>NC_090922.1:1394566260-1394873708 GCF_040938575.1 Ambystoma mexicanum
ACGTGCGCTAAAACCGATTTCCGCGCACAGCGTATTCATGGATTTTAGGCTCCCAAACCAGCCGTGGCGCAGAGTATCGCAGCGACCCTGCAGCAGCGCCAGTAACGCCCCCAAGAACGCCCTCGCGCAAGGAAAAGCCATCAAAATCGCTAAATCATCGCAAAGGGCTGCGCTAACCCTGGACCAGTTTACAGGGCTGCCAAACAAGGAACGCAAAGCGGGTAACGTTCATATCAGGGGTACGCGGGAAGTTTTACACGCGATTAGCCAGGGTACGTGTATTACAGGGGTACGCGGGAAGTTTAACACGCGATTGGCCAGGGTACGTGTATTAGAGGGGTACGCGTGAAGTTTTACACGCGATTAGCCAGGGCACGTGTATTACAGGGGTACACGGGAATTATCACACGCGATTTGGCTGGGTAGGTGTATTACAGGGGTACGCGTGAAGTTTTACACGCGATTAGCCAGGGCACGTGTATTACAGGGGTACACGGGAATTATCACACGCGATTTGGCTGGGTAGGTGTATTACAGGGGTACACGGGAAGTTTTACACGCGATTTGGCTGGGTACGTGTATTACAGGGGTGCGCTGGAATTATCACACGCGATTTGGCTGGGTAGGTGTATTACAGGGGTACACGGGAAGTTTTACACGCGATTTGGCTGGGTACGTGTATTACAGGGGTGCGCTGGAATTATCACACGCGATTTGGCCAGGTACGTGTATTACAGGGGTGCGCGGGAATTATCACACGCGATTTGGCTGGGTACGTGTATTACAGGGGTGCGTGGGAAGTTACACACGCGATAAGGCTGGGTGGGTCCTCACAGGTGTTCCCTGTACACCCTCCACGGCCCCTGCAGGCAGCCCACAAAACAGGGGACTACCCTGCACACCTGCTCATGTCCCCCTGCACCCCCACCCCCCAGCCACCAGGGGCACCCTCCACCAGGCCCCCACCCATGTCTACCACCACCCCCACCCCCCAGGGTCACCCTCCACCAGGCCCCCACCCATGTCTACCACCATCCCCACCCCCCAGCCACCAGGGGCACCCTCCACCAGGCCCCCACTCATGTCACCCACCACCCCCACACCCCAGCAGTGCAGGGTCACCCTCCACCAGGCCCCCACTCATGTCTCCCACCACCCCCAAGCCACCAGGGTCACCCTCCACCAGGCCCCCACTCATGTCTCCCACCACCCCCACCCCCCAGCCACCAGGGGCACCCTCCACCAGGCCCCCACTCATGTCTCCCACCACCCCCACCCCCCAGCCACCAGGGGCACCCTCCACCAGGCCCCCACTCATGTCTCCCACCACCCCCAAACCCCAGCAGTGCAGGGTCACCCTCCACCAGGCCCCCACTCATGTCTCCCATCACCCCCACCCCCCAGCCACCAGGGGCACCCTCCACCAGGCCCCCACCCATGTCTACCACCACCCCCACCCCCCAGCCACCAGGGTCACCCTCCACCAGGCCCCCACCCATGTCTACCACCACCCCCACCCCCCAGCCACCAGGGTCACCCTCCACCAGGCCCCCACTCATGTCTCCCACCACCCCCACCCCCCAGCCACCAGGGGCACCCTCCACCAGGCCCCCACTCATGTCTCCCACCACCCCCACACCCCAGCAGTGCAGGGTCACCCTCCACCAGGCCCCCACTCATGTCACCCACCACCCCCCAGCCACCAGGGGCACCCTCCACCAGGCCCCCACTCATGTCTACCACCACCCCCACCCCCCAGCCACCAGGGTCAGCCTCCACCAGGCCCCCACTCATGTCTCCCACCACCCCCACACCCAGCAGTGCAGGGTCACCCTCCACCAGGCCCCCACACATGTCACCCACCACCCCCACCCCCCAGCCACCAGGGGCACCCTCCACCAGGCCCCACTCATGTCTCCCACCACCCCCAAACCCCAGCAGTGCAGGGTCACCCTCCACCAGGCCCCCACTCATGTCTCCCACCACCCCCACCCCCCAGCCACCAGGGGCACCCTCCACCAGGCCCCCACTCATGTCTCCTACCACCCCCAAACCCCAGCAGTGCAGGGTCACCCTCCACCAGGCCCCCACTCATGTCTCCCACCACCCCCACCCCCCAGGGGCACCCTCCACCAGGCCCCCACTCATGTCTCCCACCACCCCCAAACCCCAGCAGTGCAGGGTCACCCTCCACCAGGCCCCCACTCATGTCTCCCACCACCCCCACCCCCCAGCCACCAGGGGCACCCTCCACCAGGCCCCCACTCATGTCTCCCACCACCCCCAAACCCCAGCAGTGCAGGGTCACCCTCCACCAGGCCCCCACTCATGTCTCCCACCACCCCCACCCCCCAGCCACCAGGGTCAGCCTCCACCAGGCCCCCACTCATGTCTCCCACCACCCCCACCCCCCAGCCACCAGGGGCACCCTCCACCAGGCCCCCACCCATGTCTACCACCACCCCCACCCCCCAGCCACCAGGGTCACCCTCCACCAGGCCCCCACCCATGTCTACCACCACCCCCACCCCCCAGCCACCAGGGTCACCCTCCACCAGGCCCCCACTCATGTCTCCCACCACCCCCACCCCCCAGCAGTGCAGGGTCACCCTCCACCAGGCCCCCACTCATGTCACCCACCACCCCCACCCCCCAGCCACCAGGGGCACCCTCCACCAGGCCCCCACTCATGTCTCCCACCACCCCCAAACCCCAGCAGTGCAGGGTCACCCTCCACCAGGCCCCCACTCATGTCACCCACCACCCCCACCCCCCAGCCACCAGGGTCAGCCTCCACCAGGCCCCCACTCATGTCCCCTATCACCCCCACCCCCCCAGTCACCAGGGGCAGCCCCCACCAGGCCCCCACTCATGTCCCCTATCACCCCCACCCCCCAGCAGTGCAGGGGCAGAAGGCAGTCAGGCAGCAGCAGGTGGGAGCGTGCTCGGGCTCTGGGGGGCAGTAGTTCGGCCTTCCGGGCAGGAGCGTGGTATTCCGTGTGCGTACGCGTGGCCAGCTTGGTACGGAGTGATTTTGCACGTGAAAATCCTGCACGTCAGCGTGAAAACTGAGGAAAGGCCCTCAGCGCGTAAGCGCGTCTGTGACGTGACCCGCACAGGTGTTTCCCACACAGCACGTGATGACAGAGCACACGTGGAAAGACTGCACGTCAGAGTGTAATCGCATGTGATTGGTGGAAATGGCCCTACACGCAGAAGTGACAAAGCGTGTGATTGGTGGAAATGGCCCTACACGCAGAAGTGACAAAGCATGTAATAGGTGGAAATGGCCCTAGCGCGTACACGCCGCGTAAGTGACGCTGGACGTGTGGGCCTGTATAAAAGGTACGTGTAGAACACGTTTTCCTTGTACATGCTTTTCGTGGAGAGCGAGTGGGTGAATTCTGTACTTCTTGTCGTTTCACACGCGATTTACTTCACAGCGTTTCAAGTTCGTATTCCCTGTTACCTCTGACAGCTTTTTCTCTTTTTTCTCTTTTACTGGTTTACCTGGGCCTGTTCCCTCAAACAGTGTTCCCTTCTACTGTTGTCCTGTCTCCTCAGACAGCGGACAAATCTTCTTTTGGCGGGGGTGTTGCCAACCAAACGTGCTCCTTTTACACGCTCGTTTACCAGGCAGACGGTGAGTCACGCACGTATCTAACATCTGTGCTTGCCCCGTGTGTAGCCTACCCCTTCAGAGGTCATTCTAGGCTGCGTGTGACACGCATACGTTCATTCTTGTGTTTCTGGGTGCCACAGCGTAGTGCAGGTTTTTCTTTCTGCACACGTGGTCTAGGAGGGGTTGCGTGCACGTCATCTCCCTTTTTTGGGCCTCCTGTGCGTTGCGTGACCCGTCATCTTTCCCCAGGGGTGACATTCAGCCTTGCTAGAGCACTAGGGTACAATTACCATCTGGTACCCAAACCCTTTGACCCCCAATTGCCCAGGACAATAGTCTACATCCACTCCCATACGCACATTAACATCAGTGCCATGGCTGGGAGGCGAGGATTCCGTAAGGGTGGCAAAGGTGGAAGAGCCACAAGTGGTGGCCGTGGTGGATCCGGTAGGGGACGTGGTCGTAACTTGCAGGGTGAGCCTGTCCCCCCATGTGTGGAGGACCAGTCACGGGCACCCATAATCCCCCCCCCTTCCCCCCTCCCATTGAGGCTGATGTGGCCGACACCATCCATGCTCAGCCCTTGTTGGACCAGCCCATTGTGGCACCAGACCTGGCTGACTCCATGGCTGACTTCCAGGTCAGCAGGGCTACGACACGTGCGCTGGTGCACGTTGATGCCATCATGCCACGTGGATCTGGGGCAGCAAGGTCATCTGCTGCACCAAGGAGGCAGGGCGGAGAGGCTGCAGGGGCAGCTGCGGCTCCATCCACCCCAGCCTTCACACACCCAGCCAGGACAGTGTCGGTCCTAGTCCATGCTGCTGACATTCCCCCTGACACCATCACACTAGAGCCAATGCCTGCACCAACTCCCATGCTGAGTGTGCAATCCCACACTCCTGATACAGAGTCCACCAGGGCTCCTGCCCCTAGTGTCCAGAGTGGCGCAGGACACTCAGGATCACCACTACCTTCCAAGCGGAAGAGGAAGAGTGCTCGTCCGGCACAGGCTGATGCCCCAGACACGGCTACACAGTCCGGCCCGTCCAGGAAGCCCAGCTTCACGGATGACGAACTGAATGCACTTGTCGAGTATGTGTCCGGACATGACAACGAGATGGTCATTGTTGCAGGATCCAAGACCACACCTGCACAACGCCGGGCACACTGGCAGACCGTTGCGGACATCGTAAGTGCCCTTGGAATCGTGAGGCGCACAGCCAATGATTGCTATAAGCGCTGGAATGACCTAAAGCGCAGGGCAAAGAGTAAGCTGGCCTCAAGTCATGCCGCAACTCTAGTGACTGGAGGTGGGTCTCCAGTAGTAGACATTGAACTCACTCCACATGTGTCAGTTGCTGGGACCTACGTCACGGAGGAACAGATCCAAGGCGTGGGAGATCTGGCTGATTACGAGGCATTGTCCGGTGAGTGCACATGCATGTGTGTGTCATCCATGTGCATGGTGTGTGTGTGAGGGCTTCTGTTTGGGTGCCAGGTGAGAGTGTGTGCGCCTGAGTCGTATGGGTCAGCCATGTGCTTCATGCAATCCTTCCTGCGCAGCTGCATTTGGCCATAGCAGTATCCCTTCTGCCAACAGTAGACATCTAGCACAACTGCACGCCAGTTGCCCTTGAAGTGTCACCTTGCCACAACATATTTGCTTCTTTTTTAACTGTTCATTCAGTCAGTTTGTTTGCATTCCACCACTTTCACTAGGCATGTCGCTGTCCACTAGTCACATGTCTGACATGGGTATGGTAAAGTGGAGTGACTTTGTTACCTGGATATCATTTGTACACACATGTCCCTGTGCAATTTGACCATTTCAGACTGGCAGCTCCAGGTGAAAAATCTGACCTGTTAGAATTAGAAAAGCAATTACATGCGGGAACTGGACTGAATGAATAGGTGCTGCCCTCCTCTCCATCTTCACTCAATAGCAATGGTACATGCCATCTGTGTGATGGCATGTGTGTTTCACCTGCCAATCACAGGCCATTGTGTGATGCCACTGCCAGGCAGCATGCAGAAAATGTGTTCATCTTCCATCTTGGTGTCATCAGTGTGTGCCATTTGCCTGCACTTCATATGCAGTGAGGGTGCATGCATGGGAGGGTTTTAGTCATGTGGGACATGTGTCAATCAAGTACTGGTTCTCTTGCTTCTCAGCCCTCAATGTGTGCCATGGTGCTAATGCCTGTTTCCATTTCTTTGTTTTCATGTCTTTGCAGGGGAAGACGCACCTGATACTGCTGGGGTTGTGGAGATGGTGCAGACCCAGGAGGGGTCCGAGGGCCGACCAACCACCAGTGAGGGACGTGGTGTGGTGGTGGGGGAGAACCCACAAGTGCTGCAGGTCGTGCTCTCAAGGGGTGTGTCTGGCTGCACCTCCCCCGAGCTGTACTCAGGTGTTGATTCGGATGAGACCTACTTGCCGTTGCAGGTGAGTGTTCCAGGGAGGGATTCTGTTCTGTCTCACCCACCTGCACCAGGGTCAGAACCCTCCATGGGGATGTCAGTGTTGGCAGCTACGCCTTCGGTGGTTACGGATGCAGGGTCACACTCCGCGACATCTGATCCTGTTCCTGGGCCAGCAGATCAGAGGGGGAATGCAGTCCTGCAGCCTCAGGCAGTGCCGGCACAGCAAGGCGCAGTTCGCCTTGCCCCAGACAGGTGTGGTGCCCGCCGACGTGGTGGCCGTACGCCACCCGGCAATACCGCATGGGAGCAATCCATTTACGGTATGGCTACCCAACAGGCTGCATCATCCGAGATGATGGCTCAGGCCATGGATAGGGTGGCCACTTCCATTGTTCCCCCAGAAAGGCTGATGGAGCGACTAGAGCAGGCAACCGACTCCATCTGCCAGTCACACAGGGAGGACATGTTGGGGTCCAACAGGGACAGGCGGGCGGCACTGGCGACTCTGCAGGAGGCCATCTCCATTGAGTCCCAGGGCCACAGGGAAGCCCTGAGGCAGGAGCTCCTTCACCTCAGGACAACTCTTGTTGAGCTTGAGGCTTCAACACACCAAAGGACAGAACAGCAGCTGGAGCGTCTCACCCGTACGCTCTCAGCTGAGATGCAGGCAACGAGGGCGGAGGTCCGGGCATCCCGTGAGTTGTTGCATGGGGACCTCCGCACACTCATCCTCCAGAACCAGACCTACCACACCCGCATGCTTGCAGCCATGGTGGAGCAGACTAGGGCCTTGCGTGGGCTGCCTCCCATAGTGCAACCACCTCCGGATGCAGCTGCACAGGTGATAATAGCGACAGCAGTGATACTCCCACAATAGGGTAGCCGTGTGGGCCATGAGCCCATGGAGGTGTTTTATCTTCCCAGGATCCACGCAGGTGGGTTCTGGTGTGCATCCTGTCCTCGGACCTTCTGGGTGGCCTCCCCAACCCCCCCGGGCCCATCAATGGCCATTTTTGATTGTTTCTTATTTTTATTTTTATTTTGATTTCTTTTATTCCCAATTTTTTTGGGACGATCTGTTGGCTTCCGTGGTTCCTGTGGGCATACGCTGCATTGTGGCTGGGCACATGCAGGCTTGTAATGTATTTGGTTCAGATGCTTGGGTTTGAGTCACACACACCCCTCCTGCTTCCCGTTTCCATGGGCTTGCAAAGGGTGTGCCCAAGTGACAGTGAATTACACAGTGACGTTGGACTCCCATGAGCTGTGTGGGCAGTCTGTAGTCAATACTGTGTATACATTCCTAGTGCATATTGCTGTTGTGTTGTACACTGCATGTTGCATTGATGTGTAACTCTTCTTCTGTGTCTACCTCCCAATTTGCAGGTCCCTTCCTCATGTCCACACAAGGACCTCTAGTCTGGAGATGGGGTCCATGTTGGCAGCAGTGCACCTACAACTCTACATGGTGACAATACTGCACAGTTGGTAGTGGTGGGAGTGCAGGCATTTCCAGGTGGTGAGACTACTAATATGTAACATTTGTGATGTCATGTCAATGGTACTACGTGCTCAAGTATGTTGTTGGTCCGGCATTGCTGTGAGCATTTCAGGTGTTGCAGGTTTCTAATAGTGCCACTGTACATAGTGAGACTGATGTCATGTTGTGGGGATTACTTTGTTTACCTGCAATTAGCATGACATGGCACGGTGTGTCGTGTGGCGGTGCTGGGGTTGGGTTGGCTGACATGGCACTGTCTCTTGTTGCATTTTACAAGTGGGTATTCATTTTAGCTGCTTCAATGTGTAACTTCACAAAACTGCATTGGTGGTGTCTGTGTGGGTAGGGATGCACACATTGTGACACTTCCAGGTGAACAATCTCAGGCTGACATGGTATTCCCGGTTCATTCTCCAGACATTCAGGATCAGTGTCAGGTTGAGTCATCATTGATTGTCAGATGGAATGTGCCAGGGCAGTGTGCACTCCACAGGGGTGTGATTTCTATGTGAAGTAATTAGCCACTAGCTGTGTACGGGCTGCCTCCCCCCGTGCCCTTTCCCCTCCCATGCGCAGCGGCTGTGCATGTGGTTGGGGATGTGGGGCCACCACCATGTCCACGGCCAGGCCCCGGCGTGTTGCAACGTTGTGCAGGACACATGCTGCCACTATGATCCTGCACACTACTGGGGGAGCGTATAACAGCTGCCCGCCAGAACGGTCAAGGGAGCGAAAGCGTGACTTTAGCACTCCGAATGTGCGCTCCACTATGCCCCTGGTTGTTAATGTGGGCTGTGTTATATCTTACCTGGGGTGGCGTGGTGGGGTTCCGAATTGGCGTCATCATGTGGGGGCTGAGAGGGTAGGCACTGTCCCCTGTGGAGGTGGTGATTGGTATCATTGGTGGGGTTGTGACCTTGCTCAGTATCCAACATGCATGCATGTGCAGTGGCATACATACTCACCAAGCAGCCATGTATCGCCATGCCGCCCAGCTTCTAGGTCCCGGCTTAGGGTGGACATTCGGTAAATGAAGCTGTCGTGGGTGGAGCCGGGATAGTTGGCATATACTGAGGTGATGATTCCCTTGGCATTACATGCTACCTGCACGTTGATGGAATGCCAGTGCTTGCGGTTCCTATAGATGTGCTCAGATGCCCTGGGGGGACGTAGAGCCACATGGGTGCAGTCGATGGCACCTAGCACTTTGGGGAATCGTGCCACAGCGTAAAAATCCAGGGCGGCAGCATGCCTTTCTGCAGGTGTTCTGGGCAGGTATATGTGCCTGCGGACTGATGGGCGTGCAGTGATGATGTTCAAGACCTGGTGTAGGCAGCGTGACTGGGTGGCCTGTGACACCCCACCCACTATGGCACTTGTCCGCTGAAATGATCCAGTGGCTAAGAAGTGCAGTACATTGAGGACCTTCTCCAGGGGGCTGAGTGCTTGGGAGCACAGGGTGGGTGATGTGAGGTCATCCTCCCACTCACTCACCAGGTCCAGTATAATGTGTGGTGGAAACCTGTACCTCCCATACACCTGGTCATCAGGCATCCCGAAAAGGCTGGTTCTGGGTGTGAATATTCTGGCCCTGACTATCCTCCTCCTCCTCCTTTGGTAGCCCACTGCCACTGCTGCTAGGAACGGTATGTTCATCCTGGCGTCTGAGCTTGCGCGTGTTCTAGGCGAGCGTGTGACCCGCGCACCCCTGGAATCCAGTTCCCAGTCCAATAGCGTGTGGAAATTAACACGCACCACGGGATACAGCGTGTGACCCGCGCACCCCTGGAATCCAGTTCCCAGTCCAATAGCGTGTGGAAATTCACACGCACCACGGGATACAGCGTGTGACCCGCGCACCCCTGGAATCCAGTTCCCAGTCCAATAGCGTGTGGAAATTCACACGCACCACGGGATACAGGTTCGCTGACGTACTTGCGTGTGTAAGTGCCCGCGCACCCATTAAATACACGTACATAGGCCAATCGCGTGTACGCGCACTTTTGTCCAATTACACGCGATGACACTCTGACGTGCAGTATCTCCACGTGTGCCCCGTCATCACGTGCTGAGTGGGGAACACCCGTGCGGGTCACGTCACAGACGCGCTTACGCGCTGAGGGACTCTGGTCCAATAGAATCGCGTATGCGTGCTGACGCGCTTACGCGCTAAGGGCCTTTCCTCGGATTTCACGCTGACGTGCAGGATTTTCACGTGCCAAATCACTCCGTATCAAGCTGGCCACGCGAAAACACACGGAAGACCACGCTCCTGCCCAGAAGGCCGAGTTACTGCCCCCCAGTGCCCCGAGCAGCCTCCCACGTGCCATCTGCTGCTGCCTGCCTGCCTGCCTGCCTGCTGCCACCGTGCCCTGCCATTTGGTGCCTGCACATCAGCCATCTGCAGGGGTCCAGTTGCTGTGTCCACCCCTGCTGGAACTGAAGACTCCCGACTGGGATTACATCGCTCCACAGCCCAGCCCCAGGACCCAGTTGCCCACCCACACCTGCCTCTGGGGTTGCCATGTCGGGCACTTCCACATCTGGCACCAGTGGCAACCCCAGGCCAGAGGGGCAGAGGGGCACCAGCTTCACTGTCACCGAAGTTGGTGTCCTGGTGGAGCATGTCCTGGGGCAGTATGATGCCCTCTTTGGATCGTCCCGCGCCAGCAAGGAAGGACGGCAGAGGATCTGGGCCGACTGTGTGGTTGCCATCAACGCGGAGGGGGTGGCAACCCGCGACGTCCTGAAGATCAAGAAGCGCTGGGAGGACTTGAGGTCCAGGACCCTTGTGAAGGCCCGGCGCCTCGTGGAGGGAGGCCGGGGCCGCATGAGTTCCATCCAGATGAGGGTCCTGGAACGCGTACGCCCAGCGCTCCACGCCCAGATCCTTGAGAGGGAGGCCCGTCTGGAGTTGAGCGGTAAGTGTCCATGCATTACTGTGTGAGACAGGGCATGTTGCGGTGTGCTGGTTCTATGATACTTGCCTGTATGTGTGCCATAGGCCATGTATGCATGTATGTGTGCAGGGACATCATGGTAATGCATGTGCGACCAGTGATGTGTGATGCACATGGTTGTTGCATGTGTTGAAATGCCGCATGGGGAGCCCTATGCAGATTTTGAACATGAGAGCATGCCAGTCTCTGTACCTGGACATGGGTGGGGGTGAGGGATGGGTGCTGATGCCAGGTACATATATGGTAGCCATGTCTGTGTGCCTGACCTGCGTGTCTGTGACTTGTGCATGCCATGGATGCATGACACATGTGTGTGACAATGCACAGATTCAGTAAAGCAGCCAAATTACCCTTGTATCCGCTGTGTTTGGTGTGTTTGGGGCCAGATGGATGTGACTGAGGTGAAGTGTGTGCATGTGATAGGCATGAGCCATGATGCATGTGAGTTACATATCATTGAATGTTTCAAGAGTCCATTGGACATGCATGGAAATGTCCATGGCATGCACCATGCCTGTTACTGTGTGTGTTTTGCCTGGACTGACCCATGTGTTGTGGAGGGACATGATGGAAGTGTACTTTGACAGTGGTGCTCATCTGCTATTGCTTCCTGTCTAGGGGACCATTGTACAGTGCCCTGATGCTTGTGTTCTTTGTCTCCCTCTACGCAGCGGCTAGTGAAGAAGAGGGCGGAGACAGCGCTGTGGAGCAAGGCGGCGGGGATGCCCCCACGGCTGCAGCGGAAGGGGTGGGTGAGCCCCCACAGGGGCCTGCTACGGTGGGAGACGGTGAGGAGCCATCCAGGTTAGTGGTTTGCACAGAGGAGGAGGAGGCCGCCACTGGGGCACACATGGGGCCTGGTGGGGGCATCCCTGCTGGTGCAAGTGGTGCAGTCCAGGGCCAGGGGCAGGAGGCAGCACAGGTCACCGTGGAGGGGCCTGTGCATGTCGCTGTCCCTGACCCTGTGAGTGCACCACCATGCACCAGCAGGGATGCCCCGTCCCAGGCCTGTCCGCAGGTAGAGGGGATGTCCATGTCACCTGACTCCCCTCCACCTGCGGACGTGGGAACCCCTGGCCGTGCGGAGAAGGTCCTGATTGGGGTCGCGATGCGCACGGCTGTGATTCGTGATGCCGTGCGTGCTTCCCGGGAGGAGCACGCACGTCATCACGAAGTGCACCGTGCCGACGTGGCCCAATTGGGATCGGCCATGTTCGGGGGTTTCCTGCATGTGTTGGCCAATGTGGCGGCCCTCTCCTCCTCTGTGCAGGCTATCCACCAGTCGTTCTCCTTGCCGTCTTCCAGCCCAGATGCCACCAGGGCCCCCTGTGGACCTGCCCCGACCAATGCAGCCAGCTCGGTGGGGATCCCATCCCTGCCACAGTCGGGAGTCAGAGATCCAGCAGGGGTGGACACCAGAGCAACTGGACCCCAGCAGATGGAGGATGTGACGGCATCATCGGGCAGGGCACGTGCACGACGGCGTCGGTGGTTTCCATCAGCCTGGATGCCGTCGTGCTGGCAAAGGCAGTTGCGTCGGAGGCAGCAGCAGGCTCAACGTGGGAGGCATCATGGCTCGGGGCCATCAACATCAGGGGTGCAGGCATCGGTCGGAGGGCAGGAGAACCCTGGAATGGGAGTGGCTTCCGTGTGGGAGCGGTTGTGCCAGCGGATAGGTGCGGAGCGGCAGCGGGCAGAGGAGGAACGGCTCACGATGGTCAGGGCGGAGGACTCCATGCGGAGGGCGCTGAGGCGGGCTGAGTGCCTCGAGGGTCTTCGCAGGGAGTTTGAGCTTGACACTGCGTTATCCCTGCGGGACCTCGGGGCCAGGGAACATGCTCGCCTCCAAGCCATTGACCAGGAGTTCGATGATGCCCTGGCCCATGACAACAACCAGTGAGCCGTCCGAATAGCCCGCTGCCTTTGTATATAGTTGTATAGTTAGGGTTAGGTTTCCTTTGTTTTTTTGATATTTTTTTGGTTGCGATTGGACAATGCACCACTTTTTTGTATATAGTTCAGTTTTTAGTTAGTAGTCATAGTTAGGTTTAATTTGGTTGGGCTCATGGACCCAGGATGATCTTCTTCATGGTTCTTCATTGGCTTATTTTAATTTTTCAGATTATTTTCTTGGACATTCATCTTGTTTTGTTTGATTTTGCTTTGTGTATTTTCTTTTTTCATTTCCATTCTACTTGCTGTTCAATACATTTTATTTTTTTAATCTTCAATGTGTCGTATCATCTCATTGCTTTCAGGCATGTCATGTTGGGTGTTTTGTCATTCACTTGCAGCCATTGTGTGTGACAGACATGTGTTCAATTGCATTATTTAAATTGGGGGTGTAACATGTAATTGCCTTTGATATGTGGGTGGGTGTGATAGTTGGTTGGGCCTTTTGGCAGGGGAGGATGGGCATTACGGACATGATTGGGGAATGTTGGGACCCAGGTGCAGGGGGGCATGGATTGGACATGGGTGGGGGCCTGCTGGCAGGTGCCCCACAGTGCTGGGGGGGTGGGGGTGGTGGGAGACATGAGTGGGGGCCTGGTGGAGGGTGCCCCTGGGGGGTGGGGGTGGTGGGTGACATGAGTGGGGGCCTGGTGGAGGGTGACCCTGCACTGCTGGGGTGTGGGGGTGGTGGGTGACATGAGTGGGGGCCTGGTGGAGGGTGCCCCTGCACTGCTGGGGTGTGGGGGTGGTGGGTGACATGAGTGGGGGCCTGGTGGAGGGTGCCCCTGCACTGCTGGGGTGTGGGGGTGGTGAGTGACATGAGTGGGGGCCTGGTGGAGGGTGACCCTGCACTGCTGGGGTGTGGTGGGTGACATGAGTGGGGGCCTGGTGGAGGGTGCCCCTGGTGGCTGGGGGTGGTGGGAGACATGAGTGGGGGCCTGGGGGAGGGTGACCCTGGTGGCTGGGGGTGGTGGGAGACATGAGTTGGACATGGGTGGGGGCCTGCTGGCAGGTGCCCCACAGTGCTGGGGGGTGGGGGTGGTGGGGGACATGAGTTGGACATGGGTGGGGGCCTGCTGGCAGGTGCCCCACAGTGCTGGGGGGGTGGGGGTGCAAGGGGACATGAGTTGGTGTTCATTAGTTCAAGGAGACATGTGCCTTTGCTGGGGGGCATGCCCATGGTGGGTGGGCTGCCTGCGGGACATGACCAGGGATGCAGGGTAGTCCCCTGTGGTGTGGGCTGCCTGCAGGGGCCGTGGAGGGTGTACAGGGTACACCTGGGAGGACCCACACTGTCAAATCACATGTGGAACTTCCCGCGCACCCCTGAAATACACGCGCCCAGGCTATTCGCGTGTGGAACTTCCCGCGCACCCCTGAAATACACGCGCCCAGGCTATTCGCGTGTGGAACTTCCCACGCACCCCTGAAATACACGCGCCCCCAGGCTATTCGCGTGTGGAACTTCCCGCGCACCCCTGAAATACACGCGCCCAGGCTATTCGCGTGTGGAACTTCCCGCGCACCCCTGAAATACACGCGCCCAGGCTATTCGCGTGTGGAACTTCCCGCGCACCCCTGAAATACACGCGCCCAGGCTATTCGCGTGTGGAACTTCCCGCGCACCCCTGAAATACAAGCGCCCAGGCTATTCGCGTGTGGAACTTCCCGCGCACCCCTGAAATACACGCGCCCCCAGGCTATTCGCGTGTGGAACTTCCCGCGCACCCCTGAAATACACGCGCCCAGGCTATTCGCGTGTGGAACTTCCCGCGCACCCCTGAAATACACGCGCCCAGGCTATTCGCGTGAGGAACTTCACGCGAACCCCTGTAATACACGTAGCCCGCTACCCCAGGCCCGATCGCGTGAGGAACTTCACGCGAACCCCTGTAATACACGTAGCCCGCTCCCCCAGGGCCGATCGCGTGTGAAACTTCACGCGAACCCCTGTAATACACGTAGCACGCTCCCCCAGGCCCGATCGCGTGAGGAACTTCACGCAAACCCCTGTAATACACGTAGCCCACTCCCCCAGACCCGATCGCGTGTGAAACTTCACGCGAACCCCTGTAATACACGTAGCCCGCTCCCCCAGACCCGATCGCGTGTGAAACTTCACGCGAACCCCTGAAATACACGTAGCCCGCTCCCCCAGGCCCGATCGCGTGAATAACTTCACGCGAACCCCTGTGATGCACGTACCCTGCTGAAATCGCGTGTTAGACTTCCCGCGCACCCCGGTATACACGCACACGTATTTTTTGTCAGCGGGTGTCCGTGTTTGTGGGTACCCCTTTGCACGTCATTTTTCCTGGAGGGCCACAGTATGGGACATTCATCATGGCAGTATATAGGTGCTATTTGTTGGCGCACCTTTTGGCGCACATTTCTTACAGCCGCAGAGACGCTACCGCCTGCTTTCTTGTGGCGGTCGTGTTTGTGCCTGTGCGCTGGTTTGAGCGTGCGCTTTTTTGCCCTATTCTATTCCATGAATACGTGTTGTAGGCGAGCGTGTGGGCGTTCCGCGCACTTGTGCCCTGTACTTCCCCCGTGACGCCCACGTTTTGGCAAGTTGTTCCCCATTCCGAGTGTTACGCCCGTGTTCCACCTACTTTTGTTGCGTGCGCCGCGCTATGTGCGAATTTCGCTGTGGCCTGTGCGATTTTCGCTGTGACCTGGCGCACGCTGTTAGATGGCCTGTGCGCCAACGTGCGCCGCGCACTTTTTTATCGCACATCCGCTGGTTTTCTCGCGCACGGCCTTCCATGAATCGACGTGCGCTGCTTTTCGTGCGATTTTCGCAATTGCACTGCGATTTTCGCTATTCCACTGCGAATCGCACGTTTTTGCCCACTTGCGCCGCGCTAATTATTCCATGAATCGGCCTCTTAGTTTCTTGAACTCCAACTCTAATCTTAGTCTCTCAAGAGAAATATATTCTGGGCTTAGATTTGGACCTTGTGTGGTCCCAATGGGAAGTGACTGAGATACAGGAGTAGGCTTTGGTAGAGGGGATATCCCTTCTGGAGACTCCTCTCCTCTGGCTCCACTTGAGATTGGAGTTTGACCCTAAACTAGCATCCTCATCATTATCTTCCACATTACTTGGGTGAGTAGGTGTTACAGGCCTACTACTCAAACTTTGGTGATTCAACAACCTTACAAGCAATTCACATTTCTTTCCTTTCAGAGTCAGACCCATGGTTTTGCACATATGACCTTTCAATTGTTTTACTGTTAGGACAATCAGGTCTGTCTCATTAAAGTTATCATATTCGGCATGTTACAATTGCCTAACTTTTTGGTGGAACTTAGCCTTGTGGCTGGTTTAGTTGGGCACAAGTACAGCAAATAGTCAATGTAACCACTCTAAGCCAATCCCACCGCCTGCCACCAGTGTTAGGTAAGAATTGGTGTAGTAACACTGAGTGAGACTACACAACACATCTGCTTGGTATTAAGTAACACACCTTTTGGTAAAGGTCTGTACAACACAAGTTGGTAGTGTGACTGAGCAGCCAGGCCTATCTCAAGAGGGGTAAATGTGAGCTGTAGAGCTGTAGCAAGGAAATTCGCAAATACAAGTATCCAAGTAACACTTACACTCAAGGTTTCAGTTAAGAATAGTTATTAATTTATTTAACATCAATTTTTAAATAAGCATTCTTTAAAAAGGGCAAGATATGTAACAATCAAATATACTTTAAAATACTTTTCCAGAATCAGCACAAGTTAGTGGATACTCTTTGGATATTCTTTTTACACACTTTCTACACCCGGAGGTGACTCCATTCACAAGGACAGTAATGGCATATCACTTTGCAGATTCTGAGGTTGCAGAAAGGAAAGGTTAAATGAAGGAAACAAAGGGCAAACAGGTTCTCAATATATGTGAGGACAATTAAATCTTCCAATGAAATCTACATAAGCCTGTCCCAGCAATACCAGTCTAAAAGAAGTTACCACCTATGAGGGACAGAGATATCAAAGTCAACGGACTAGAAGAGTCTGAAGGGAGTCTGGACAGACAGTCAATTGGAGCACAGTCTATGGAGGTGAGGCGCTTCTTAGATAATAAAAGTCTTGTGAAAAGTTAGAGAGTTTTGTAGAAATCACTTGTAGAAAATCAGAGTTTGAATGAGCTCTAAGGTGAACCACTGCAAGTCTCAACTGAGACAAGCACAGCTCAAAAAGACACTGAGGTAAGACTTGGGGTACTTAACAGTACCTCTGTTTGAAGAAGAGTGGTCCGGCTGGATTCTGTCCTGTTGCAGCAGTGCAGACCCTGAATTCCTTAGCCTCAGTCGTCGGGACAAGAGGGTGGATGTCTGGAAGGCTCCTGCGACAGTAATTTGGATCAGCTGCACTTCGCAGTTTCAGCACTCGGTAAACATCACCACCGCGGATCTCGGATACCGGTTGGGCTTCCTTTACTCGTTGGGTCCTGCCCTCTGGTAATAGGAGTCAAGCTCTGGTCGTCCTGCTTCTGGAGGGTCCTTAGGAGACTCCTGGAGCATCTGGCCGGATTTCAGACGTTGCACTCGACTACAGATTTCTCGACCCCTGGCACTCGGTTCTTGCAGCAGCGAAGAAGTACAGGCAATCAGGGAAGATGGTCCAGTGGAGTTCGTCTCGGGATTAGTGGGTCTCACTAACCCAAGGGAAGTTGTCCCTTCCGGAGCTTCTCTTGTCGATCAGAAAAAAGCAGCAGGGCTTCACTGGGCAATTCAAAGGTCCAGAAGGATGCAGTAAGCTTTGTTCATGGTTTCTTCGTTGGGTGTTTCTCCCATTGGTCGACTCTGTCTCTAGTCCCAAAACCCTCACCTTTTAAGCAGGTTTCTCCCATTCATGCACAGCCTAGCCTGTCAATCACACAGCAGGATGGCTGTCCTGAAAAGACAGACAGCCAGCCAATCGGGACTGGTTGTATTCAGGTATTCCTAGAGACAAAGGATAGGGGAGTTTTGGGAACCTCCCTTACATCCCGCCTCTCCAGACACACTGGAGCCAGAGGCGGGCTTCAGGGCTGAAGCCCACCAAAGGCAAAAACGAACAAATGGGTCAACTCAGCCGCGAAGCATAGATTAAAACCCAAGAAAGACCTCACAAACAGAAAATGTCGAAAAAAGACGACCAGGGCCATTTTAACAAAAATTGTCATCCATGGGTGCTATACTCAAGCTGAGGATTCAGCCTGCAGTTGAAAATGGTAGGAAGATTAAACCACTGCCACCAGCCATTTCGAGTAGTGAGGGTAACAAAGGGGATACTAGGTAACCCCCCAGAACTCCATATAAGATGGTGTGTGCTGGGCCCACCAAGAGAAAGGTAAGTAAAGTCAATTTCACTTTACTATTCTTCGGACCAGTAGTCCACACATGAAAAGGTGTTTAAACCTTAACAGAAATCTAAAGGATTTCTCAGTGGCACTGCACTGCAGGTGCTGTGTGTCACCATACAAAAAGTATGTGCCTATTGAGTTTGTCAGACTCCAAAAACAAGGGAAACATAGAATCCAAATGAGGTCAAAATACATGAGAGAGTGAAAGTTTCCACTCACTCTGGGGTTAAAATTAAAAGGTCCTAAAGTCCAGCAAAAGAGCTGGGGGTCTGTAAGGTTGAAGGGAATTAGCACAGAAATGAGAATTCTCCCTAACAAAATGTCAGGTTGGTAGAAGGCCCAACTTGCCCTATGCTAAGGTGGGATTTCCCTACCTGAACGAAACTAAGGAAAGTCTTAGTCTAAGAGTCTAACTTAAAAATCTGTCTGTGTCTGTGTCCAAAACCTAGCCCTCACAACTAAAGCTAAACAATATGTATGGATGGATATGTATGGATGTCAATAATGAAAGAAATGGTGATCAGCATAAAGTTCGGTGCTTCTTCCAGCTTTTATCTTCTATTTCAACTCCTCTTCCCCAAGTTCAAGAAAGTCTTTCCAGTTCAAGCCAATAAAGTTCCACACAATCCTCGGGTTTCCCTTCCCCTAGTTCAATGTAACAGAGTTCACACAAAAAGGTGTCTTGAGGCTCCGTCCTCAAGACAGTGTTTGTTGTTCCTCAAATCTCAGGGATCCATTCCCCTAGATTTCAATGTAGCACTTGCACTGATTTCAGTCTTTCAATGTTCAACACAAAACTGGGTCCACTTGACCCTCCTTCTGGCTTGCTTTACCAATTCACTCACAGTGATTCTTGGTTTATTTCACAATGTCTTTAGGCTTTTACCATTTAGGGCTCACTGGTCTAGGCGCAGTAGTCAGACCACATGGTACACCCATCACAGGTCAGGCAACCAGGAACACCAGGCTCTCCAGCCCACACCGGTTCTTCTGTACTTGTCCCTGTGTACAAAGTCACATTCGCTTGGTTTCTCTTTATGTCACCACTTGTTACACACATCTTGCCAGCCTTTGGCCTTGCCAAATTGTATCCAGTTATGTAAGGAAGGCATGGTATCCAAGTAAGACACACACAAGTGAACACAGTTCAAGGGTGTTTATTGAACCATATCAAGGGTGTGATAAACGCCTATCTAAATCTAAGTCTAAGATGGAAGCAAGCTACGATCATTGAAATAATAATGCAGTCCTATCTCGTCAAAATAAAAGGGCCTATACTAAAAAAACATGTAGCCAATCCTTACAGCTGATTTACAAATAGTGTGAGGGAATGTTCATGAAAAAGAAAAGTGTTCACAAAATTATAAATCAGGATGTTCAGGCAGTTGTCCTTCCTTCCCCACGTTTTCAGCATGAGACAAGGTGGTTCACTTGAGCATAGCACACTCTTGGGCTTCTATGGCAAGAGGACACAATTCCTTTTACCAACATCAGGGCCCAAGTCTCTTACGTTCTAAGTCTCTTGATTCAGAGGGCCTGATGTACAAAAGACAACGAAAAAGTTCCTTTCCAAATTTTCAAGTTGGCCAATTTGCTCTTCACCCTGGATCTCCCCTTAGCCGGGCTCAGATCTCTTTTCTTACCACAATCTTTTGTGTGGATCCCCCTCTTCCAGGCTCAGATCCTTTTTATACCATTAGCCTCCCTCAGACCAATTTCAGTTTGTAAGCCTCCCTCAGTTGGGTTCACATTTGCCACAGCAATATCTTCTCGGGTGACTCACGGTTCACCTCAGATCCCCCTCTTCCGGGCTCAGATCGCCTTTCATGCAATTAGTCTCCCTCAGCCGGGCTCAGACCAATCTCAGTTCATTTTAGCTATCAAAGACTTTCGAATGTGCACAGGATTTAACTTGACCCATTGCAGGACCACTTTGATTTCACAGGTCAATAATTCTCACACGCTCAGTTGGATACCAAACAGAGACCTTCGAAGGAGCACCCACATGGTGCCAGACCACTCTGTGTATGGTACCTATTTCGGTTTCACAAAGTTCAATCACATACGCCTCATCTTTCTTTATACAATGTTGCTGCTTGCAACCTTGATCGTAACACAGTCAGATCTGCTATCAGTCTTTCCAACTTACCAGTGGTGTTCACTGGCGCTGCTTTGTTTTCAGAGCCAAGGACAGGAACACAGTGGCAATCACTTCTCCCTGCTTTGGCTATTAATGCGGGAGGGCCCTGTGTACCTTTGACACACACTGCACCATTGTTCAGCTGTAATTCCCGTTCTTATGTTTCTTCTCCTCAAGGCCACGTGAAAGTCGCAGTCCTTCTCCGAAAAGGTCAAGGGTAGTTCCCTCCTTGCAGCCCTCTCTGGTCTTGCCGCCTTTCTTCTCGGTTTCAACTGCCATCTCGGAATTGCTGCTTATTCGTATGTTTTGCCTTGCTCACAGTGTTCTTTCATGCTCTTTCTTTTATACATGTCCTTGTGTTGGGACATGTCAGGTGTACGGCTCTGGTATTAGTCCATTGTCGCTTATGGTGAACTGTCCATGAGAATGTGTTCGTGTCAAGAAAGGGGGGGATTGAGTTCTTAGGTATCCTACCTGGTAGGATGGGGAAAAGGTGTTACAAGGAAGGGGATACTGCATCTCGCCCTCCAGTGTCCTACTTCCACTCCCCGAGGACCCCTCATCCAGGTGATCCTCCCTCACTGGGCCACCCCCAGGAGCTGGATCCAAAAGTGACGGCCATGCCCTGGTCACCTGGATGACAGACCCAAGGGGACTGCTGAGTGAGACACCTTCAGGTTTCATTCATTAAACATTTATAATAATATATTATTAATGGGCTTTATGTATTGGTTATACATGCATACATTGGTTCTCATGATTGGCTCTCAGGGTTTATCTCAGCGTGTGGCCATCAACTCCATTTTGGCAGCAGCAGAGTTTGGGTGTCCGTTTCTGCAACTCATGATGACCTGGGGCTCCTCCATGAATATAGCTGAGCTCCCAAGGCAGAATTCTCTGTCGTGAGCACATGGTTATTTACATACCCTCATATATGTATGTTTCTTTGTGACCAAGGTCTTGTATTTCCAAGACATGGCAGGATTGAGTCTCTTCTCTGTACATAAAGTGATTGTTCCTTTATAGGAAGCATGATGATATCACATTGGGATGGTATGATGGAGGGATCCTTCCAACCTCTAAGAGACGCATCGGCTAGCAGCCAGACAAACTCAATGCTTGGAGGCTTGCCCTCTCACATCTTACAAAAAGAAGTTAATTCAACTGACCGCAGTAGAATATTGGAGGCTTCAGTTGTTAGTCTATGTTGTGTGGTATTTGTGGGATATGTTTAATTTCTGTATATGTGCTCCGAATATAAACCCCTTTCATTCCTAAAAGGTAAATTAAAGCCAGAGGAAATCATTTTTAGATTCTGAATCCTATATATGTATGCTCTGATATACATTTTGCTTGCACATCCCAACGGAATGTTTCACCAACATTTCTCAACTGTTAGTGGCGAGTTATATGCTATATTAAATGAAGAAATAACATATTTAAACTAGACTTATCGTTCATAAGCGAATGTGATCATTTTCGTTTGCTGACAATAGTGTGCCTTTATAAATATTGATTTGCTATTGAAAGTGAATGTTGATGATGATGATTGCACTGTAAAATATCTAAGCACGATATACAGAATCGCCATTCATGTAGATATTTCTGTGTCTGAGACTATTTACCGTACATTTGAGGTTACACGCCTAGATTAAACACATTAGCGAGACAAAAGTATGCATGCTGCAGTGGTACATGTTTTTCCAAATGGTTTGAATTTAACTGTAGTGTTTTAAGGGGCCTTGCTAGGTATTGTTAGTTAGGGACAACCTGTGCATTGAATCAAGTCTTATTGGTAATAAAACAAAAATATTCTGATTAGAACAGTCTATTTATTGTCCCAGATTGAAGGCTGGAATTGTTGTTGAAATGGGCATTATATAAGTGCCATTCCGCAGTAATTAAAGAAGCACTATAAACTAAATTCAATATTGACTAGACATCTTTTACACAATGGGTGCATGCGGGATGCAGAAAATGAGCACTTGAGTGCATTGTGTATCACAGATTTCACCCAGGATCAGGCATGTATTTGCAGCTGCATTGTTGCGTTTCATATCTTACACACAAACATAGATACAGGTGAATTGACAATTATGTGTTTTGCCGAATTGTGGTGAAAAATACGGATACATTTTAAAGGAGCAGTATATTCTTCACAGATTGCTCATTTGATTATTGATAAGGCATCATTAGTTAGTGATTGTGATAAAATATCCAGTGTATAAATGTCTAAAGAAGGGGTAATTCATATAAAAATGGTCCAAGATCATTTACAGTGTAGGTAGTTCTGCATGGGCAGTGGAGGACAAAAGATCTTCGGTTGGAAAGATGAAGAAAGAGCGGAGAAAGTAGGAACAAACATTTGAGAAGAACATGGTCCATTGAAGCAGTAATTACACAAAGAGACATATATGCTTTGGCTGATCTCTTCTTCCACCTGCTGGGAAACAAACTACCTCAAAAGGAAACTCACATGAATAAATATAAAATAACTGTTCAGCAGAATAAACGCATACAGAACAGGTCACTGATCAGAGAGATAAGAATGAAAAGAACTAGAGGAGGAGTTTCCAGATATCAACCAGATTTACTGACAATTTATTTGAGGCAATAAAAGAGGGGAAAAAAAATATGCAAGAAGCCAATTAATTTCCGGCATTCGCGACACACACAGTCAGGGTTTTCAGATGCATGACATAATAAACAGTTAACTAAATGATAACATCACTTGCATCAAAGCTTTACTAGATGACATTAAAACCGGAAATCCCCCTCAAAGAAAGTTAAGAAACAACTGCAAGACTAATTATAGAAGAAGCCGACTTATAGTCTGTGTGACAAATAAATGGCATTGTCCCTTCTCCCAAAGGGGGAGCCCCCCTGTGAGGCTAGGGAGATGTGCCTGCTCCGCAAAAGACCCTCCCCAGCGGTTGACGCAAGTGGGACCTCACCAGGAGAGACTTGCCCTTTGAGAACAATGACTCCCCTTTTTCTGTGAGGAACTCCCTAGGGTATCTACCATAGTAGATGCATGGGAATGCCTGTTAGAACAAATGTGGAATCGTTACGTTTGGCTGAAGGCAATCCAAAAAGAAACCCAAGGGCATACAAGGGCAGTTGTGGCAAGGAAAGACTGCTGTGTTACCTTTGTTGTGCTGCTCAAGAAAACGAAGATTTGATGTGCTAGCAGCAATTAGCAAAGAACTACTGGTAGTCCCTCTACCATTTCCACATCACTTTGAGACTGAGAGGGGGAAGCATTGTTGGGATTACCCATAAACCCCCCTAAAAGGGCAAAGCGAATGGCATTCAAGGGTAGCTGTGGCAGGGAAAGGCTGCCGTGTTACCCTCGTTGTGAGGCTCAAGAAAACAAAGATTTGATGTGCCAGTGCTGCGTGTTAGCAGGAGCAATTAGCAAATAACTACTGGTAGTCCCTACCATTTCCACATCGTTTCATGACTGAGGGGGAGGAAGCACCGTTGGGATTACCCATTAAACCCCTCTAAAGGCACGAAGTGCCGCGATTGGCATCCAAGGGATGTTGAAGCTTTGCTGCCAGGGCCGGACTATCTACAATTTGACAAGAGAGAGGCTCGAGCGGATTAATGCGGACTGTGACAGGTAAGCAAGTGTTTCCTTTTAATGACCTCGGAACCTTGAACTCTTTCTTGCATCTGACAACACAACACGCAGGATGGTTTGGCTGACTGTGACCACCTATAATGTAGACATGATTATAAGTGCGAAAGCGGGAACTGAATGTGGCAAGCGCTGGTGGCCACAGTCTGTCAGTACTATGGCCTGTGGCTCCTGTGGTCCGATACAGCAAACATAAAACTTAGCCCCACTGCCCCTTATCTAGATAACAGAGTCGAATTCTGATTTTAAACTCCCGGCAATGCCATACAGCCTAAGCAGCGCGCAGTGCAAGGGCAAACGTCCAAGAACTCCATCTGTAGGGAAGGGAGACCTGAAAGGTCTCCCTCGCCCAGAAAAAGGATAAAAAGGACTGCATAAGCGCACAGGGCTCAACACAGCCCAAAATCACCATCTTTATGGGAGCAGCACAGGCAGTGCAAGTGGAAAACCCTGTGGCAAACACTATCATGTTGCCTAGTCGCAAGGACAGTATGCTGGAATTCATGAACACTGCAATAGAACTTTCTCCTGGGTTCTCTAATATCGACAATAATGGATCATTACTAAATCATTGTCTGAACCTACAACGAAACTCTTTGGGTCCTTCAAAACCGGATTATAATACAGTGATCGGGTCCAACTTGTCTAATATTCCAGATCTGGAAGACGGGCCTCATTATGAGTCAGCCGGTCCGGAAAAAACAGTGGCGGTAAATCCGCCACCACCGTTGTTTCCGGGCCGGCTGATTCCGAGTCCTGCAGGCGGGAGGTGTCACTCCCGCTAGGTCTGACCTGGCGGAAGTAACACCACCCGTCTGCAGGCAGTCATGGAAACACCAGCTCTGTCATAGACAGAACTGGTGTTTCCATGGTCCCCATCCCCATGGAGTCCTATGAATTCCGCCTCTGGAATTACCGTGTCACTGGGGTTGTAATGCCCCAGTGATTCCGGCAATCACGGAAGCAGAATGGTATTACTGGTCCGGCAGCTGTCTACCGGTTTTTACGGCATGGCTACTGCCGGACTCATAATAAGCCCCTTTGTCTCCACCTCAGACTTTCATAAAGCGACAGTGAAATGGGGGATGGAGAGGAAGACTATGGGCCTCATTACGAGTCCGGAGGTATCCGTGCCGGAAAAACAGGCAGGCTGCCGCCAGATCCATAATACCATTCCACCTCCATGATTGCCGGAATCACTGGGGCATTACAACCCCGGTGACCCGGTAATTCCAGAGGCGGAATTCTGTAAATCCCCATTCCCATGGAGTCCCATACATGGGGATGGGGACCATGGAAACCCTGGTTCCGTCTAGGACAGAGCCGGTGTTTCCATGTCCGCCTGCAGGAGGGTGGTGTTACTCCTGCCAGGTCAGACCTGGCAGGAGTGACACCTCCCGCCAGCAGGACTCGGAATCAGCCTTACTGCCACCGTTGTTTCCGAATCGGCTGACTTGTAATGAGGCCCAATGAGTCTGTAAATAGGGGGGAAAATTCATGAGGCCAACTTGAAGCATTGCCATATGGACAACACAGGTCACAATAGACAACGGAAGGGGAAAAGAAATCAAGAAACCAGTTAAATCTGTGACATCACACCACATTGCCCAGCCACCACACAAAGTCATTACAATCACCTCGGGTGGGTGACCAACCCAGCTCAATCGTCACTAAACGTGTGACGAATCCTGGCTCACCTAAGCCTAAGGCCCACGCTGCGGCAGACTCCGTAAGAGTTATTGCTGACTCCGAGGAACATGCCCTCTAGGCTCTGTGTGCTGAACAGTCAAGGCTGAATTTATCATCAACTTCAGAACCTACAAAACAAATCAGAATCTAAGGTTGATCCCAGGGGTAATTAACCTTTGGTGAAGCAAAAAACACAACTGGAGGAGAGCCCGTCCTCTGCCATTGTAAATTCCAACACTACATACATCTACATCTTTGGGGCCATACTTGGTCATTAACAAACTAACTAACAGAGACGTCAGGCAGGTAATGCTCCAAAACCCACTTGTTAATTGGGTGGTATCAAAAGCAGGCCAGCCAACACACACACCATGGCAACTACCTCGTTGGGGCAATCTATCAGTGTCACAACCCCTATAGTTCAATCGGGTCCTTTCCCAAAACAGCAGGACACCAGCAGCGTACAATATGGAACATCCTCTGAGGTTGCACAGAAATCACTATCTGACCCACCTGCCATGGTCACGCCAACAATCCCCTGGTACAATTGCCCTGGGTATTCATATAGCCCAAACGTTTCAACCTACTCCGACCCTACCCAGTATGCATATGTACGACATATAAAATTGGTCAATCTTTCTCCAAAATCCAGCAGTCCTTTCCTAAATAGGAAATGGTTTTTGAAACTCCTGCATACCAAACCTGATCTCTGCACAATATTGAGCAATGACATAGCTCTACTCAAACTGGCTAGATACTCAAGTGGGACGAATTGGGTCATTGCATCTTTCCATTCGCCCATTCTTGTTGAACGCATATGCCAGCACGTACAAGCATTCCGGGCCTTCGACCTTGAACCTACTGCTTTTCGACCGTTGGCTCCCAACAATCAACTATGGGGACAGGGGGCCTTGGGCACACTTACTGGCTATGTTGCGGCACATGAGAACAAGGCAACTGGAGGAATGCCAGAGTCTAGAGTGGGCTCTTGGTCTAGAGTGTATGCTACTTGCTGACTCCAAGACTCGCCCTCAGCAAAGTTTGTGTCCTGGAACACAAGAAGGTACAATTCTTTTCTTGGAAATTCACGAGGGCTAGCTCATTTGACTGGGCTGCGGTTTTTACCCTGCAGGAAACATGGATGACCTCCCCTTTTCCACTTGACGGCTACGGTATGGTGCATAGCCTTCAGCTCCGGGCTAAATGGGTCGCCCCAAAAGGGGGCTTTGCATAGGTGCAAAGGCAGGCTACGACATAGTGGAGTTCGCTGACAGACCTATACAGAAAAACCTATTGGCAAGGATCCTCACTAACCCTTCATGGGGCCCTGAACCATTTTTAGTGCTGACACTGTATAATCCACCAGGTGAGGACTTAACCATAGCCCTAATGTCTGCTGTCAAAGAGACACTACGGAACTGGTGTGGTAGACACCCCAGAGCGGGCATCATTTAAAGTGGTGATTTCAACGTAGACTGCACAGATCCTGTAAATGGAAGGGAAGTAAAAGGGGAAAGCAAGTATGCGTAACCCCGACAAGGGCCCTGTCTTGGTGTGTAGCTCCCCTAGAATATAACCTGGAGATGCTCACTGACAACTCTGGGGACCCTATGGTGACTTGATCAAACGGAACTTACAATAGTTGTATTGATTTTACCTTTGAGAATTCAGCTATTGTTAAGCACTCGCCACGATTGCAAGCTAGTCCATAGATATATGCGATCATGCTGTATTGAGCATAAAATTCCAAACAATAAGCAAACAGTTAGGGACACGTATGCGCATGAACCCGTCATAAAACCCACAGGGGAACAGGCTATGTTGGACAGCTTTTAACATCAGCCAGTACAACTCAAACGTGAGAACTACTACGGAAAATTATGACATGATTGGGACGTGACATCTTTTTCTGGATCGGTATAACCTACACACAAGGGAGCTAGTTACACGGCCAGAAACCACAACTAGCCAGGGGTATTTGTATGACTCGGAAATAACAAAAAGGAGGAGATCTCATAAAGTTGCCATTCGCGAAAGAACAAAAAAATGAACAAATATCAGTCAGTGAAAAATGCAGACTAAGGTCTAAGTAGACGTGCTGGCCGCGTGCATATAAACATAACGCAATGCTCGCAATTGGCATCTAATTGACAGAATCATTAAAACTAACGATGTCAAAAAATTCTGGTTCTTGCTGCAAAACGTCAGTCTTGCAAAAACTGAACGAATGGTATGTGGCATTTCCGAAAACACCTGGGCCATGCACATTAATAAAAACGATTGGACGGCAATTGAGCCCAAGACATCCGTACTAAAAGGTCCCAAGACAGGCTCAATGGTCTGGCATCACATGAAGGAGGCAGACATCACCTCAATAATCGTGAGGTCAAAAGCATCAAGAGCTGTAGGTTCAGATGGACTTTGTAATATGGTCTTGAAGAATGACCCTGAGTATTGGCCAGAATTATTGCGGTCACTATTCCTTCATGTTTGTGAGACTGGTGACTGTCCCTCTAACATGGCTGGAGTCTATTTTGATTCCAGTATATAAGAAGGGCCCACGAACAGACCCAGACAATTACCGTCTACTAGCTGTGTTGAACTCTAATTCCAAGATCTTTTCCAGATTGCTGCTGGAAATACTCTCCACATGGGTATGTGCAAATTAAATACTGATCCCTTTAGTGCAGGACTGCGTACAGCACTAAACACGCCATCTGGACGCTCCTTACACTGATATCAGGCTTGCTATATAATCCTGGTACCAGTCTTTACTTGTGCTTTGTGGATTACTCCTCAGCTTTTGATACTGAAGACAGGGGTAGACTTTGGGATAAACTGTCAGGCTGGAGACTGTATGCATCACTGCTTTATTTCATCAGACAGATGCATGAGGGCACTGTAGTAATGTTTAGGTTAACACGGGATGGTTCCCTTACAAGGCCATCTTACACTAACATTGGCCTCAAGCAGGGTTGCAAACTCGCCCCATTATTATACAACCTCTATGTGGCAGATTTCGCCCAAACTCTTGAAGCAGTACACAATCATCCACCGACCTATGGGGTCAAAAAGATAAGCAGTATCACTTATGTGGATGACACAGTTATAGTCGACTGCACACGCATGGGTCTTTAGAGTTCGCTTGACGCCTTATCAAGGTAAATGGCCTCCGAGTAAACACAGGGAAGACAAAGGTTATGTCTATAGGTAAGGTAGCTTACCTGGGTAAGAGGTTTATGTGGTGAATGAATGGAAAACGACTAGTACAGGTTGATACCTACAAATACCTAGCATATATATTTTATCCTCACAAACCAAAAAATGTGCCACACAAATTGGTTGTGTTTCAACAACTTTATCTTTTGGTTATGAATCACTACAGTACGGTGATGCCCTTAGGATTACACGTGTTTCAACACTACAAGTGCCTTTCTCAAATCAGGGCTGTTCAATTGACTCCAAAAACAAATAATACTACAAACGGTTCAAGTAGTCATTCATTCAAATCAAAAACAATAGGTACAAGTAAACAAGAAATAAAATAATGCATAGAGTGACAGACATAGGGGAGGGGTATTGGGTGAGGCAGGTAGGAGTTTGCAGAAACACAAGAAAAAAGAAAAGAAGAGAAATAAGACAATTCAGTCTTTGATGTTCCATAAGGTACAATGGTTATGGACATTATTGCGCACATGTTGTGTTTGAACACGACAATAAGATGGACTTCCATTTAACATCAATGTGTCTAATCAAACATTTCTAGGTTCTGCACTTATTAACAGATGGGCCAAGTACTAGAGTCACACGTTAAATAAAAGGGCAGCAGATTTATACAGAATCCCCAAAAAACACAGTTAGTGATGAAGCTCCTTTGTAACTGGGTGAGATAAAGTCCTCCCTGTTTCAATTGGTAAAATATACTCATGCTCACTATTTATAGTGCTGATTACGTAACAGTCAAAGAGTCCGAGTGTATTCCATGCATAATGTTGACAGGTCAAAATACTGTCCTAGTTGTTTAAAAAAGAAAAAACCATGGCGTCTGCAACAACGCCCATGCGCCATAGACATTGATTTTGAAAAGATCGTTATTGTTAAGTCATTTGGTTTATTACGTGCTGGCAAGTGTAAAACTCCCAATGCGCTACTGTTGAATCCTTCGGTTGCGTGCATGTTATTATGATGCTCATAACTAGCCGGTGTGAACATCCACGTCAGTTCACGACTTAGTATAGTCAAAACAGTAACGCCATTGCTCATAGTGTTCACGTAAGATTATATTCTTCAAAATCACCTTCAATGAGTTCGAAATGTAACCATACTTTCCTATATTAAAAGCAATAGCTGCAATGCCGCGTTAATGCGGTCCCCATCCGGCCATGTGCGCCGGGCCTTAGGGCTTACCTGCAAAGTGCTTGTTCGGTCTCCTCGCATCAGCTGAGTGAGGTTTGACTCATGTCTTGACTTTATCTGTTGCTATGGCAACCATGTGTCCCTTCTTAGTTTCAATAGCTCCAAAGTGATGACTTGTTCTTCGGGCGCCATATTTTGGGCTCTGATACCCAGAACTCGCACCAATACGCTACTCATTAGCCCATAGTCACCTGAATAACTTAAATGTATAGAAAATATTGTAGATGTGCGCTGATGTAACTGTACACATTATGTCAGATATTTCTAAATAAAAATGGAGCACAAAAATACACGCATATCAGAGAACGTCGACACCTCCTCCTTAAATTCAGGACAATGGCCACTGTTTCAATGGTAATTTCGGTGTCTCACTTACGAGTTGGTCAATCTCATTTGTAGAGGACATCAGATGGTCACGAACAAGTTAGATTGGGGAAATTAATTCAAAAAGTTACCCATAAAAAATAAGTATGAGTCCCCCTTAGCAACTGTGTTCTTGAGCGTGATATTGTGATACTGTGATACTGTGTGTAGGATAGCTAAATAGTGTTCCTAATCAAAGCACATGGCCAATCAGGGCTACTGTATTAGAAACTGTTGTATGTATCAGAAAATGCTTGATATACAGGTTTCTAAATAACCACATGTGCTCGAATACATTCCTATACCACGTAAAAACAAGGTTCATGAATAGTCTGCATTGGTCATTAGCAGAGAGGTGAACATCACAATATTACAGATTTCCAAAACTAGCATATGTTCTGTTAAGACGGATTTCTGAACTCTTTCCTTGGGGCGCAGAAGTTCAGAAGGCCAACCTAATTACTTGGAACAGGGTAACCTCTGGACGAGCCAGACCAATCAAGGTAGCGATCGCGGCGGTCAAGACTAGGTCTCAAGAGGGGTGAGGGTGACTGAAAGCCCGCAATGAGCACACAAAGCAAGATCACTTACAAACTACTCCAAACAGTTGTTATATTAAAAATATATACACATTTATTTCAAGGCCTTTAAAACAATGACCGTAGCGAGAAAATCACAATATAACGATAGTAAACCAACACATACCATATCAAAACAATATATATACAAATACGACAGTCTCAAGCGTTAGATGCACGAAATGGGTAGTCCACCTAAGAGGGAAGGAAGACAGGCAGTGCGCATTAATGCTTAGACCCAGTTGGCCTTCAGAGGCACCTAACTAGAGGGACGTCCGAGCCCTGCGAAGAGTGGAGCCTTGTGCTCAAAAGTACCTGCACGCGCTGGTGCCAACGGGCAAAAGGAGAAGCTCTTCGAGGGAAATCAGGCAGTTCAGTTTAGTGCACAAAAGAAGAAGAACAAGTTCCGCGATTCAAGCGCAGCCTCCACAGTGGGCAGAAGCAGAGCGCGAGTACGGAAAAGGGTGCTGTTTGACACAGCGTGGAAAAGCAATGGGCTCCTGCAGGAGGGCGACCAGATCCTAGCTATGCTACTCACCGATCCCCGATGCAAGCAGACCCAGGCATCTCCGCTTATGTTTCAGCAGCTGGCAGGTTCAGAAGAGCAGGGAACGCCTCGTCGTCGTGTTGAGTAAAAAGACGTCCCAATCAAAGAAACCCGCACAGTTTGTTACCACAGCAGGGCAAGGGAGCGGCCGTGTGTATCTGAGCCAAATGTACACTACTCACTTCAGACCTGGGAACGCCATGTGTACGAAGCGTGTGAGAGTGACAAGGACTCGAAATACTACACTACCTGGCGGCGGTTACAGAGCAAGACTCCCGTGTAAGATGGTCAGTCAGCTGGATGGCCCAGAGACGCTTCCGAAGGCTTACTGGCAGGAGATGGTGAAGATGCCGAGAATAGCTGTTCCCGCTATTCCAAGGGTCGAAGTACCAGTACAGGTCTTCTGGTTCGATCAAAGGTGAAAAGGGTTTCACAAGGCGACAGCAGTGCAGAGGAGAAGTCCTTCAGCGGGTCACCAGCGATTCCTCGGTCCAGCCTTTTGGTTGCAGGATACTTGGCTCCTGTATTCCTTCGTTCGTGCGAACTCAGGAGATCGACATGGTAGTGGTGTTTCCAGCCCCCTCTTATCCACGGTTCCCTTCGCGCCAAAACGGAGGGGACCCAATGGGAGATCCGCTCATCAACACTCACACCATTCGTGGACCAATCACGGACCACGGTGGTCCCAGGCATTCACACCACCCTAGACTCTCTGGCACCCAGGATGTGTATTGGGACCAGACATCCCAGCCCACATCCTGGAGGCACACACAAGACATGTAGAAACCCGCGAAAGCATCCGTGTTTCGCGGGAAAGTACATGCCCAAATAAGGAAGGCCCTGGGTCGGCTCGACCTGGGGAAGGTGAAGGGAGCAAGACGGTCAGCGGACAGGACAAAGGAGCCTCATGGTCTGGCCATTTTGGGAGCCAGGCCACCATTTTGGGTTAAGCGCGAGAAACGCGCTTAGAACGCCAAAAGGAGCTCAAAACACAAGAAACGATCGCTGCCACCATTCCCGTCCCTGAATCACTTGCACCGATCAGATACAATCCTAAACGAGTATCTAGGGCCTGTAGAAGGCTAGAGACCCAAGAGAGCTGTAACTTAGCTTACAGTGCCCTCTTGTGTCATGTTGCACGAAAGCCGCAACATGATAAAAGAAACTACGGGAAACAGCGTTCCCCGGTACTGACTGTCTTAAGGGCATGACAGTTTCCCCGTAAGAAAGGAGCGAAAGCCCAGAGGAGTGCGGCAGAAGGCTGCACTTCTCTGGCAAAGTCAAGAACAAGGTGAAAAACAACAGCAAAAAGTTTAGGGGTTGCCACATGGAAGGAAAATTACCTACAATTACGAAATCTTTCCTAACATGTTCATAATACATTCATATGTCAAATACAAACACGGTTTTCAGTAGTCTAGGTGATTGGTCGGCAGAAAAAATACAATCATACATTGGTGCAAACAGTTTCATTCCCTCCATTTCATAAAGAATTCACCATTGCACTGTCCTCAATTCAAACCAAATTCTATGGTGCGGAATATATAATCAAACAATGGTGCAAACTGATTCCTTACATTTTATAAAAAAATTCACCATTTCACTGTCCTTATTCAATCCAAATTCTATTGTGTGGAATTTACAAATCAAGCGTGCTTCCGCTTGTCGTAACATTGTTTCCCTGTTACCTCCTCTTTTTCCCCAGTGCAACTTTCCAGAGCCCCACAAATCTGAGAAGGTGCTTCTCTTCCAGTTGATGATTTTGCTGCCAATGTTGAGCGAGTGGTAGAGTTTCATCCTGACTACCAATAGCTGAGAAATGTTCACAAATTCTGATCCTTAGTTCCCTTATAGTTTATCAACGAATTGACTGATAAACACGCTACAACCTTCGCATTTGGCACGGAGGAAGCAAAACGCATTTTGTCCCTTATCAAGAATACAGAACATAGTTTACAATCCACATCAAACCCGGAGAAACTAGTCTCTCAGTTGGAAAAATTGATCAGGCGTGAAATATCTCAAAAACTTCACGCTACTACATTAGTTGAATACTATAAATCCCAGAGGATCCCCAGAGGCCTTAGGGTATTATCTGAGACCGACCCTGTGCAGCGAAAGTAAAGCATTTATTGCTAAATGGGACCAAATTTTGAATAAATGCTCACTTGACCTTATTTTACTAACGATTGAAGAACTCTCGAAATCATTGACAAGTTTAGATACAGACATCGATACGCTTAAAACACAATTATCAGAGTTTAAAACAGCGGAGGAGCTCAAAAGTCTGTTGGAGGACATCAACGTGAAATTAAATCATTATAAGGTTGACATTGAACAAAGAAAATTAAGGAAGTTCAAACGTGATACCTTCGATTATTTGAACGACATCGTCTACTCTTGGCAAGAGTTCTACCACCATCGAAACCAGAACAGAAATAGACCACCACACCCGAATTCCCCTAACTCGGGTAGCGACAGCAGCAGTGGGAGCTTAGGGGACCCGATTGGTCAAATTTCAGGACAACAATCAACAGTATCCCAGAGCGAGACAGAAAGCGCCAGAATAGAATCATCAATAGATCAACATACGGGACGAGCAGCAACAACAGCTGGGGTTTTCTTAGGCCTGAGAGACCGGTTAAGAGAAAGACCCGAAGAGGGAAAAAGACCTCCAAAAACAAAGAACAAGTAGTTGAGAATATCGTGATGAATATTTCAAGCAAACATTTATCAAGCGACCAACTCTTTATCCTGAATCGGGGCCTATCATTTGTACCCACGAACAATACATCAATGTTTGATGAACAAGTGTGCCTACACCGTCTCATGAGAAAGATTAGACTCAAGATGTTTTTTGAAAATGACCCTGGACAAGATGACACTCCTGAAGACAATTTAGAGCTACGACCTAAGAGCTTGTTCGACCCACCCATTCAAAACCCTATACTTGATTTATTTGAGAAAAAGGTACTTAATGATCTGAAACAGATTAACTACCGTAAATCATCTCCGATCAATATTAAGAATAGTCAACTTGAGCACATTGAAACCTTGGCTAAAGATGAAGATATCACCATCAAACCTGCAGACAAGGGCGGAGCCATAGTAGTTATGGATACGAGCTACTACACCACTCAATGTCTTGAACAACTCAACGACCAGACAACATACAACAGATTGAACGGAGACCCCCTTCAGGGCCTAAAAACTAACATCGAGACCCTAATCAGTAATGCACTCGAAAATGATTGGATTAGTGTTAAAACCAGTCAATTCCTTATCAATAAATATCCTATAACACCAGTATTTTATGGACTCCCCAAAATCCATAAGGACAGTCAGAAACCTCCACTAAGACCCATAGTTGCAGGGACGGAGAGTATATTCGATCCCCTGGCTATCTATGTAGACCGCCTTCTCCAGCCTCTGATCCAGGTAATTCCTACCTATCTCAAGGATACCACTGATTTTCTCAACTGCTTAGCAGAAATTTCAGCTATCAGTAGTGACTGCATCATATTCAGCATGGATGTATGCAGCCTATATACTTCCATACCCCATGAGGAAGGTATTAACGCTGTGGAATGGTTGCTCCTCAACTCGGAACAAATACGAGGTAACCCAGAGTTCATTATAGAATTACTGAAACTCATTCTACATAATAGTTACTTTAGATTTCAAAAGACCTTTTACAATCAAATATCCGGCACATCCATGGGCTCTGCTATGGCACCGGTCTATGCAAACTCTTTTATGCATAGATTTGAAACAGAACATGTCCTAGAGAACCAAATATGGTCGAGTAAGATCATATTATGGAAACGATTCATAGACGACATATTTGGAATCTGGTGCGGCACAAGAAGGGAATTGGACAATTTTCTGCTCTACATGAACACAGTACATTCCAAAATCAAATTCACAATGGATGTGGGGGAACCAGATCTCCACTTTTTGGATGTAAGCTTGAAGATCTATGAAGGCAAGATAGTGACCACCATTTATCATAAACCTACAGACGCTAATAATCTCCTACATTTCAACAGTTTTCATCCCAAACCGATGCTAAAAAGTCTCCCCTACAGTCAGATGCTGAGACTGAAAAGGATTATAACAGACCCAGCGGGCTTCGACATTGAATGTACTCAATTGATTGAACGCTTTGAGAAACGGGGTTATCCCCATGATATTTTACAAGATGCCAACGTTAGATCAAATCATCTAACACAGAAAGATCTGTTAGCACCTAAATCTAAAACTAGTTCCACTCCATTGATGTATATTTCTAAATATTCACGTCAAAGTTTCCAAATTGGAAAGTCAATAAGAAAACACTGGTCACTACTACAGAGTGATGAACATCTGAAAGAACTTTTTCCAAGAGCACCAATGATGGCTTTTAAAAGGGGTCGTAACCTTAGGGATAGACTCGTGAAAGCTGAAAGACCTGACAAGGAGAAACAAACATTCCTACAGACTAAAAAAATGGGTACTTTCCCATGTCTTAACTGCACCAATTGCAATAATGTAATTAAGGGAAACACCATCTCTCATCCATCGACTGGCAGGAAGATAAAGATCAGAAGCTTCGCCACCTGTTTAACAGCAGGCGTCATATATGCTTTGAAATGCCCGTGTGGTAAATTGTATATTGGACAGACCACGAGGTCCCTAAGAGAACGAATTTCAGAGCACAAGTCTACCATCCGTTGCCTAAATCAGAAATCACCGGTAGCCAGACATTTCATGGAAGCTAAACATAACATCAGCCAATTGAGATTTCAGGTTGTTGAAGTTGTTAGCAAACCACAGCGAGGTGGTAACTATACAAGATTGTTGTCACAAAGAGAAAAATTCTGGATATACCTTCTAGACACTAAATATCCAAGGGGACTCAATGAGGAAACATCCCTTAACTGCTTTATCTGAGCATTTTTTAACAGTCTAGATATGTTTGTCCTGTAGACCCTGCACCCTATAGTATACACCAACATATTTACTAAGTCTTGGGACATGGGTTGTCAGCAACGATCCAACAATTACCCACCTGATATATGAGATGATCAGTAACATAATGGCTCCCGATTGAACAATAGCCATCTGTTGCACAAATAGCACCGACTATGGGGACGCCACCATTTAAGTAGAGTATCTACGTCGTGTTACACAGTTTGTACTCTTAAATGCTCAGTTGCAAGTAAGGATCCATAGTTGAGACCCTTGTCATAAGATGTAATCTACATTGGTATCCCCTAAGGCTAAACATTGAATATGTTACGTACAACTTAGAATGTGAGGACACCTGGTACTCGTAACCAGATGGTTCAGCCAATCACAAAGAATGTGAGGACACCTGGTAGATTTTTTATCAGATGTTTCAGCGAAGTGTAATAAAAGAAATGAATGTTTATGGGGACTCACCTATACTTGAATGCCTTAGTAATGCCACATTGTTTAGCACTATCACGTAAAAAACCATTTGAGAAAATTATTCTGATTTCTATATTTGATCACTATGGGTGAAGCATGGATTTCTCAAAATCATGCTATTGGCATCATCATCCTGTTTCAGTTATTTGATGATGCAACTCTGAATTGTTTACATGCTACTTCATTGATTTACTAGTGTTACCCAGACTGCTTAAGATGGCCGCCACATTCTGTTACGATTGGGTTAGTCCGTCTTTGATGTCTCTCCACTGAATCTAGCCCGCTAAATACCAGACTTCTTCTACACGGTCCCTGGTTTCCATGGAGATCGTGCTAACAACGAGCAGAACATTGCCGATTCAATGGAACATCGCGATGGATTAGGTACGCGTTCTTCTAACTTTCTGCACACTCGACTCACGCTATCTATACTTTACTAAGTTCTGCAGGCTTACCTACACTCCATTGTCTTTTCACAGACAACGGCTGGCTTTAGGACTTCGCCGATCAATTTTCACCTGCTCCCCCTGAGATGTTACACGTTTCCCAGAGACTACCACATCATTGAATCGTGCCGCAGAAAGGTATTTTGGCATATCCCGACCAATGTATTTTGGTTTTCACACTTGTATAGCTACATCGAATCACACATGGTGACCTGTACGTGATTACTATTTCATACAGGTCATATCGAGAGTGTCGGAACACCAACCGGCATCAGGAAAATACTTACATCGAGAACTTGGCTCCTCTAATATGCAACCTTTTGACGCACCGCTCACTGTGGGTGGCTTCTCAGCCACAACATTAGACCTCTATAGGTTAGTACACTTTACCTAGAAAATGTTTTTCCTTGTCAAAACAACTTCGTTGGGTGAGTAGCCCGCGTCAACCAGACTCAATTAAATTGTCCTCCTCTGGGTCATTATGTCTGCTAGACTCCCATTAGAGGTGCTAGGGAATGCACTAGACTGATATTCTTTGGAGTTGTTTTCAACTAAAAATATAGCAACCCTGGGTGTACTAAACTGAATTTGAACAATATAGAGCACAATATGTGTATATATTCAATCTGATTGTAGTTATGAAACTTTATTTTATTGATCAATGAAGCTTATATAGACATATACTCTCGTTTGATTGATTGATTTCTTTTTGATCTTCATTTCTATGTACACAATGACTAGACAGTAGATCCACAAAGGCTTCTGAAGAAGAGGAATCTCCTCGAAACGCGTCAAGCCACAGAAAGTGGAATCTCAATCAATCATCTTTACGTTGACATTATAATGTTGTTTTGTTTTTCCTGCCTTGACTACACATTGTTTTATGTATTAATAAATAGGTGCTCATTCCACGTTTGAACACCTAATAAACCAAAACGATTGTTCTCCTGTTCTAAGTTAATAGTCTCGACAAATCATTTTCCTATAGATAGTCTAAAAACAAATATTTTGAATTTTACCTTAAAATATCTACGCCCCTGTTGCGTAGACTTAGAGTGTGCAGGGGACGGGAGGACTCCAACCTTGGGTCCTCTTCCTTTGTTCCCTTATAGTGCTCCCTATGTATAGGCGTTGGCATATCCGGATGATTCCATAGACAACGAATTTAGTTCTAAAGTTGATGCTGCTCGTGATTTTAATTTTCGTGCCATGTGAAGCTTGAAAAGTTTGTGTACTTGTATGTGCAAATTTGCATACCATGCATGTTCCGCATTTATTGAAACCTGTTTTTGTGGATGGTAACCAAGTTTCTATGGTTGTTGCTGGTAAATGGGGGAGTAGTGATGGGCTCAGGTACATTTTCAATGTTTTTGCTTTTCTGAAAATAATTTTTGGTTTGTCATCAATATGTTTCTCCCAGTGTGGGTCCAGCTTAAGTAGATACAAGTATTTTGTGAGAATTTTCCTGATTTCATAGTTATTTTCCTGAAAATAGTAATGAAGTGTACCTTATCCATGTCCATTGATTGCTCCTTTCGTTTAGATGTAATTGTTTGGTCTCTTTAATTTTGCTGGCTTTCAAATATGCTTCCTCTATTCATCGATGGCCATAGCCTATCTGTCGAAATCTTCTTTTAAGTAGGTCACATTCATGAAGAAATACAGCGTTATCTTCACAATTTCTTCACGCCCGAATAAATTCACCCTTGGGTATATTTCATTTTACTGATTGATAATGACAACTGCTAACATGAAGTGTTACGTTTGCTTCTGTTGGCTTTCGGCAGGTTTTGGCGAGTAAGTGGCCCCTTCCACATAAATTGTGAGGTCAAGAAAATCTATGCTCCTGCTACTTGCTAGTCCAGTGAATTGAATTCCTAGATCATTCACATTCATTCTTCTTTGAAAATCTACCAAATCATCTTCCAGCCCATTCTAGATTAAAAACACTTCATCAATAAAATGTACCCATAGTACCTTATTACCAGGAAATGTGTGGTCCTTGTAGATAAATTTGTCCTCAAACATGCCCATGAAAAGGTTTGCAAGGGCAGGGGCGTACTTCATGCCCATGGCTACTCCCCTTTTTTGTTGGTAATATTTATCGTCAAACAAAAATATGTTGTATTCCAAGGTTGCTGTGAGCATTTCTTTGAGCATTTCTGTGTAATGATAGTGAGGAGCTGACTCGTCTCTGAATGTGTACTCAATAGTTTTGATTCCTGAATCATGTCTAATGGAGGTGTAGAGCGCTCTAACATCCCAGGTTGCTAATAAGTACATGGGTTGCCATTTTAGATGTTGGATAATCCTTATTATGTCAGTTGAGTCCTTGATGTAAGCCTTGACTTTTGGCCCCCTAGGGCATAGTACATTGTCAATAAATTCAGAGATCTTTAGAAAACATTTGTAGGCAGAAGGTGGAAAAATGCTTGGCTGCATTGTGAACCTCATGCACATAGTGGATTGTATATGTGGAGTGAAACTGGACTTGTTGTTTACTTGATGTCTAGTTATTAAATTCTTGTGCTAGCACTGGCAAAAAGCTGTTGAACATTGATGAAACTGTTTGTTCAAAACTGATGTGTAGTTCTTTGGTTAGTATAGTGTAAAGGTGTATTTGACCATAAACACTCAATTAAAAACAAATCTAGCATAAAAATGCAGACACATATAGATGGTTTGTGAAACCCGGGAAGTTCAAATAAGCGAGGAGGTGGAAGCTGCCAAGAACAGGGAGATCCTCTGTCTGGAGTATCCAGCCAGTGGGCACAACCAGCAAGCATGGAGAGAATAGAGGGCCGAGCCATGCAGGGGAAGAGCACCCCAAGGGAAGGAGAACCGAGCAAGCAGTGGCGTAACCCATGGAATGTGAACTGTTAAGTCCAGAAACAACGGAAAGACTGCAGCAACGTCGGCTCCACAGGGCAACGCCGAAGAAATAAGAAGAGTCAGAGTGATCGCAGGAACCATTTTCCTTACTCCGAGTGTCATCACGATCCTGGTGAAAGACCTGGTGATGCTAGCATATAAGAAAAAAAGGTAACTGGAGAGACAGGAGACCCGGGAGGGGAGCGGGATCAATGTTACATTGAGCCTACTTGTTCCAGTGAATGGACAGGTGTCCAAAAGAGTGAAAATAACTACAGTACTCTGCTTACCCGCCACAGTAAACCGACAAGTGTCCATATGAGTGAGAATAACTCAGGAACTCAGTTAACTCATCTCAATAAAGGACCAAATATCCATAAGAGGGAGCATCCTAGTGGAACCTGTCCGACTCATTGCAACAGGGCAGGAACTGAATAAAAAAACAAACATAGTTGGTTGGGCTGCTGTAATCATCCCAAAGAGAAGATCAGTTCAGTAGACTGAGAGAACTATGATCTGAAACATGTTGTTTATGAGCAAGCAAAGAACCAGAGGAATAAAGTGAACCCAGGTCAAGTAAAGAGGAATTTTTGTTTCCCAAAACTATTGGGGAAATTGAACTTTGAAGAGACACTTCAAGAGATCGTAGTATGAAGGGAAAGAAACCCTAACACAGCCAGGAGACAAAGTGTATCTTCAGAAGGAAACATGACAATAGGAAAGTGGAAAAGTCCCCGAGAGGAACTACACAAATTGGTTCAAGAAATAGCCAATAACTATCTAAAAATCATCTACTAGAACTAAAATGCCTATCCAGGAGAAGGAAGTAATTCTCCTGGACTTTTTGTGGTTTTCTCTTAGTGGTAGGGCCAGCATAGGTTCGTGTTCAGATGTTTTGTTTACTTTTTGGACTCCACTACTGAAGATGACCACTCTAGTTAGTTTTGTTAGTTAGGGAAACCTATAGACTAGGGATCGAAAGCCTATTTTCTTATTCACTTCTTGAATATAACAACAACTGGTTTGTCTCCTTCTTCTGACCTACCGTTGAGAGAAATTAAAAAAACCACAATGAAGGATCTTGCTGATGTGCTGCAAACAGGAAAACTAAATAAAGGAGGAGGTAGCTGGCAATCCACAAACCAAGAGTCAGTGTATGAAATACATGCTTGCAAAAACATTCCTTACAAAAAATGTTGTGAAATACACAAGAATCACTTGCCTTTTAATTAAGGCACTCAGGCCTAGCCATGCCAGTCTTGATGAATATAGTTAATAACTTGAAACACAGTGCTTATTAAAATGGATAATAATGCCAGACTTAGACCGGAAATGAAAATGTAAGAAATGGTTGTGTTCTGAACTAGTAGTCAACATACTAACAGATTCCTTAGAAGGAGGAGAGTTACTGAGATACCTTCCATACTGCCCAGACTTTTCCTGTGTAATATTTTTGTTTGTTTTTAAATCCTTTATTTTAAAACTTAATTTTCATTTTGATAAATATTAAACAATTACAATTAGTGGATACGTGGCTAGATTGAAACTCCCATCAGTTCATAGTTATGAATAATACAAGAAACCAAAAATTGACAACTTCTAACTATATACATAAACCACAAATATATACACCCCCTCCGTACCTCCCCACTATTCATTCATAACAAACACAGATACTAATATAAATCTATGAATTTCCCCCAAATCATTTCAAAAAGAGCATAAATCCTGAGTAATACTTGAAGATCTAGCATATCTGCTCTTTGCCAGGACATTGAGCATACCATTTCTACTTCCCAAACTCGTCCAGAGAGAAAAGAAGTGCTGAGTTCCCTGTCAGACACAGAGGAATACCTACACATCCACTTGAAAAGAGGTGGGTGGGGGTGTGGCATATTTAGTATGCCAGGAGTGGAAGTGGCTATACTCCCAAGCATAAAATCAGTGAAGAAATGCAACAAAATTGAGCTGAGGGAACAAAAGTTAAAATGCCAGATCCAACAGAGGAACCGGTTAGTCCAACTGGATAACCTTGAAAAACAGGTAATACAACCCAGAAAGTGCATTATAAAAGCCTTTCTTACACAATTGAAATGTAGAATTCCTAGGTAGACAGGGAAACATTGATTTTGAACAACAACAGGAACAAATACCATATTAACCCACCATTTCGAAGTGATTCTGGGCTCAAAAAGCCATGCAAAAAAAGAGAAAAGAGTAAATCTCAAATTCAAATACTTCCCGAATTAGGTCCATGCAAGGTCCCCTGTATTGATTGATAAAGTATGGCTTAAAAAAAAGTAGTCCGATGAATGTGACCTGAATGAATGTCAAAAATCTCTCTTTAGAAGATTAGGAACCAACCGACAATATAGAGGTATATCTAGCGTCTCCTAACAAGGCGTATGAAGAAAATACTTGTCAAGGAATGCTCAGTTTACACAAATGGATGTTCTTACCATATCAGTGGACATAAGAAGGAACTGGTGGGTGGCATTGGAAATGCTTGGTTGGAAGACACTTCTGAATATTCAGCCAGTTACAAAATGAGTCCCCAGAGTAGGCAGAGCAGATGTCAATCTATCAAGCTGTCTTCACTGCTGTAAATCATCAACATAACAGATGTATTTGTAAAGTGCACATTCATGCCCAGAGGGGCACCTTGGCGCTATTGACAGATAACACATGTTTATTGTTTTCCAACTTGAAAGGATGGAGGGCTGAGTGGACCTGTCAGGATTCAAGCCTGCGATCATGAGGTCTAACACAGGTCCTTGTAGTTGATGCATTAGTCCACTGAGCCACATACTCAGCTTGCGACTATTTTTGATTCAGATAATTGATTTGCGGAACATTTGATGAATTGAAAAGCCAAGGGTATGCTGTGCACTAACAACACGCCCTTGAAACATGGCAAACTGATCCAGACCATAAATGATTTGGTAATGTCAAACAATATGATAATATATTGTAAAAGATTAAAGGTCGCTTTAAGGTAGAAAGTCCTACCAAGATAGGAAATGATTAGCAGACCGTGTAATGAAAATGGAGCGCTGCAGTGGGAATCTTTGATATGGAATACCCCCGGAGAAAGATGCAAGTAGCAGCTGTGACTCAATCACAATCTGATGTCGAAAGTGTCCAGCCTGGTACCCACTGTCAAATGGAGTAGAGGTGCCCAAAATACAGATTTGATTATTTCCCAAAAGAAAGATACCAAGACCCAGAAAACATCCCCCTGTCTGAACAATATTACCAGGGAAAGTGTTTGTGTTTAATGAAATTTCAGATGTTTCAAATTCGAGATGGAATGTTGGTTCGAAAACCAAAATCTAGTTAAGACCAGTGGGTGGTACGTACATCATTTAGACGTATGCTACTAAAACACACCCATGACAAGGCTAATTCTGGTTGCAGGACATTTAAAAAGAATGATGCAGCTCTTACGTGAGCTTGCTTATCTGGCACACATAGGTCAATACTTTTATACATATTAAAAGGGCTATTTGAACAGTTTTCGCCAGGTTCTCCAACACACCAGGCTCCCTCCTGTAAAGAGGAATGAGACTACCTTGGTGTGATTAAAAGATTGATTTAATCGAACCTATGATTAGTTCTGGACAAAGAAATACATGAAACTACATATATGTTGTGTGACTGCCTATTTGTGAAGTGGGTTGAATGTCTTCAGATACCAACTTGTAAGGCAGAGACTGCCACCACTTTATTGATCAAGCACACGTTTTCTCATTTCGCTCTTCCTCAAAGGACTGAGGCCGACTGGGCTTGGAACTTTACAAATGAGTTGCTAACTAGGAGGGGGTAAATACTAGCGGTAAAGAGGAAATTACACATCACTACTACCAGCATTAAGCAGGGGAAAAGATAGAATGATAGAATGAAACAATAAGACAATTGTGGGAATTTTAAAGAAGTTTGTGTTGGATTCTGTACCCAGTTAGCACTTACGATTATTCTTGGATCGGATACCTCAGAGATCTACCCTTACTTTATCCATCCTAACGACCCCTTTTGAACTCGTGGCTGGTAAAAAGATGGTACTGCCTAAGTATCTGTTACACTGTACACAGTAGCAAACATGGATTAATGCCTCTTCTACTCATGAATATGCTGAAAAGCTCCAAAACATGCTCAACAAAGTGGTGAGTAAACTATAATCAGTATAAAGACATATGACCTCAAAAAAGAAATATCACTTGGGTCACCAAGTCTATCTTTGTAACTTTGAAAAGTGCCAATATAAGCAGAGAAAGTATTTGCTGTCTTGGAAAGCATCCTTTGAAATTATGGACAAGATATCTCTGGTCGACTACAAAATAATAATACCAAAACAAGTTCAGACAGAACAACGCTGGGTACTGTGGCAAGAGAGATAAAGGTCTGGGACAAGAGGACATGGTATTGCAGACCCTCAGGAAAATCCAAACAATGACGAGAGGGCCCGAAATTCTAGAAAACACAAGTTTACTGCAAATGCAAAATAACGGCCGGAAGAGTCAGTCAGTCTAGCAAGACCGAAAAGCTGAGAACTCGCCCCACCCACATCAGACAGTAGTATTTAAAGACAAAAAACACAAAATTAGAATTGATTTGTGTACAATCTAAACGTTATTTGTAACTGCATAGTAAGCATCCTATCAGCTCCTGCATATATAAAACCTACGTCTGCAAAAATTGACCTATTCCAATTGGTTTGCACATTTCCCCATTCTTGATTGGTTAGTACAATACCAGGTTACATTTGGACGTGCATCCCCCTGCAGATGACCTTATGTGCAGTCAGTAAGGAGAGCAAAATCTGCCATCCCCAGCAATAAACTAAATGCAAGGTCATGCTCTTCCAAGGTACCAGATAACTTGGAACACCATGCTACTCCCCGCACCTGCAGCTCTCCCATGTTAACGCCTGTCCTCGTTACTATCTTATACTTGTCTAGCTATGCCAAGGACGAAAACCATGATTTCATTGTGTGTTCAACCCCCTTGGGAAAGATTTCATGAGAAAGTTTAACCAAGGCCGACTCTTCAAATAATAGCTAATATTTGTGCTGCCAGGCCACCCAGCCACGTACTAGGCAGCTCAAAGACTCTTCTGGATGCAGCAGAAAATGAATCTAATTAAAAATGGCAGAATCACGAAAATAACATGGCGGAACACTGAGAGGCCTACCTTTTGATACAATGGTTAATGTTTGTGCTGCTAGTTCACTCTGCTGTGTACCTGGCAGTCCATGGACTCTCTAGAGTGCTGCAGAAACAAGACCTAATTCAATAACAATGGCAAACCTCGTCTTAATAACAGTCCTGTGATGAATCCTTGGACATCGTCACTTCTCCTCGAGGGGAGACCTTTCCCATGAGGCCAGGGAGGTGAGGCCGCTACACGATAGTCCCCCTGGGGGTGGTACTCAGCGGGAGGATCTCATGGGGAGAGACTCCCCCTCTAGGGACAAGAAGGAACATCTAAGGGAGATGTGGTATAACACCCCTCTCCCAACACCCTATACACCTCCCAACTTTGTAAATCCCAACTCATATACCTAACCAACCCATGTACCTATGTAGGTCCATAGACTGGACTTCCACTGAAACAAGTACGAGAACAAGGTAGAACATGAACTACCCAAGGGAGTGTGATTAAATAAATACTGGGACAAAAAGGAATAAAGAACGAAGGGTTAAAGACAATGAAAAGGGACTTAAAACATAATGCTAACCTTTGCCAAGTAGCAGATATACAAATAGACAAAGGACTAAATGAGAAGCCAACCAACAAGAGAGTCAGTACAGCCTAGGAAGTTCAACGAGAGACGCCAAGGGGTCCGGTGGTGTGGAACAGGTCCAGAGCCGAGCTGGGAGCCGGAAGGCAGAGGTGGAATCCGAAGCAGGTGGACCGAATGGTCACCGAAGAGCGCCATGACCACCAGCAACATCCTGCAGCAGCGATGCATAGGAGCGCACCGAACAGAAAGAGACAGCGTGAATCAAACCTGCAGACATGTCAAGAACCGGCGAAGAGCTCCAGAGAAAAAGGTAACGGGAGAACAAGAAAGTCTGGGTGGGGACTGGATGTGACATTAATAGTAAAAAGAAACGAGAGTGTGACTCAAGAGTCATTTTCCTTGGCACAGTGATTGGTCACATACCACTACTGAAAATAACCATAATAGAGCGTGCCTCAGGAGTCCTCCGCCTCGGCGCAGTGGTTGGTCCCAAACCACTGTTGAAGCAAACAGTAAGAAAAAGTATATGGCAAGTCAATTTTGCCAAACCAAAGTCACAAATAAGTACAGGTCAGGGACCCACAAGAAAAGGAGATTGCGATCCATTCCCTGCATCGTAGTACTTGGCAGGAGAGTATACCAAGTACTCCTTGGGGATGAAGAGAAACCTGGCTCTGGTACACTCATCACAATTGGATCTTTGCTTTATGAGAAAGGCCAGGGGAATGCATTAAGTCCCCCTGGAGTTGTGAACTGTAAAGTAGATGTATGTACAAAGTGCCCAATCTATGGACAGTACCGTCCCCTAAACACCTTCAAGCTGAGAAACCAGCTAAATAATTTCTCAATTAAACATTCAATACAGAAATGTCAACCAAAATTATGTTATGAAAAATTCTTTAATATTCAGCTGTTTATCAGATGTTCAATGCTTTTCGGGGACCATTTCCCCTTCTTTAGAAGCCAAACTGTAAATACAAACATATTCAAACTGCACATTTTCCATTATCTTATCCATATCAATAGTTTTATAATGACTCCCAACGGGCCAATCATCAAAGTTCAACATGACACAGGTTTAAAAGCTACTAATTTCACTTCCCAGTGTTCCATCCCAAAGATGCATAAAAGGTGCACATGGTATCCGATCACCATCCAGTAGTAGTCTGAGAACCACCACCAATCTCTGACATGCAATAATCTCCAAAAACCTAATGGAGATATACCCATGTACTAAACTGTTCCGAAGTGCAGTAGAGGCACCTAGATGTGCCGGGGTGCATGTATGCCACTAAAGGTTGTATCCATGTATTCACCAGGTAGTTTAAATAAATCATCACTCAAAAATAGACATCACCAATGTCACCAATGTTTATAGGCACTAGCAGGAGTTTCTAGGTAACAACAGATCCATACCCGTGTTGTGGAGAGCCACACTTAATCTGTACTGTAAAAATCAAATATATCGCTCAGTGAATGACAGCATGGGCGGGAGTGAGGCTAACATCCTCAACAACAAGCAACCAACACAAAGATCAGTAAGGATCACTAAGACTAGGAACCCTACACTGTGGTCTAGTGTTTGGAAACTCATTAATCAGACCGGCGACAGCTGACAGCAAGGTAAGAGAGCTGCAGACGCTGAGTTGCAAGTTACCTGTGTCCGGTCCCAATTTCTTCATCTGCAGGAGCTGCTGAACCCCACAGACCCCCTAAAACGGTCAGTCAACTACTGATCAAGAAACAGCCGATGTCTCAACGGCCCGGGGGGAAAGGGGAAGTGGATGAAATAAGAAACACAGACTTCAATCTTCAACTTGGTTGAGAATCTGCAGATGAGGAAGAAACAAAACATACATTACTCTTGTATTACTACAACTCTGCAAACAACCCACAAACTCTCACCCCCTGAAACCTTAAATACCTGGTCGCCTCCTGGTTAAACTGTGAGGAGCCGGTAATCCCAGATCAAGGGTTTGAATCTTTTGAGGGAACTGAATTGAAGGATAACTCTTTAATCTTTAGTCTCTCAAGAAACCTTCTCAGTAACTAGTTCCTCATTAAATCTGATTAGTTCCAGAAAACATATGAAGTTAACTTTTCATTGTCAAGTATCTGGGCCTCTTACAAGTCCAGCGGTAAGCGTGCCGGTAAAACCGGCAGGTTGCCGCCGGACTTGCAATATGTACCGGCACCTGGCTTTCCGGAAACACCCGGAGATTACGATCCTGGTGTTCCTGGAAGTCAGGCACTGGTAAATGGTAAATCCCAATTCCCACTTAAGTCCCATAGGACTCAATGGGGATGACGGTAGCTGGTAACTTGTACTTTGCCGATCCGGTAACAACGGTGCAGATAAGCCTACCGGCAGCGTTGTTACCAGACCGGTAGGGTCGTAATTGCCCCATCTGTGCACAAAGGAACATTTGTGAATGAAACAGATGAGTTCTGATTCCTAACATTGCCTCTGTGATTAGAAAATTACTCTGCAGCTTTTAACAGGCAATCAAAACAAACTTTGTATCCTTTAACTTTGTTGGTTTAGAATGTTTGAAACCTTAACACACAAATGCTGAAATGTCTTCACAATTATGTAACACACAAACTCTTTTGATCCTTCTAACCCTTGTTGCACTATCACAATTATGGTAAAGGGCGAGAGCAGCATTTAAATGCAGCAAGTGTCTTTTTCTAATCATGCACGTTTATCCAGGTACTCAGGTGCTGCGATTGCGTGATCCAAGGTTGCTTGACCTTGTCCTGAAGAACACTACTCTCTGTGAGGCAGGCAGCTAACTGATCCTTTGAGCATCCGCACAGTAATTTCCATGTGCAACCGGAGTACTGAATCAAACGATTATCTTTGAAAATGCGCTGAGTCAAAAAAGAGATTTTAGAATGAACGCTTATTCTTACACATGCGCGTAAGTCTCAGAAAGGAAAAGAAATGCTGAGCGAACGCGCTCGTGTTTCCTTTTAATCAGGTAAACAAACTGTGTTTTCAAAAATGGCAAATGAACGTTGCGCGCATCCTAAAGATACTGATTTCTAACTAACTACCTAAGCTAAATGCTTTGAAATAAATAAGGCTCATTCCTTGAAAGAAATTTTTTTACTGCAAGCTTATATAGTCACAAATCAGAGCGCTGCTCTCCGACCAGAACTCTGGCTGTCCTATCCTACGTGGAAGCTGACTTTCATAAAGATTCATACATAGATCTTCCTAAATAGGCCCAAGAACCAGAGCCTCTCCAGCACAAGACCTTCCTTCTTCAGGATGGAAAATTAAAGGCAGTTGGAAAGATCAGTTTAGGTTCCAAGTTCAATTGTCCACCTATCAACTACTCTGTTCAACCTGGCCAATCCGCTTCTCCGTAACTAGCAGCCATGATGGCGTGGGGAATCCTCTGTCTGTAGATAGCAGTCAAGTATTGCATGTTCTAAGTTCAATTGTCCACCTATCAACTACTCTGTTCAACCTGGCTAATCCGCTTCTCCGTAGCTAGCTGCAAACATGGCTTGGGGGAATCCTCTGTCTATAGATAGCAGTCAAGGATCAAATAATGTGAGAAATCACCCACACCTAGATTATGCAGACCCACATCACACTCAGTCAAAAACCCACATCACAACCAGTCAAATCCCCCTGACCAGACTCTGACAGTATCCCTTCTTCAGGCCCTGACCTCAGGGCTTGGTTTTAAAGGATTTGTCTTGTGGAATGTAGCTACTAATAATGGGGCATGCACATTCTCTGCAAATTCCCATGATCTCTCTTCAGGCCCACATCCTTTCTAATCAATTAAATATTGTAATTTTCTCATTAATTTCCTAACATCCAGAATTGCTTTCACCCCATACTCCTCTGAATCAGAATCAGAAAGAACCGGGGGAATAACAGGACTCAATCTCGTACCTTTAAACACTGGTTTTAATAAACTTAAGTGAAAAGTTGGATAACCTTTAAATGGGTGGGTAATCTCAATTTAACTGCCAATGGATTAATCCATTTTTTGATTTTAAAAGGCCCTACAAATCTGGGACTAAACATGTTCTTACTCTTAATCTTCAAGAATTGTTTTGAGAGCCATACTGAGTCTCCAACACAGTATTTAGGGCTAGACTTGCGTTTCTCATTAACAAATCTTCTATAACTTTCCTTACTAGACTGCATGCCTGAGATGCCATTGCTAAATCCTCTCGCGTGGTTTGTAATCTCTTCTCAACAGCCAGATTGGACAACTTCTCCTGTACTACTCATGAAGAAACCGTGAAGGAAAACCCCTAGTGCTCAAGAAAGGAGACATGGAGATAGAGTCCTTCTTTGAAATATTATAAGTGAATTCTGCCAACCAAAGTAGATCAACCTAACCCTTGTCTTCTTGCCAATAGCATTGTAAATATTTTTCTAACTCCTGATTGATTGTCTTGACTTGACCATTCGTCTCTGGATGATAACCAGAAGTTAACTGAACCTCCACTCCCAGTGCTTTGCAAAAAGCTCTCCAAGGTGAATTGCGCTCCTCGATCTGAAATTATCTGGCTAGGTAAACCATGTCGTATCAGCTCTTCAAAAAATCCTTGAGCAAGGTTAGAAACTGACGCCTCCCCCTTTATTGGAATAAAATGACCTTCTTTGGTCAGACAATCCACAACCAACAAAATATTCGAACAACCTTGATCCTCCAGTAGACCCACAATATAATCCAAAGAAATTGTGTGCCAGGGACGAGGTGGAACTGGCAAAGGATTTAACAAGCCGGCAGGTTTTCCTACAGCAGATTTGGATTTTGCACATACTTCACAAGTCTTCACATAGTTGAGGGCATTAACCCTCATACTCTTCTGCCAAAAATGTCTTTGCACCAATTCTATTGTCTTCCTGAAACCCAGAGGACCTGTCAAAACTGAATCATGACATTCCTTCAACATCCTCACTCTCAGCTTCTAGCTGGGAAGAAAAAGTTTATTTCCTGCAAATGGCAGATCCTCCAAGATAACTCGATTTGGGTCATTACGTACCCATTCTTTCATTTGATCCGTTGACATTGCTTGTTGAATCTCTAATTTCAAATCTTCACTCACAATAGTATTTGCTGGTACAAAATGCTCTACCGAAATTACTGGTTTAGGGTTCGTTTCCATCTCCTGTTCACTCCCAGGGAACTGTCTAGACAAAGCATCTGCTGTACCATTCAACTTGCCAGGTCTAAATGTCACAATGAAATCAAAATCGGCAAAAAACAACGACCATCTTAATTGTCTCAGAGTCAAAGTTTTGACCAATTTAAAAAATAATAAGTTCCTGTGGTTGTTGAGCATAGAACTGTTTGTCGGCCCCCATCAAGTAGTGTCACCACTCCACAAATGCTGATTTTAATGCTAATAATTCCTTGACCATAATTGTATAGTTGCATTCAGCAGGGGAACATTATTCTGAGAAAAAGGGCACCAGATGGAGCTGACTGGTTTCTTCATGACGTTGAAACAGTACTGCTCCCATAACAAAGTCTGAAGCATCTGCCTCCACAACAAAACTTTTATATAGGTCAGGACAAAGTAAAATTGAACCTGAAATGATTTTTTTCTTGAGAATTTCAAAAGCCTCCCCCGCCTCCTGATTCCAAACATATTTCACTCCTTTCTTTAAAAGTTTAGTAATGGGAGGAATCATTTGAGAAAAACCTGCAATAAATCTCGGCAGAAATTGGCAATCCCAGGAAAACTTTGCACTTCCATTACACAAGTCTGAGAAGGCCAATATCTTACTGCCTGGACCTTTTTAACATCCATTTCCAAACCTTGAGGAGAGAACACAAAACCAAGGAATTCAACCACTTGAGTGTGGAATTGACTCTTTTCCAATTTAGCAAATAGATGATGCTCACTTAGTTTTTCTAATACTAATCTAAAATTTTCCTGATATTTTTCTTCATCTAGAGAGAAAATCAAAATGTCGTCAATATAAACCACAACAAAAACATCTAGTAACTCCCCGAGAACGTCATTAATAAAAAATTGAAACGCAGCAGGGGCGTTACATAAGCCAAATGGCATTACTTGATATTCAAACAAACTGAATCTGGTTTTAAAAGCCGTTTTACATTTTGTCCTGACCAAATGATAAGCCCCTCTCAAATCCAATTTAGAAAATATTGTCGCTCCCTGGATTCTGTCTAACAATTCTGAAATCAGTGGCAGAGGATAACGATTTTTTTTATTGTAACCTTATTCAAAGAACAATAATCAATAGAAGCTCTCAACTTACGATCTTTTTTAGGGACAAAAAACAAAGCCGAGGCTGCTGGGGACTGTGAGTTCCTAATAAATCCCTTTGCTAAATTCTCCTCTAGATATTCTTTAAGATACTCCTTCTCATTCTGTTAACAAATACACCCTGCTGCTAGGCAACAAAGCACCATCTTCCAAATCAATTTTACAGTCATAAGCCCTATGTGGAGGCAATTCGCCAGCCTTAGCCTTGTCAAAAACATCTTCAAAATCTTTGTACACCTCTTAAAGAACTCCCGAAACTGCTCCAGTGGAATGACACCTGCCCCTATTATAAGCTAAAGCTACTATCCTGTCCCTGTCCTCATTACTCCCTTTCATGACATTTTCATAATCAAAACCTACAAAACTCAGGTTTGAATTCAACCACCCTCCTACTCCAATCAATAACAGGATTGTGAGAAGTAAGCCAAGGCATGCCAAAAATTATTTGTAACTGGGGTGCATCAATTAATTCAAATACAATATCTTCTCCGTGATTCCCTGCAATTGGCATCTCTAGAACCAACGACTCATGAATAATGTGCCCTGAAGTCAAACTAGAGCCATCAAATGCCCTGACCTGACCAATTGTTTCCTTTTCAACCAGGGGAATTCCCAGAGATTTGGTCAAACCCCAATCCATGAAATTGCCTGTGGCTCTTGAATCAATCATGGCTGAACCTAAACCCTTCAATTTACCCACAGAATTTAAGGATACAGGTACAGTTATGTGCGGAACAGCTGCCTGAAGAGTATTTGCCACCCGTTGTGTTGCTTGCAGGACCTACACATTGGATTACTGTAATTTCTCATGTGTATATGGACAATTTCCCAAAAAATGTCCACCCCTTCCACAACATAGACATATTATTTTCCCTACGTCTTCTCCTCCTTGGATAACGGGCCTGAGCCATGCTACCAGAAACCTCTGTCTTACTTGTGTCTTCTTTGATAGATAATTGATTTCTACGTCTATCTGATCTCTGAAAATTCCTTCCATCACCCATACCTTTCTACGTTCACTCCTTCTCTCTCCCAAACAAAAATCCACTTGCATTACCAGATCGATAAGAGCGCCACAAGAAGAGGGTCGATCAACAATGAAAGCCAAAGCGTCTTTCAACTCATCCCTCAAACGTCCATAAAACAATGAGGTCCTCTTTTCTTCTGGCGATTGACTCTCCAGAAACAGATTTAAATTGTGTAATATAGTTTACCAGGTCTCTGTTCACTTGCTTTAATTCCAGTAGCTCACCATCTTCTACAGAAATGTGCCTTATTCCAAACATCGTTTAAAATTCTTCTATAAACAAAACAAAATCTTTAAGAATTGGATTTCCCTGTGCAACCAGATGAACCAACCAAGCAGCCGCCTCCCCAGTTAAATAGGATAAAACAAAAGCGACTCTAGCTGCTTCAGAAGGAAACCCTTTGGATCTACAAAGAAAATGCAGCTCACACTGGGTAAGGAATATGGAAAACCTTTTAGGATATCAACCAAAATATTATGGAGGAGCTAGTGGGACTGGGACTTAAAACCCCTCTAATCCTCCTGAAGCTTGACTCACACCTCTAACATCCTCCCTAACTAACATGGGAGGTTGCTCCTCTGAATCACTAGCTTCCATAAGCTGAGCTTGTAGAGAAGCTTGCATTCCAGTCATTCCCGTCTGTCTCACAAACCCTATCAATATCATCCTTCTGAGTTTATCAAAACCCTTGGTACGAGGGTTGTAATTCAATACAGCACCTTTTCCACATCCTACCCCGTAGGACAATCAGACACGCCAACCCCTCCCCTTTCCAACACGAACACTGCCTTACCCCACAAAAGAAAACAGACTAATAATACTGTTTAACTGACATGTCCCAACCCAAGGGTCAGGCAAAGTCAGGCAATTGACCAGAGCCTCACACACCTGACGGCTCTTTCGTTTCCCCACTGGGATAAATGCTGGAGCAAGAGAGCACAGTTCGAGTATGGCAGACCCCATGACGAGACAGCGATCCAGGCACAGCAATTCAAGAGGAGGAGAAAGGCGGCGAACATCGAGAGGCTGACAAGGAGGCATAGCAATTCAAGAGGCGGAGAAAGGCGGCGAACATCGAGGCTGAAAAGGAGAGAAATGACCTTGTCCTTTCCGATCCAGACCCGCGAAACCTCTGCAGAAGGAATTGCAAGACTGCAGCCAATAGCTCAAGTGTGTTGCAGCAGATGTCAACGTTACACAGAGCGTGCCTACACTGGTAAGCAGGACGAGGGATGCGCCTGCTACCGTGGTACCGGCCTCGACTCCAGAAAAGCCAAGCGGTTCAACACAGCCAGTGAATCGAGGGGAGAACCGATAAGAACCGCACTGTGTTGAACAAAAGCTGCAAAGTAGCAACTTAAGGGAAGTTCAATGAACTGGTGAATAAAGGGGAGACCAGCTGCAGAGGCATCCGAACCCACGTGGGTGCTTACTCGAGAGACTCTAGTCAATCCCATTTTTGTTAAAACTGCTAATACCAGAAGGCCTCAGGAAGGCTGCAAAGGAACAAACAAAGTGGTCCCACAGGGGTCTTGCAAAATCATCTGTACATTTGATAGTCTTTGACCGACAGTAGCTTGAGAAAGGCATGATTGATAAAGTTGGCAACAATTAACCCGGCAGAGGGATGCTGACAAAAAGGGGTGAAGCCTGAAGTCCCTATGAACAGTGTGTTGATAGAAGTGAACTCGATCGAGGGATGTCCACAGTGAACTGTTTGAATTATGAAGCTAGATTGGCAAGAGTGAACCTGAAGGAGGGATGCCGATGAAAGGAGGCGAAGTCTAATGTCCCTATGAACAATGTGTTGACAGAAGTGAACCCGACCGAGGGATGTCCACAGTGACCTGGTTCGCAAAAGTTGAGTTGACAAGAGTGAATGATGTCGGGGAAGAATAGGGATGTCGACAGAAAGGGATGAAGCCTCAAGAATTGTTTAAAAAGATGTTAAGATTCGTGAACCAAGGAAAAGCCATAGTGAACCCGAAGTGGGAGTCTGACATCCATAAGGGGTCCGAACCCAAAGGAGGGAGATCCAGGGGTGGAAAGTCAACACCCCAAAAGTCCATTCGGAAAAGAACTTTGTATTTGTTTTGTTGAATATGATTCATAAGGGTTTTACGCCAGGAAAAGGGAGAATCGGGGGTAAGCAATTATCACCCAAACAACCGTATAAAAGGAACTTTTGGTTTGTTATTTTCCGATCCTCGAAGACAAGAGACTTTTGGCAAGAAAGAGAGACTTGGCCATCGAGGTTGTTGAAGGTTGCGAGCGGATCGGTCTTCTTGTGCTGGGGAAGCCCGAGATGTGTGCTGTGCTCAGGGTTTCCAACTTATCCTGTGCTCAAAACCTGCAGAAGGGAGACCCTGACTACTGCATCCTGACCCATTATTTGTGAACACTTTCTTATGAACCCTATCCCACACTCATTTGGTAATTAGTGTAAGGATTGGCAATAGGTATTTCTTAGTATAGGCCCTTTTATTTGACACAATGCCACTAGGTCTGCCTTATTTTCATTTGATGGTCGAAGCTTGTTCCCATCTTAGATTTAGGCTTACGTTAGGCGTTTTTCCCACCCTGCATTTATAGTTCAATAAACACCCTTGAACTGTGATCACTTGTTTCTGTCTTTACTGTTGTCACCATGAGTTCCTTACATTTCTCACTGATTGACCTTCCCAGGTCCAACTTGGGTCTTTCCTGCATTCTCTCTCTCTCTACTTGTGGTGTTCCCCAGTGGTCTAACCTCTCGCCCTGGCTCTTCAACCACTACCTGGCACCTCTCGACCACCACATCTCTGCATGCTGCTCAAACTTTCAGTGTTATGCGGATGACACCCAGCTCTCCTTCAGGCTCCCCTTAGACCCTTCTGCTCTTTCTCTCACACCAGTCTGTCTGCAATTCAGGAATGGTGCGTCTCCAATGATCTCTGCCTTAATGCCAGTAAGACTGAGATCCTCCACATCGGTACACCTGTCCCATCCTTTCCTCCCTCTCTCTGGCTGCCCACCCAGGGCTCTCTACATGCTGCTTCCTGTGAGGTCAAGAACCTTGGTGTCATCTTCGACTCCCCCCTTTCCTTCTCTTCTCATATTTCTGATGTCTCTAAGAAGTCACACTATCAGCTGCACCTCCTCAGAGGTATTCTTCCTTTGCTCACTTTCCCCCAGAAGCTTGCTGTCTCCAGAGCCCTGGTCCTCTCTAGGCTGGACTACTGCAACAGCCGCTTTCTAAATCTGCCTGCCTCTACTCTCCGCCCTTTACAACTTACCCAGAACAGGACTGCGAGACATGTCCTTGGCCTCAAGCCCAGGGATCATATCGCTCCAGCTCTGAAATCTCTCCATTGGCTCCCCGTGGCTGCAAGGATCAAGTTCAAGACCCTTTGCATCGTCCATAAAGTTTTCTGGGGCCTGGGAACGCACTACCTCCAACGTTTTCTTCCTAAGCATCTTCCTTCTTGAGCCCTCTGCACATCCACCTCCAACTCTCTGAGGGTCAGACGCTTCTCCAATCAGAGAGTGGGGGGTAGACCTCTTTCCTCTGCTGGGGCCGCCCTCTGGAACAGCCTCCCCGCGTCTCTCAAACTTGAGCAGGCCCACCTAGGATACCGGAAGCAACTCAAGACCTTCCTCTTTGCTTCTGCCTTCTCTCTCCCTCTTCCTTACTGATGTTCCTGACTGATCTGCACACTGGCTGCCCTCTAAACTCAGGTTCCTGCATTCCAGTTGCCCTTGCACTGCCTCTGGTCCTCCCCAGCACTTAAAGGTCTGCAACCCTACAGTCCCCTGACTCTCTGCACTTAGGAGCACCCGTACTGCCCCCCCCCCCTTGCTCAACCCGCACCTGTGCGATCTGAACAACATAAGGCCTAGTAAGATCATTAGGAACACTTGTGAACAGACCCATTATAAATGACTCATCATATCCGTCACATGGAGATGAAGTGTTGGTGAGAACCAGACACCCTGAAGGAAAACTAACATTGACCTAAAACATAACAGCCATTGGACGTGGTGGAAGTGAAGGGGTCCAAGGCGACTGTGTCAAATGGCAGGGCGACAGTTACCAGGAACTCGAGTTTCTTTAAAAAAGTAGGAGCGTGTGGTCAAGCAGGACCCACCCTGATGAATGGGAATGAAGAAGATGGGGGAGCTGAAGATGAATGGATCCCTCAAGAACCCATTGATGCAGGGCTGGCAGACAATGGAAGTTCAAAATTGGGGGGACCAGGAGGTAACTTCAGCGAGGCTTAAGGTGAAGGCCCTCCCGTTTTAAAGATTATGTGCTGGAGGCATAAAGCAGGTGCATAGTTGAACATTTCACTAGTTATGGCATGAGTGTTTAAATGGGCGGGGGAGGGAGAACTGATTGGTATACTCTGTATTATTCTTTGTTGCTGTTATGAAAAAGGAGGAGTATGGTGGTGCTGCTTGAGGGACGCGGAGTGATGTAACTCTTCTGCATCAATAAATGGGGCGTCACCGGACCAGTCACGTGTCCCTGTCTTCTGTTGGGTGTGGTGTGGTGGTGCAGGACTACTGTATTATCAGGCCAGACACTTGCTACAGATCAGAATCTGGCCCATTATTTTAGATATGTGTCAAAAACCTGTTTTGGAGCAACTCCAGGGGTGTTTGTAAAGGTCTCCCTCCTCTATCCCTGAAATAGATTTGCTCTAGGTTCAAGGAATTGAATGGAATTGCTTTTATTAGAACCGAAATCTCAGGCACCCCCTAGTCGAGATTTGTATTATTTACAAGAAATTGTAGCATAACATGTTTGTTTTGTTTGAAGAATCTGAATACATATACAACATAAATTCGAAGGTTAAACTGCACATGTGAATCCGTCACTTCAGTACGCTCCATGAGCGATGCTCTGAATTGCACAGCTCAGTTCTCCTACACCAGCTCGCCATCCATAGTTGCCCAATTCAAATTTTGTATTGTTTGATAACTTAACTAATTTCACCATCCCAAGATGGCCGTCAATTGCATCCCACTTTAAGACATGTATTTCTAAACGTTGTGTCCTTTCGCCCGTCTTCTCTTTCCATGGCATAATATACAGTAGACGCATTTTTTCGGAACCGTGCCCTCAACCTGTGCTCTGGCCGTCCTTCTGCCATACCATAGCCCTCCAGCTGGATGTGGCTGGGAGGGAACGGGGAGATGACGGCCGCGGTGTTACAGATGTCTTGTGCCTATCGCGGACTACTGGCTGTGCGGAACCGGGCATTACGGTCGTTACCGGGCGTTGTAGGTCCAGGAGTGCGTGCTTTTTCTGTGCGACCCGAGTCGCCGCTGGAGGACAACCCCTTCTATGGGAAATACCAGGAGAAGATCCAGCGACTGCGCAGGTGCGGGAAGCTCTGGGTTAGAGGGATTACAACAATGGAACGGGGGAAAAAGATCCAAAACAAGCTCAACCCACGAGATGTGAATAGGTTAATGAATGGATCGAAACAAAGTGGTGATAGGGTGATAGCAATGCATTTCAACGGGGCAGTGGAATAACATTCCGAATATGGATATGCCACTGTTACAAAAAGTGGCCTTGAAAAAGAAATTATTGGCCTAAAAAGCAAAAATTACAGAAACGGGTAGGCAACATACAGTCAATTGTTAGCACCTTGCGATGTCATCCCATTCTTGTGTAACCCAGTTCTCACTTTCTCTTAAAATTATCACTATAATGGATTATTACGTATTTACAATTATTGCTTACATTTGTAAATGTTTCCAATACAAATTGAAGTTTTTTTTTATACAGTTTGTTTGGGCGATTAAAATCTATAAATGTAAAAAGGCAACACTGGCGCAAATGCTGCCTGCGATACAGGCCACGGAACTGTCAGTACATAAATTCAGTGTTTTTAATGTTGCATACACGGGAATATCCGACATTGTAAGAGTGGGTTGGGGGGAGAGCCACGAAAAATGTCCTGCTACTTTTCCCACCAAATGCAACTTCAAAAATTAATGCTAAACTGACACACTATCATTCCTGTCACCCTTACTCCCCATGTGATGATTGACTCCGTATCCTCTCCCTGCAACATTCTTACAAGAATGGGACATGGAGCATATGGCAACACTGCTGACCCGGACAGGATGCCCAGAACAAATGTCATGCCACAGTAAGAAAGGGCTAGACTGGCTGCCCCAAAATGCCACACTAGACAAGTAATAACGCATACCATACTTCATGGATGCCCAGAAAAAATGTCATGCCACAGTAAGAAAGGGCTAGACTAGCTGCCCTAAAATGCCACACTAGACAAGTAATAACGCATACCATACTTCATGGATGCCCAGAAAAAATGTCATGCCACAGTAAGAAAGGGCTGGACTGGCTGCCCTAAAATGCCACACTAGACAAGTAATAACGCATACCATACTTCATGGATGCCCAGAAAAAATGTCATGCCACAGTAAGAAAGGGCTAGACTATCCCAGGACTGACTGAAGATGTTTGGGGGCCCATTTTACCATGATGGTTGAGGTCCCCCCTGCTTTGAGGGAAAACAGCCTGAGGCACCCGTGGGGTGCATATATTACAATGGCTACAAAGATTAGGTTAATAGCCTCCGATTTATCACAAGACGGCCAGCCAACAGGGAGCTTAAACACTAAATGCTCACTGAAGAGCTCTAAACACTTCTTTATCAGCAAATGGCTGGTGTGGAGGATCCAGTGTTAGAAGGTAATGAGGTGGTAACACTTTTGTATATCCCGTTGGGAAGAGAAAACGCAGATTGTAATGCAAGTGTTTCAAAGCGTCATTTTAAGTCCCATAGAGAAATTAATATATTGTTGTGTTACACGACTGCTGACTGGCAACATGGGGGCAGGTCCCGGGGACCCCCGTGAGACTTGAGGCCCCTTTCATTTGAAAATTCTGAAAGGCCCTGCTTCTGTCCCTGGACTGTCCCCAAATGCAGTCTAGGCAAGTAGTAATACAAATCGTACTTTGTTTTAAACCAAGTATGCTATGCTTTCTACTTGGCTAGACTGTCATTTGGAGGCAGCCAGTCTAGCCCTTGCTTACTGTGGCATGACTTTTTTTTATGGGGATGTATGATAAAGCAATGGCTTATCATAGATGCCCAGAAAAGAAAGTCACCAGACAGTGTTCCTGTGTGCCCTTCCAGCTCCAGTCCTGAGTGCATTCAGTAGTCCGGTTTCAGAAAGAAGTCAGATAATTTCTCTCTGACTCCAGAAATAAATGATCTGACTTATTTCTGAAGTCAGACTAGAGAATGCACTCGGGACTGGAGCCATGGCTTTAAGTGGGCCGTCTCCGAAAACCTTGCTCGAGCCAGGGCTCTGCAGGGGCTTACACTACCCTGATGTCCCCTTTTCTTTTTTTCTTACTGTGCCTGGGATTAGAACCCACGCCCTGCCAGTGATTAGTGAGTGTCATGTTGCACTGTGCTATTACTTGGGTGGTGGATTTCGTTTGTTTCATTCGTAGACTGTGTGACATATGCCCATAAGGGGCTTTATGTGTCAAGCAATCTCTTGTATAAAACAAAGACACTGTGCACGTAAGAATTAGCACAGTGCACTCAACACTCGTCAGCGGAGGGCTCGTGTTGGAATCCATAGCATCGGACAATATAAAAAAGCGATTGTTTAAAGAAAAAAAACATTATAAATGTGTTCTATTACTGTCCAGTGTTGGGGACTCAACCCCGAGGCCTGCTGATGACAATCCAGTGTCACATCGCATGTGATATTTGCAGGTGCTGGATTCAAATGGTTTCATTCAATTCACTACTTGACAGTCTATTGAATGAAACAAAATGAATTGAGCACCAATGAAACAACACAGTGCAATTTGACACTGGCTTTGTCACTTTCCTTGCTCGGGTGAATTCCAAATGCGAGACAACAAGAAACAAAAAAAGTAACCCGACAATGTTTTTTTTAATGTTGTGTGCTGAGGACACTTCAGGCCATGTCCATAATTTTGGCCACACCCCACGTTGCAGCCCCCCCCTCCCTCGATTTCTCACTCCACTTAAAGCACTGACTGGAGCTGAAGGCGGAGCAAACAACACTGTCTGGTGTCTGTGTCTCGGACATCGCTCAGGCTGCAGTAGCTCAGGGCAGGGTGAGACATAGACAACCGTTAGCCATGTGGTATGCTTCTGTTCAGCACCGTCCTGGTCCTGGCAGCAAATTGTCAATGAGGGTGCCGAACGGGAAGGTGTCCTGTTACCAGGGCATTTGGGTTAGCGGCTTGGCACAATCATTCATAGTTCTCCTGGCAATGGGACACCTTCTGTCCCGCTGCCAGGAGGACAATGAACCATTGTGCCCAGGCGCCAGCTCAAATGTCCTGGTCTGGTTACTGAAAGACCCACTGGGGGGCAAACTCCACCCATTCCCCCCTGTTCGGGTTTCATGAGTTTCAAAAGCAGGTGAGGACCGCGATAGTCCGTTCCCGTTCCCTCACCGCCAATCCCTTTGCCGGCCAATAGGTGTCAATGGAGAGCACAGTGGCAAAACGAACATCTTCTCGTTTCACATGCGTTTTTATTTCTAAAGATTGACATTTAGGTTTTATGGGTATAAAAATATACATATCTGAGGGACAGCAGGGTAGCTTCTGAGTCCACGTGGTTTGATGTAGCCATTTCTCAAAGTCAGAGCTGTCAACTGACCTCGCGAGTTTGAGCCACAAAAAAACAAATCCTTGAGGCCGCAAACGTGTCGGGGGAAACCTGCGAGCAGGACAGGCTGAGAAAAAAGGTAATCCCTTACTAAAGTAATGATCCTTTTACAAACAAATCAAGCCTTTCATGTCCTTACAATGACTTTACTGATGTCTGGTTCTCCAGTGCCATGGCTTTGACTTCTTATGACCCCCCCTAAAGCTCGCACATTTTGTAGCACAGATGAGTATAACATTGCTGCCAGATCTCCATAAAACACGATTTAAATGTTTTGGAGTCAGACACATAAGTTTATTGGTGGGGCTGGATTGGAAGAAAAAAAGGCACATTTCTGAAAATAAATCATGCACTGAAATATGTGTTTATATTTTAGTTAATTGTAAGTCCAGATAATTGTTTCCCCAATGAATACATATATTAATTACTGATGTTTCAATTTGTCAAGAACGTCATTGCTAGTCTGTCCTCAAGACCACAAGGCACACCAGTACAATCACATAATTTTTAATTGGCTATTAAAGAGTAACTCGAAAGTACAATGCAGTGCTCACTTTAGCTGAGTGATGCAAATAGGATGAAATGCTTGTCTTTCAAACTAATCGCACATCACAACTAATTGCCATCTCTATTGGAGCAAATACACTTATCTATGCTATAACAATTTTTCAAAAAGGTAAATAAAAGGAAACTGTTCTTGTTTCTAATTCGAATGGAATTGTCCACAATGTGATGGGTTCAGAGTGCATTTTGTCCTTTTAGTGAAGTGAGTGAAGCTATACAAATTATGCAAATATTTGCAGTGCAGGCCATGGGAGTGTGAGCGATGCATAAGTGACCCTCGAGCCCACTGTGAAAAGTTGGGATCTATGCAAAGTCATTGATATGATAGGGCGCCTATGCACAAGTGTTTCAAGACGCGAAATTCTATTTCTATTTTATATCATCCATGTGGGACATTTTAAGATGAAAATTGGAAACACAGAGTTTGCCCGTTTCCTTTCAGTGGGGCGAGCAATATTTTAAGAGAAAGAAAGTAAATCTTTGTGTCTAATATAAAAAATATGCCTTTATGCAAAGGTGAGTTGCTCTAGGTGCTCGCTGTCCGATAAAGCACGTTGTATAAGGGTAAACCCAAAGCTTGCTCTGTGTAATTGAGCACCCCCTAATTGTATACATTGTAGGCCTGATTCACAGACCATTTTCCGAAATCAGGCCCAATATGTTTATGAAATGTAGGGTTTACATGTAAAACATACACGCTTGCTAAAATAAATCAACACATAATACCTTTTGTGGTACGTGACTTGGTGGTTCTCCGTTTGTAATTGTTTGGGACTACTGATTTTAGTAGAAAGTGGAAAATACCTATGATTTTTCAAATCATTTGGAATACTTGTTTTTTTCATAGCACTTTGTTGCACAGTCGAGTGTTTTTCCAATTGAATTCACCAGGAAACAGTTGCCTCAAGTTGGTTTTTATTGCAATTGGGGATAGTTTGCCTGTCTTCAACCTATATTTGTTTTGTTGCATATTGTGAATAACAGTTATCAATATGATGACACATGTTGCATTCTGCATTTGCTTCGGGACTAAACATGCCCCTTAGTTCAGAGAAATTGAAGTTTACGTGCAATGGCATTTTTGTACAGTCTTTGCTTCAAAAAATGGCATCCGTACGTAAAGTAAATCTAATTCTTTCTTCGACCAATACTACTTTAAACGTCTTGTGCACGTACTGTGGCGTTTGGGCACACACGTATTCAAAAAACGGATTCGATTTTGCTTTTGATTTTAATTGGGGAAGTCTAAGGGAAATTCAAACAAAGAATGCAGAGATTGTTTTCCCAGAAGAACATCAGGAAAATGATGGTTGGAAATGTTTGAACTGATGGTTATTGACCATTGGATAGTCTCCCCCTTTAATTTAACTCTGCTTCTTGTTCACTGGCCAACATTAGCTTCTTATATCTGATTAATAACCGCAAAATATTAGGGCGTAACAAAAGACAGGTGTCTGCTCCTTGATGCCAGTCCCACTTTTCTTTCGATGTGTTGCAACCAGTGGCATTTAGCAGTGAGTGCTGCTGCTGTACTGTTCCCTGATTTCAAAAAGGGCATATCAGCGTAACTAATGTATGTTTATAGAAGCTGTCAGTTTCATAGAAATGATACATTAGAACGAACATCTGTTTTAATACTGAAAAATATCCTCCCTTAAAATACTAAATTTGAGTTAAACATTTAGTACTCCCTAATCATTATTCTCACAACTTGCAAAACTACTGAGTAAATATTCATCCCTCCAAATCGTATCTGGTAACCTGTCACATTTAATTGATCATTATTTTAGCACACACAACAGCACATAAAAATCATCTCAAATGGCTCCAACAGTGAGCTGTCCAGCTGAAATGTTCAGGGCAGTCCCTCCCATCAAGGCCCAGGTAAACTTTGCCTTATTCGGCCTCATGAGTGAGATGCAGCTTCAGTATTTAGGTAGCACATCCACAGGACCAACGAGTGGCGACTCGCTGAGAAAACCAATAACCAGGGGATGGAGGTGGGCTTCGGGGCAAAAAATGCATTAGCCACGACCATGCTCGTCTGAAGCGTTCTATTCCCGCTTTTTAGTTTGTGTTGTTGCACAGCTACTGCTTCCCTTGAAGAATCGTCTGACGCTTCTGGCTTCATGCAAATGTAGCTTTTGTCTCTTGCTTGTTTCAGCTCCAAACCAGATGTTTTTGATGCTCGCATGGAGAAACGAAGTGAGGTGAAAAACCAGCCCTTGGGGTACACTACGCAAGGGGAATTTATCCGTTCCATGGAAGAAAAGGCAAGAGCTTTTTGCTTTAGATTATGTGATAGAATATTGGCTGTATTGCTAGAAAATGTTATGAGTAAAAGTGCATCTTACAAATGGCTCCTGTAGCACCCAAAACAGATGCAAAGTAACAAGATGTGAAATACGTCTGTGTATCGTGCGACATTGAGGGTACCATAGAGCTTTGTATCCCTGCATTTGATATTTTAAATTCTTTTATAGAGGAAGTTCATCCATGACACATATGCATGCCTTTTTGTTAATTAACCACAGTGTGAGAACATACACTATGTAACTTACTCAAATCATTTACTTGAGCTTTTTAAATCAAATTCTGGGTCTATTTTCTTCTCTAAAGTACTCTCCCCTCGCTCTGGTTTCCATCAGTACTGCTGATTTCTAAAAAGGCAACCTGTTTAAGCAACATGTTATCATTGATTTACAAAAAAGAGTCCCTTTCCTTTTTTCTTGTAATAAAACACTTTCATTAACATTTTTAAATGCCATAACATTGTGGCAGATCACATCGAGTGCACAAAATGTACTGATATAACAATACTACTACAGGTTCCCCCCTGCCCTCTGCCTAGTGCGACTCACACACCCATTCCGTGACCCTCTGTGTCTGCCTACACTCGTATCTGGCCTGATGCACCCTGTGACCATGGTCAAAGCCCAGTGCGTGACCCCTTCCGTCAAATCTGTAACTCCCATTTCCCCCAAACCTTCTGGAATTTCTCCGGCTACCTCTTTGTCCGAAGACCATACTCTCAAGCGTTTACTATAGTCCACCCCCTCTTTCCATCTTCCCAAGATGGGCATTTCCTCTGAACCCCAGTTGGTAGCCGGGTCCTGTTTTCCCATGACCAGCAATCTGTTGATTAGACGTCTCCCACCTACAGCGTCCATCGCTTCCTCCATTATGTGTAGTAAGGCCACCTTGGGGCACCTGGGTATCTCGTACCTTTCCACTCGAGATAGGGTCCTATTAGGGAGAATTCTCAGACATGTGCTAATTCCTCTCTACCTTAGAGATCCCCAGCACTTTTGCTGGACTCTAGGACTTTTTAATTTTTAACCTGGAGAGAGTGAGACCTTTTTTCCACTCTCTTATGTATTTTTCTGTGATTTGAACACTGTTTCTTTTTGATTTTAGAGTCTGACAAACTCCATAGGCATCATCTTTGCATTGTGACACACAACATCTTCAGTGCAGTGGCACAGGGAAGTCTCTCAGATTTCCCAAAGGTTTAAATACCTTCTCTTGGATAAACTACTGTTTCCAAGAGCAGTGAATTAAAATTGGCTTTACTTATAATTTGTAACTTTCTATACCCAGCACACACTATCTTACCATAGGGTGCTGGAGGGGTTACTTAGGTTCCCCTTTGTCTAGTTTCTCATGTAACATTTATGTGTTACCCTTTCTACAATTAATGGCTGATGGCAGTGGTTTACTCAAAATGGCACTGGTCTACTTTTTTTGCCATTTTTTTGTTGGAAAGGTCCTTCTTGAGATTTACTCTGCGCGCCAAACCAGGTTTGGTCCCTTTGTTCGTTTTGTCTTTGGCGGGATTCACGAGTGAAGCCCGCCTCTGGCTCCAGTATGTCTGGCAGGGGTAGGAAGTGAGGGAGGTGCCCAAAACTCCCTGTGCTCCATCCCCTTGGTTACAGAAATGCACCCAAAGGTGATTGGCTGGCTGGCTGTCCGGCAAGGAAAGCCACCCTGCTGCGTGATTGACAGCTAGGCTGGAATGAATGGGAGAAACCTGCATATAAGGCAGGGCTTTTTAACTTGGAAGGCAGAGTCGACCACTGGACAAAGGAATCCGAAGAAGAACTTGGAAGAGACACCTGCTGCAACTCCTGGACCGTTGGTTTGCCCAGTGAAGCCCTGCTGCTGTGCTGAAGCGCCAAATTCACCTCGACTAGAAAAGCCCTGCAAGGACAACTTCTCCCCTTGAGTTGGTGGCACCAATCAACTCCAAAGTGAACTTGTTTGGGAATCCTCTCGGAGCTGGCTGTACTTCTGCTGCTGGAACCAAAGTGCCACCAAACAAAGTGCATCACTTTTAAGACGGACCAAGCTGCTGGAAGATCCCTCGGACTCCCATTAAGCAGGACTGACCAAGACTGAGCCACTAAACAGAGTGCTGGACCCCAGATGCGAGGAACGTCCAGAGTGGTATCTGTGAGACAGCAGTGGTGCTATTTGCTAAGACACGAGGAGCTGAAACCGCGAAGTGCAGGTGAATAGAAATTTGTCCTTTTCTGTCGTCGACCGTCCCGTTGTGTTGCAGGAGTCCCCAGAAGTCCTTCTTCTTATCCCCACGACTGAGGCACAGAAACAGGATCTGCAGAGCCACACAGGAACAGAAGACAGCTGGAACCATTTCTTCTAACCAAAGGTACTGTAAAGTTTGAGGGGACTAACCTCTTGTAGCCTTACTTGATCAGTTTAGACTTGTCTTGGTTGCTTCTGTAGAGTTGCTTGCAAGTTCTACATCTCACAAGGCTCCCAGCTTGTGACTCTACTTTGATTTGACTTTTTCTACAAAGACTTCTAAAACATTGTGCAAGACTTTTACTTACATGCAAGAAGTGCTTCAGCTCACCTAGACGTTTGCTCAATTGACATTGGCTGGCCTGGCTCCCTGAATGATTCTCAGCTCCTCTGCTGGTGTTTTACCTTCCCTCCAGGAAAGGGTTATTTTACTTTGCATTGGGGGTGGTTCAAAAGTACTTGCCTGCTTCAGAATATTTGTGTGATCCCTTGTTTTATTCTGAAATCTCTTTACTTTAATATTCATCTCAGTATTGCTCTAAATGTACAAGTTGTATATTAATGTCCACAGTGTCCTTGCTATCTAAGTCACCTGAAGGTGTAGGAAGTGTCTGTGTGCCATCCCAAATTGGTATTTTCTGATTTAGCGAAACTAAGAGTGGGTACCTTGGAGTGCATTTTATGTTTTACTATTATATTACCCCTTCTGAAGAAGGCTTATTCAAACTGACTGTTAAATAAATTATTAATTGTTTAATCAAGAAACCTTGAGTATAAGTGTTTATTTGGATACTTGTCACTGTGAATCTCTGTGTAACTCTCCTACTGCTCACATTGACCCCCATTTTGAGATACGTCTGGCTGCTCAGCCATACTACCAACCTGCTTATATCAAACTTATATCAAAGGTTGGGTTCCTATTGCCAGGAGGTGAAGGTTTTTGTAGTGCACATAAAGGGTACTGCTCCAAATCCTGCCTACCAGTCCCCAAGACCTTATCCCAGTATGCTTTAACTCTTGGACAGTCCCATATCATATGAAAAAAGATGCCCACCTCACGTTTGCACTTCAAGCAGAGCTCATCCCCCACCCTTCCCATTTTGTATAGAGTGTCCCTAGAGTAGTATGCGCTGTGCAGTATCTTAAACTGCACCAATCTTAGCCGAGTGGACATTTTCTTTGGCCGCTAACTCTGCATCCACCCATTCCTCCTCTTCTAGTCCTTCCAAGTCCCTCTCCCATTTGATCCTGACCCGATCTCATTTCTGCACCGTGAAGTTGCCAATTGATTGGGAAGCAAGGCCATATCGACCCTATACCAATCTGCCAAGAAAGTGATTGGCCTCTAAGGGTGTATGTTCTACAAAAGTTCCTTTCTCTCCCCAATTGGCATTGCACCCATATTTGAGCCAGGTGTGCATACATTGGTCTCTGGTCCCAAGCCCGCATTTCTCCAATAGTTCCAGAAAATCTATTAGTCTGACACTGACTAGGACATTGCACACCCTGGTAATGCCCTGGAACCTCCAACTGTTTTGTTTGCCTAGCTTGAAGACCTCTGGTATATCTGGATTTGCCCATAATGGTGCCGCCCTGGTGACTAAACCTGTGTAGCCCACCGCTCCTGTCACCTCTTTTCGTATCTCTATAATCATTCGACTCGCTGAAGGGAGATCTTGACCACCGGGGCTACTGTATAATATTTGTAGCAGGGATCTGTCCTTTATCAAGTCAACCTCGAGCCATGTGTGTACTGTGTTAGGTCTCCCAAAATCCCACTAGTAGTCGAGCACAGCTCTGAAGCCCAGTATTACTTGCAGAGGTCTGGCAGCTCCAGCCCGCCGCCATCCCCCATAGTGAAATTTTAAAGAATTCTAATGCTATTAGCCATGGGCTCTGTGCCCATAGGATTATGTGCAACAGGGGTGTTCTGTAGGCTGTACAGCAGTCTCAGGAGTGATATTTTGAACAGGTTATCTTTCTATTGTAGTCAGGGGAAGAGATGCCCAGTGTGTTATGTCCTCTTGGAGCCTATGCAATAATGGCTCTAAATTATTCAACAGTCTATCGTAATCCCCATGTAGACAAATGGTCAGTTAGAGATGTGCAAGGGGCCCCCCTCTGGCACAGCCTCGTCTTCTACCATCGGGGCATATACACGTTTACCCCTGTTGACATGTAACCTACAGTAGTTCCTGAGTGCTTGAATCGTATTAATTGCTCTGGGGCCCGTCCTCAAAGGCTTTCCGAGATATAAGAATAGGTTGTCCGCTTATAGGGAGATGCGATCCTCCCATCCCCCCGGCCATGCAAAACCGGTCTGATGGTGATATGATATGGCATTTGTAATGCGTCTATACACGAGTGTTTCAAGGCGCGACGAGACAAGGAATGGTGGTCTGACCTGATCCTCCCTGCTAGGGGTTCTTTTGCTATGAAGAACAGCGAGGACAGCGGCAGGCAAACCTGCCTTGTACACCTCTGAAGTGGGAAGTCATGAGATGTATAACCATTCACCCTAACCTTTGCCCTTTGGCTTCATATACAACTTTACCCATTGCATATACCTATCCCCAAACCCCATTTTACCATAGAGAGTCCCACTTAACAGAGTCAAAGGCCTTCTCTGAGTCAAGCGCCATAATGGCGTGTTGGCCCTCCAGACCCTTTATCTTCTCTAGTGTGTTGTGGAGTCTTCTGATGTTCCTTCTAGTGGCCCTACCACGTCCAAAGCCACATTGATCCGGGTACATTTGCTTGCCTATCACAGATATCAGTTTGGTTGGTAATATCATCGCCTCACCATTTAATAATAAGATTGGCCTTTATGAGGAGCAACAGTCCATTGACTTGCCTTTTTTAGGGATTACCACAAGGGTGGCCTGGCGTAGGTTTGCAGGCAGTTCCTCCCCCACCCCCTTATCTCTTCACTCATTAAAAATCACCAGCATTGGCTGTGCGATGTATTCCTGCAGCCTTTTCGAGCACTTGAGGGGGAGTCCATTAGGACCCGGCTCTTAGGAGTCCCATTGTTGTATGTCACCATGTAAGCATGTGTTGAGACCTTGGTTTGATTAGGACTACTTGTGTGTTAGGATCCCATCAAGCATCAGGGTAGGCAGCAGGAGTGACATGGCCACAAACCCCATTTCATGATGCTTATGGCTCCAAGTAAATACTTTCAAAATCAAATAATCTTGGTCAACAAAATAGCAGCTGGATGAATGGTACAGGTAAATTGTGAAATTGTCACAAGACTGACTTTATCTTGTTACTTTTCATGTTTTTTTTTGGGTGCTATTAGAGCTATTTGTAAGATGCAGTACTGTGCATGCTTTACATCTCTGGTCCTCTGGATAGATTACTAGAGTGTTATCAATATTAGATACCTAATGCAACTTAAAACCTGTCAGTCGCATATAGTCCCATTTAGGGCACAGCATTTTGAGACTGATTAAGAAATGTGCTGTATGTACGTGAAGCATTAATGTGGTGAGTGACTTTTTATAGCTGGCTAGTAGCTTGCAACGTGGAATTTTCCCCATTGTTCCCATTCACAAAAAATTATATTAATGATCTTGTTCTACAACTGGCTGTTAGTAAGAATGTATTGGGAAAGACTGAGTCATACAGAGAGAGGGCAATAGATAGTGTAGGATATGCAGGGTACAGATAGGGTATAATACAATATTGCAAGTTAAAAACAACTGTAAAAGTGGGAGTGGTAAAGACTGTAGTCTCTGTAGTCATAGGTGAAGCATTATATTTTTTTGTTCCTTGTTTGTAAAACATATGCCTAAAATATTTGTTCTGCTGGACATAGAGCAATACAAGTAATTTAGAAAAATCTGCTTGTTTTCAAGTCAAAACAATTGAAATCACAAGCCTCAGGAAAGGCTGCTGCATTTACAAAAGATAAGGTAAGGTGCAATATAGTGATAACAAGTTACTTGCCCTCACTGGTTGAAATGTGTGAAAGAGATGCTTGTATAATGGAAGACATATTACACATGTTTGCTTACACCCATCCTAGAGAGCTTGGTCATGTTTGGTAATGGTAATGTTTATTTATAAAGCTCCTATACACAATTCTGAGAGGATAATAGTCTGCACAGGCAGAGTAAGTGAATATGATACATTTAACAGTTGAGATACAGCAAATAGGCCTGACAGCGATTCTGCAGTTTTACCAAGTGCCCATTAAGGGGTGAAGACAAGGGAGAACAGACAGACAATCTTCAGGCAAAGGTGAAATCGGATCATGAAAGTGCAGACGGTCAAGGGAGAGGAAGGCCCAAGTGCACCCAGTCGGTGGAGACTGCGGTAAGTACAGAGAGAGACACTCTCTTGGGTTCATTCTGAAGTGTATTGTGGGAGGGAGGGTGGGGTGCAAGGCCCTGAGCCAAGTGCAGAGAGGACTGGAGGGTGTGCCTGGGAACTGTGAGACTGAGCTACAACAGGTGGCTAGGCAGCAAGCTGTAAGGAAGAGATGAAAAGAGCAAAGAACTAGGTTAGCAACGTAGAGGGAGAGAGGAGGAGGAGGAGGAGAAGAATAATGTCTTGAGGGGTTTCCGGAACGTAAGAAGATCAGGCGCAAGACAGAGGGTGGCAGGGAGGCTGTTTCTGAGGGAGGCACCTGCTGAGGATAAGGACATCCCTCCAAATTTCTACTTAGAGAACTGGCTCACTCGCAGAAAATTGGAGGTAGATGAGGGGTGCAACGTTGCAGGTAGGTAGGTCCCAGGCCCCAGAAAGCCTAATGGACAATGCAGAGGGTCTTCAACTTGATCCTTGCAGGCACGGGGAGCCAGTGAAGGGATTTCACCGCCACAGAGATGCAGTCCCTGGGCTTGAGTCCAAGGATAAGTCTTGTGGTTCTGTCCTGGATGAGTTGCAGAGGGCACAGGGGAGAAGCAGGGAGGTTGAGGAAGAGGCTGTTGCAGTAGTCCAGCCTGGAGAGAACCAGGGCTCTGTATGCAGTGAGTTTCTGGGGGAAAGTGAGAAAAGGTAGAGTGCCTCTGAGGAGGTATAGCAGATAGACTTTTTTTGAGATGTCCGAAATGTGAGAGGAGAAGGAGAGAATGGAGTCTTGCATGACCCCCCCCCCAAGGTTTTTGGACTCGTGGATGCAGGCGCAGGGCCAAGGACGGCCAGCCAGAGTGAAGTGGGAAAGCGTGAGCAGGGGTCCCAATGCAAACAATCTAACTCTTAATGGTGTTGAGGCAGAGGTCGTTTGCAGCACACCATGACTGAATAGCGGACAGTCAGATATGAGCAAGGAGAAGGAGGCGGCTGAGGGTAGCCTGAAGGTTAGTTGAGTTTCATCCGCGTAACATTGTAAGTTAGAGGTGAAGGTGACGATCACACGTGCCAAGGTAGCCATATAGACATTGAAGAACCAGAGGGATAGGTTTGATCCTTGGGGAACACCGCAGGTTGAGAGAGCGATCGAAAGGCTCTGAGTTCCACCTGGGACGGGGGAGGGGGGTCGGAGAGAAAGGAGGTTAACCACGCTAGAGCCTGACCTGCGATTCCCAAGATGTCACTGAGATGTGCAATCAGGATGTTGTGGTTTGCCGTGTCAAAGACAGAGGAGATCAAGGAGAATGAGGACAGAGGGGTGTTAGTGTCAAGATGTGAGAGTAGGTCTTCAAGGGTGTTCAGAAGGTCATTTCTGTGCCTCTGGATGCCCTAAAGCCAGACTGATGGTCATGGAAGCAACCAATAGATTCAGTGTGGTGGGTCAGCTGAGAGATAGCCAACTTCGCCAAGAGTTTTCCCAGGAAAGGAGTGATAGAGATCAGGCAGTAGTTTGCCGGAATGGAGGGGTCGGCATAGTATTTTTTGAGCAGAGGGTGCTCAAGGGAGTGCTTAAGAGCAGTCGGGAAAACTCCAGTGGAAAAGGAGGGATTGCAGAGATCGACCAAGGCTGGGGCGAGGGAGTCCATATTGTCCTTAATGGGTTTGGTGGGGCAGGGGTCCACCTGTTTGGATGAGGCCTTCATAGACCGGACTTGTCTAGTGACCTCATGGGGTGTGACGGGTGAGAGAGAGGAGAGGGAAAGTGGAGGAGGGGTCAAGGGAGGCTCGGTGTTGGTGTATGCTGTGGTGTGGAGGAAAGAGTGGAAAGGAGGTCTTGAGGTCTTGGGGTCTTGGGGTTTTGTGATGCAGTGTGCAAAGGTCCTGGGTGGGTGTGACAGAAGAAGAGCCTACTGCAGGATTGGCCAGTTCCTTGCAGACATTTGGCCATGTTTGATGCAGCAGAGATGCAAGCTTGAATAAAGACTCTTTCTTGGAGCGGATGCTGAGTCGAGATTGCCTTTGAAGGAGGCGGCAGGCCAGTTTGTCAGATAGTCCACCCGACGAATTCCATTTCCTCTCAGCTGCCCTACACTTGCGTTTAAGGGCAGCCAGATCGGAGTCGTACCAAGAGTTGCACTTTTTGGAAGGCTTCAGTCGGATCCTCATGACTGGGGCAAGAGTATCAAGAGTGTTGGAGATAGATTGAGGTTAGCGAGGGCTGTGTCAGGGTGAGAGTCAGCTGCAGGAATGGGAGGAGGAGAGTAAGTGGAGGGAAAGGCAGCCATTGTCACTTTTATCTGGTGGAAGCTGAGTGGCCGTGCTGGGTGTGCCGATGCGAGAGGAGAGCTTCAGGTGTGTTGAGAAGAAAGTGGTCAGTCCAAGAAAGAGAGGTAGTGAGAGGGATGTCAGTAGAGATGACAGCATCCAAAGTGTGGACCGCGGTGTGTGCGGAGCCAGAGGGTAGGATAGAGAGGGGGAGAGAGAGTCGCATAGCTTGTGGAAAGGTCCTGATGAGTCGGGAGAGTCCAGATGGATGTTGAGATCACCCATCAGGAGCAGTTGAGAGGAGGAGGAGGAAAGTAGAGAGGAGTCCAGGTCAGCCCATTCCGAGAGGAAGAGAGTGGCCTGTCCTGGTGGCCGATAGAAGGTGGCCAAAAGGAAAGATGATTTGGGAGAGATTGAGAGCCTGCCGACTAGGCACTCGAAGGAGGAGTATGTTTGATGTAGATTAGTGGTTAATATGGCATGTTGATTCTGCAGCTATTTACTAATTGACTCATTCTCCTTTCATAGATTTGTAAGAATTATTTTTAAGCAGAAAAGGTAACTCTTCTATGAAAGTAACACCCTCTGAGTGCACACCTGGCACAAAACCAGTGATAAATAGTGAACAAATATAGACAATTAAATAAATGGACCTGCATACGTGCTATTGAATAGGATGTTTATACACCAGTAATGTGGTTTACTATTCCACGGTTCTACAATTCATGATTTAAAAGCTGTATCTTGGTCTTTAAAATGTCTAGCCCAGTTCTCTTTGAAAAATCAGAGCAGACACCAAAATATGTTGTTGTTTGGCATTTGTATAGTGCCTTTTTTTTACCACTGGTATGATCTCAAAGCTCTGTGGACAGAACGCCCTTGGGGACCGTAGTGCAGGTTAGTGGAGAGTGTTGGGTAGTAAGTAGTGCTTGGGTGCACTCTGTATGTATGCAGCCAAGCCAAATTTATTTTCGTGGTGGGTAGCTGCATTCTAATGCTAGGAGTGGTGTTGAGGTTATGTGAGATCAGGAGTATGTGCGCAGCAAAGCCAAACTGACTTGGGGGTAGCTGCATTCTAGTGGAGGTGATGCTTGCACATGCCATTATGGGTGCAGCTAGGCTAATTTCCGTGGGGGATAGCTGTGGTTTAAAGATTGTTGAGGTGATGTATAATTATCTATATGTAATTAAGCATAGCCGGTCCGATAGCACAGCGAGTAGAGCGCTTGCTTTGACATCTGTGCAGAACCTGCTGACACAGGTTCGAATCCCAGCAGGGCCAAACTCGGCCTTTCATCCTTCTGAGGTCGATAAATGAGCACCACACACTGTGGGTAATAATAAGCAGCGCTCAGATACCTGAGGGTTTGTAGCGCTATATAAATGCAAATTATTATTATTATTATTACTATTATTATTATTATTATTATTATGTGTGTAGCTAGGCCGAATTAATCGAGGGGTATAGCTGCATTCTATTGTTTGTTGCTGCAGAGGAAGTAGTCACCATATTTGTATGTGTGAATCTGTGCAATTGGAGGAGGTCTCCTGTTCCTGGTTACCTTCTAGTGCCTTCCAAGGTACCCATTTCCCCCTATTTAGAGGTTCAGTGCTTTGGTTCTCCAGAAACATTCTCGTTCTAGTGTGGAGTTAGATCTTTTAACCAAGCTTGGCTTTATCTTTAAGCTTGGCCTTATCTTTGCCGGCGTATCAGTATCATAAGTGTTGGGCTCTACTGGGCCAAGCGATTGCAGGTCTATCGTCATCCCTTTGTTTAATTGAGTCTGCAATTGCTTATCAGATTCACACCTTCTCGATGTACAAATCTATCCGGTTCTGTTCTATCTGAATTACGAGTACATCCTAGATACGAGGACTGGTACTTGCTGAACCTGAAGGCCCAGCATCAAACCTGGCTCTGTTGTTCGTGCTGTACCTGGCTGACATTATTACATGCAGCAGAGGTTTGAGTTCCAGATCTGAAGTATTGTTTGTATTGATAACAAGCAGCAGCACATCGTTGTCACTTGCAGGAGCTTGTTTTGCCAGATTCCGCACCTGATTTAAGAGCCTAGTACCTTGACAGTTCTAATGGTCGAGCATAGGTGCTAATGGGCCCATTTTCGAGTCCCGGTTATTTATTTAAAGCGAGTGGTTGGGTTTTCCCGTACTAGTTTATGGTTTGATCAGAGAGCGAAGTGCATACACAATATTTACAAACTATTACAGAAAACAATCCAGTGGAGTTCCCAGGATTATTTTTCACACAGGAATATCTCAGAAAAGTCCTGGTAAGCTATCTATTGGAGGCATACTTACACCAGCTCACAGCAGGAGCAAGTGACTGTATGAAGTGATGAAAATGAAACTCGCTTTTATCAGCCAATAATCTAATCCATGAAGTGCTGCAGCACTTTAAAAGCGAAATTTACAATTGCGCGAGCCTCTGGGTCTTGGGGAAAGATCTAGTTACTTAATGTATTTGTTTTATCAGTGAGGTTTAAGGTGCTACACTCTGCTTAAGGGATCTTTTAGGATCAGTCAGGGGAGGAGGGGGGGCTGTCATTCAAATTGTACTCATCCACTTCTCATATGTAGAGGCCTTCCATATATGTAAATAAATACTCAAAACTGCTGCAAAAAGAGTAATTGTTCGGAAGCCATCTTACATCTTACATTTAATGTCTAAAATATTTACAAATTGCTTAAATTGTACTTCTTTTCATTATTCTTCTTTAGAAAGAATACACTTTGAATTATTTAGTGATCCTTTCCCTCTCACACAACCCATTTCTCCTCTACCACTTTTTAGTGTGTCCTGATGCTAGGTTCTAGCTACCTCACAGATATCCCTGCAGATCTGTGATATGAGGCTTTGCCTACTTTTGCTGAAGGACAACTCTTTTCTTTCATGGTTTTCCCGTCCTCTTTTGTTCTTTTCTTTTACCACAAAAAGTGCGGTGGAATCTGTTAGGACAGTTTTTATGAAGTCCAACTAAGGGCTTAGTAAAACCATACAACCGAGACAGTACACAACTCCACTCTTAGTATAAGGCTGTACACCTGAATATTTGGTAGCGTAGACAGAGCAGCCAGGCTTATTTTAGGAGGGAGATAGGGCTATGGCTTGGTACAAAGAAATTGTGTCATACATATGGTCCAAAGATATACTGAAACACTATGTGTTGTAAAAATAAATGGGTTATTTAAATAAGAGTATGCCAAGATGAATCCTGGGTAAATAAGTTCTATCACATTTTATATAAACACAGTTATAAAAAACAACACCATACATAAGGGTTACAACCCAAAGTATTAACCTTTTAAGAATAGCAGTCAGTAGTCCAAGGTTAGGTAAACCTATAACACATTCAGAATACAATCTGCTATTCTTGTGCAGTAAAATCAGGTTGCATATATCTTTTTTGAATACAGTCACCAGTTCAAGGGTGGTAGACCCTGTTATTCATGCAGAGACATTCAGTTAAGGAATTGCTTATTAAACTAACCATGTTACCAGAACCAACCATGTTACCAGAATACATTTCTGAATAGCGGAATACAAATTCATGTGACAGTATGAACCTATAACTACATTCAGGATAACCCTCGGTTTTACTCACCTAGTATGACCTAATGTTGCAATAAACTATTAAGGTTGTGTTTCAGATCAGTGGCACACAGATTGAGGTAAGAAATAACTCTCTTACTTATTTTAGGATGCCACAAGGCAGACCAAGGTTAGTAAAACTCATTCATGATAACATTCCGTTATACTAGGTGAGTAAGAGGCAGGTCATTATAAGTACATATGTAGGAAGAGTTATGATATGATAAGTCATTTATAATGCACCTGTACGCAATTGTTCCTGAAGAAAGCTGTTCAAACAAGTACATATTTTACTTTAGAGTGGTAGAAAGGTTCCATGGCCTTCAGATAAGACACCCTAGAGGGATTCCAGCAATGGGCCTGGGTGAACTGGCTGGGAGATTTCCCAATCACATGAATCACCCCCAAAGCTTCACAGGAATCCCCAAAGGCTTGAGGTAAGTAATACTCCAGCCAACACAGTATCTCAGCACAGAAGAAGAGTTTGCAGCAGGACGTCTTTAGGATCTGCAGACAAAAACCTGGTTGATGAATTCCTTGTCTTGAAGACTAAAGATAGGACACTAGAGCGGAATTTGCAGCAGGGATCAACGGGGAAGACTCCAGGCAAGGGTTTCTTCGTGGCTGGATGCAGTTTTCTGGTTTTGGCACCCTTTTGAGGAGCCGGGAGGATACTGAATATCATGGTCAGATTCTTGTTACTTATCAGGGCCAGCACTCTGGTAAGAGGACTTCAAGGAGGTCCAGAAGTATGCCAAGTTTCAGCGGGATTCGGAAGACCGTACACCGCACAGTGGCTCAAGAGCCCAGGGTATTGGGCTATTGCAGCCCGGCAATGTCGCTGTACTTTGTGGGATGGCTCAAAAGGCAGGACTTCTTGAGTCTGGAGGATCTCACCAGGCTCTGGGTCTAGGTCGTCATTTTCGGGTCCCCCCAGGTCGCTTGGAAGGAAGGGTAACAGCAGGCTCTGGTTACACAGCAGGCTCTCTGGTAGCTGGAAATCACTACAGCTGTTGTTTCTTCATCTTCTTCTTCGGCTCCAGTGGTCGACTTCTCAGCAGCTTCCAGGTTCGGAGTATTTAACAGGAACTACAGCACACCACGTGCATTTTCTCCCTGCATTTTACAGCAAGGGGGGGTCTTGGTGTTCAATCAGACAGCCAGCCCCCCATTGAGACTGTGCTCCTTTCGGGCAAGGTGAAAGACAAAGGGTTGCAGAGGTTTGGACTCCTCCCTCACATCCTGCCTTCTCAGACACTCTGGCGCCTTGGCAAGGAATACAGAGGATTCCTGCCAAAGACAACTTCCACTGAGGTTGTTCCCACCTAGAATGGCAGGGGAAGACCTCAGAAACAGCAAGCACACATGAAATGGTGAAAAAAAAGGAGCCCACCATTTTAGCAAAAAGGTGGCCTTCTGTACATTACCGAGGCTGAATTAATAGCGTGTAAGTAATAAAGACTAAAAGTAATAAAGGTAAAACCACTGCCTCTAGCCATTCATGTACCCCCATCACTTCACATAATGTGGGGATGCTGGCTCAATTGTACAAAATGTAAAGGGGATGAAAAGTGAGACTCAAGGTTGTAGGGTTTCAGCTTCTTTACAGCCCACATGACCGCGTGTGCCTCTTTTTCTATGACAGCCCAGTTCCTTTCTCTTTTTGTCAACTGCCTGCTAATGTAGGGGACAGGTTGCTCTACCCCTTCATAGTTCAGCTGCTCCAATCCCAAAACCACAGGCGTCTGTCTGGAAAATTGAACTCCTGACCATAGTCTGGCACTTCAGAACTGGGACCCATGCACAAACCATCCTTTAAATCCTGAAAGGAGGTTTGATAGGCGGGGGTCCAAGTTGCCTTCTTTGGCATTTTCTTGGAGGTTACATCATTCAGGGGAATGGCAATGGTCCCCTACCCTCTGATGAATGACCAGTTGTACCCGGTGAGACCTAAACGGGCTCGCACCTGCGTCTGTGTGATGGGGATGTCCCAATCCTTCAGAGCCTGCACCTTTGCGTCGAGGTAGTTTCTTACCACCACCAACCAGGTGGCCTAGGTAAGTCACTGTGCCCTGCACTATCTGGCACTTCGAGGCCTTGCTAGTCTGACCTGCATTCTTCAGCGCCTGAAGCACTTGTTTCAGGTTGGATAAGTAATCCTCCCAGGTGTGGCTGAAGACAGCAATTTCATCTAAGTAGGCGACACTGAAGTTTTCCAGACCGGACAAAACCTGGTTAATCATATGCTGAAAAGTGTCAGGGGCATTCTTCAATCCGAAGGGCATCACAGTTAACTGATAATGTCCTTCTGGGGTTGTGAATGCTGACCTCTCTCTCGCTCCATCTATCAAGCCGACCTGCCATTAACCTGCTGTGAGGTCAAAGGTACTCATGTACTTGCCAGCGCCAATGAGCTCATCTGCCCAAAGAGTGGGGTGAGCATCTGTCTTCGTGACATAATTGAGCCCCCAGTAGGCCACACAAAAGCAAACTTAAGTCTTTCCATCACTGGTATTTTTAGGGACCAATACCACTGCGCTAGCCCAAGGGCTGTGGGATGGCTCTATCACTCCAAGGGACAGCATCTTGGAAACATCCTCCTTGATGGTGTCCCTGACCTTATCGGACATCTGGTGAATCCTACTCTTCACCGGCGTACTGTCTCCATCCAGTGTTCACATCATGGGTACACCAATTTGTGCGACTGGGAGTCATAGAAAACGGACCGGAAAACTGTCCCAGTAAACGGTGACAGTCTGTCAGTTGCTATTCTGACATGTCCATTGAAAGGTGTACCCTCTTCAACTGACCCATCTGTGGCTTTAGTGTGCAAGAGATCGCAGAGGCGATAGGTCTCCTCCTCAGTCTCTCCTGTCACTAATGCCATGACCAAGTGATCCCGGCTATAATTAGGTTTTAGCCGGTTGACGTGAAGAATCCGGCACATAAATGAGATAATTCACCTCACTGACCTTTTCTAGCACACAGTAAGGCCCAGTCCACTTGTCCTGAAGGGCACCGGGTTTGACGGGCTCCATAATCCACACCATGGAGAAAAGACCGTCACTGTGGCCTTCTGGTCGTGCCAGTGCTTAATCAGCTCCTGACTGGCCTTTAGGGTCTTGGTCGATTGTTCCACGTACTTTGCCATTCTAGACCGCAGGCTGAGTACATGGTCCACCACATCTCGTGTAGAGTATGAGGGTTTGCTTTCCAATCCCTCTTTCACTAACTGAGGGGACCTCATACAGTGTGTTCCAAACATAAGCTCAAAGGGGCTAAACCATACCATGTCCTGTGTCACCTCCCTGCAGGCGAACACAAGGCATGGTGTTGGGTAAGATTTTCATAGCAATGATCAATCTTCCTGACCTGTGTCAACCCCAGAACATTTTGCTTTTACTGGTGGATTATATTTCCTTATACTTCTGTGAGTGGGAGCCCGGGTGCTATTTTGAAGACTCTCCATAGTATCTTTTAAAAGTTATCATCTTTGAGGACATTTTGGCAATACATGCCTATTTTCCTGGGTTGCCCTAGGGGCTCCCCTTTTAATTTTCTCTGGCTAACCTTGTGAGAACTACAGTTCCCAAGGGTAGAAAGGATCTTTGGATCCTTTTTATATTTTATTAAGTGAGACCAGCACCCCCCACCTTATGTGGAATGCTGGTGAGATAATGAGTATCCGCTTTCTCATTTTAAATGTAACATTTATGTTAAAAGGACAAACGTACCTTTTAATGGCTGGGCCCAGTGAACCTTTTTATTAATTTAGTGCACTTTTACCGCAGGCCGTTTGCACAGCCCCGGTAAAGGCGCCCATAGGTGCTCTTTTTACCAAAATGGCCCTGTCTTGGTTTTTTACCATTTTAGTGTTCCTTCTCCTTTCATGTTCCTTCCCCTGACATCCAGGGTGGAAAACACCTTTTGTGTGATTTTATTTATGTATTTATTTTTAAAACTTTTAAATCTTCGGTGGGAGTCCCATGGGCTCCACAGCAAGGCTCCAGAGTGTCTGTGAAGACAGGAAGCGAGGGTGGAGTCCAAAACTCTGCAGCCCTTTGTCATCCAGCCTGAGTGCGAGATTCCAGATGAAACTGGAAGGCTGGCTGTCCTGAAAGGATTGCCAACCCCGCCCAAGTTTGAATGTTGCAGGGCTGTTTGATTGGCTGGGTTACTGCATAAGAGTCTGAACCTGGAATCTGAAGAGGTAAATCGTCCACTGGAACCAAAACTGAAGATGAAGAATTCACGGCTGAAATGATTTCCAGAGACCGGGGAGCCTGCTGTAGCCCTTCCTTCCAATCGACCCTGGGACTCTGAAAGCGACGACCCCGACCCAGAGCTTGGTGAGACCCACTTGACCATAGAAGATCTGCATTTTCAGCCATCCCACGCCGTGCTGCGACCTTGCAAGGCTAAAATACCCTGGGTCCTCGAGCCATTGTGCGGTGCACGGTCTTCCGAATTCTGAATCTTGCTGAAACTTCGTGGGCATCCTGATGGATCTCCAGAGGCACGATTCCACACCGAAAAAAATCCCCTTAACAGAATGCTGGACCTTGCAGATGACGAGAATCCGACCAGCGATAGTCTGTCTTCTTTGATCCTGAAAGGGGCCAAATCCACAGAGCCGCATCCAGCCATGAGGAACACCTTGCCTAGAGCCTTCCCTGTGATCCTCGCTGCAAAAGTCTGTCCCGTATCCTGTCTTCTGTCTTCTTAATGGAGTAATTCAACAACCAGGTTTTTGGCTGCAGATCCTGAAGTCCACCTGCTGCAAAATCGTCTGTGCTGAGGTACTGTGCTGGCTTGGGTATTTACTTACCTTAAGTCTCTTGTGATTCCTGTGTAGTTTTGGGGTGTTTTCTGTGATTGGGAGGCTTCTCGTCCTGTTCACCCAGGCCCACTGCTGGACTCCTCCTAGGGTGCCTTCTGTGAAGCCCCGGGACCCTCAAATAACTCTAAAGTAAAATACTCACCTGACCAGGAACTCTGACCTTTGCTACTTAAGAACCTATCCTGACACTGCCTGTTGGACACTAGACCCTAGTGACCCCCTTCTGCCACTGAGAACACTCATGCTCCAAGAATAAGAGACTATTAAATGATTGGGCCTTTTGCCTAGAAAAGATAATAAGTGTTTACAAGTTACTTACTAGTAAAAGAGTTGGTTGGTAACAGTTACAAACAGTATTACGTATCTTAGAAATGTTCTGCCATTCTGAAAAGTTTGTATATATAAGGTTGTTCTACTTGCCTTCTGCCATTCTGAAAAGGTTATTTATTTTACTCACCTGTGAATTGGTTGTGCCTTCACCAAAAGTAATGCTGTTGGTTTCACTTCACTATTCCTGTTACTCTAAATGTATGAGTGTCCCCCCAACTGGGTCTTGCTTCCCCTGACTTGCTGTTAGCATGTCCAGAATAAGCCTGCCTTAGGTTTTACCTACCTAGAATAACCTTGAGTCGTACATAAAGTGTAGCACTGGGATTTGCTTTCCCTGGTCTGTTTTAGAAAGACAGAGTCTTAGGTTTACATCAGCCTTTAAGTTGCTGATGGCCCCTGTGAAGCGTATAGGTTTACTTACCCGAGTACAACTGTGTTATCCTAAAATGAGTTAGTTATTGCTTCCATTAGTCTGTGAACTGAAAAGCAACTGTAATTGAATATATCCCCCCCGAGATCCAACTCCCCTAGAATAACTGTGTTATCATGACTCTGTTATAGGATTATACTGTTCCATGTATCTGTGTTTCACTAGGTCAGTAAAGTATATTGTCCAGCTGATATGACTATGTGATATCTTGCTGAGCGTCACGGTACCACTGATATGGTCTACTACCCCAGTATTACTGAAAGTAATCTTAAAGTAACTATTGGTTTCGACTTCCCTAGAACTTCCCTAGAACTCCTGTTAGGTGTTTCAAATTAGGTTATATGCTTTGGTCTGCGCACCTTCAAGCATAGTGTTATGTTTTCATAATTTTGGTTATATATAATGTGATGGTACTTATCTCCCCCAAGATTCATCTAGGCCTACGTGTATTTAAATAAACAATTTATTTTTACAATACATAGTGTTTGAGTGTTTCTTTGGACCATTTGTATTACAATTTCATTCATACTGATTCTACAGCCCTCTCTCTCTCCTAAGATAAACCTGGCGGCTCTGTCTATGCTGCCCTGAACAGCCTTATATAAAAGTGGAGTCTTGTACTGCCTCAGTTTAATGGTTTTACTAAGCCCTTAGTTGGACTTCAGAAAAACTGTCCTCACACATGGCAGGGGAATATCCCATTTTCTCCTATGGTTCTGTTCCAAGCCACCTATCGTGCCTTTCAGGGTCTCGTTGAACCGCTCAACAAGCCCATTTTGTTTGTGGATGGAAGGATGTAGAGAACCAATAGGTGACTCCACACTCTTCCCACATAGCCTTCATATACGCTGATATGAAGTTTGATCCCCCGTCAGAAACAAATTCCTTGGGAAATCCAACACTGGAGAATATCCCAGTCAGAGCCTTCGCAACCACAGGGATTTTGATGCTCCTCAGAGTTTCAGCTTCAGGGTATCTTGTGGTGTGGTCTACCACCACCAACATATATCTGTTCCCTGAGCTGGTTTGAGAATCCAAAGGACCCACAATATCCATGCCTATTCTCTCGAAATGCCGGCCAACCACGGGTAGTGGAGTTAAGGAGTCTTTGTGGCACCACCTGACGTGCCAGATGCATGACAAGTCGGGTAGGATTGGACTAATTCCTTAACATTTACGCCGCACTGCGGCCTGTAAACATGCGCAGACAACCGGACTGATGTCTTAGTCACTCCCAAGTGACCTGCTAAAGGAATATTCTGTGGCATGGGGTATCACCAAACTTCTGGTACCCTTGACCTCAGAAATCTTTGGCTCACTGTACAGGAGTCCTTCCTCCCAGTACACTTTGAAAAGTCCAGGGGCATTGCCCTTAGCCTGCTCCTCCGCCTGCTTATGCAGACCCGCCAGAGTGCGACCCTCTTTCTGGGCTGTGAAGAAGTCAGTCTGACTTGGGCCCCCAGTTTATGCGAACTAATCTAGCTTGGGCAGACCTTCAGATCTGCAGCCCCCTGGTCCTCCACCTCTGGTTCCTGCTCTGCACCAGGGAACTCTGAAGTCACAGGGTCCCCTGCTACAAAAGTAGGGGCCTCAGTGGCTACTAGCCCATCTCCCGCAGGAGTAGATGATACAGTTGTCTGTGGAACTGGACTAGAGGCTACCAGCCTCGCCGTTCCTTGTCACTGTAGGTGTAGGTGTATCTGACCTTGGTCTGCCTGGTGCAATCCTAAATTAGCATAGTTATTGCTTACCTTAACCCGGGTTCCAGTAATCTGAAAAGCAACTGTAATTGTATATTACACCATAAGGACTTACACACCTGGTATAACTGTGTGTTATCCTGAATGTAGTTATAGGTTCATACTGTTCCATGAATATGTTTTCTACTATTCATAAAAGCTTCCTGATAACCGGTTTGGTTTACAAAGTGATTCCTTGTTTGAGTGTCACTGCCTGACTGATAGGGCTTACTACTCATGACTTGCTGTAAAGTAATCTAAAAGTAATTTATGGTTTTACTCCCCATGAATAGGTGTGTCCTATCCTGAATGTGTTTGATAGGGTCTGATGTCCCTAGAAATACTGTTGGATTGCTGAACAGGGTCTATTTCTTTGGTCTGTGTACTTTAAAGCACTGTGTTTTGTTTGTACAATGCGTTTATGACTCTATCACAAAGTACTTACCGCAAGACTTAACTTGGCCTAAGTGTATTTATAATAAACGTTTATTTTTTATAATCCTTCTGGTTGTAAGTGTTTCTGCTGAATCATTTATATGTGTCTCTCTCCCTCCCAAGATAAGCCTGGCTGATCTGTCTATGCAACCAAATACTCATGTGATACAGCCTTAAATTGAGAGTTGGGGTTTGTACTGTCTTGGTTGTGGTATAGTTTTACTAGTTGGACTTCAGAAAAACTGTCTTAACATCATGCACCCATATAACTGTCATTTGAAAAGAGATAGAGGACACAGAGCACTCATTATTGGTGGCAGATCACAGAAAGAGTGTTAATGGAAGCCTCACATGTGGCTGGCATAGGATGCTTGCACTGCTGAAAGCATCTACTAATTCCAACTAGTCATTTACCCAAAAGGTGCCTCCCTCTAGGGCAGGCTAGTTTGGTATGAGGACCTTCGGCTTTGTGTCCAAAAATTGGGCACCTCATTATCCTAGGCCATCTGATCAATTGAAGTATAGATGAGGGAGAAGATTTAAAGATTGGCTTCAGGCAATTAGAAATAGTCCTGCATTTGGCAAATACGCTGCTGGTTGGGGCAGTACTTGTGTCTACGTTGTGAATATTGAGCAAAATGTGGAATCCTGGAAGTGGCTACAGTGTATTCCCTCATTTGTTTAAACCACCCTCGGAGATGGGATTCGTGCCCACCTTACTTGATTTTCACTAGGTCCAGCAAGACACAGTCTACAAGTAGGGGCCAGGCATATAGTTGTTCTCCCTCCGTCACCACTAATAGAGCACTGTTTACCTCTTTATTTTAGGTTTCCAACCTGGAACTAAAACTACGCAGATAAATGCCTACTCACTTCCAAGGTAACAGTGGCTGAAGATGTACAGGGTCTTGGACATAATTACCTACTTCAATTCCTCTTGGTAATTTAGGAACTTTAGAAAACACCAGCGTGAAGTCCTTTCATAATTTCTTTGGATGCTTTAAGGGTCGGGTAACCACCAAGGAGCTCTGTTCAGACTTATCAAAAGATCATACCAACTTGCCAGATATGCAGATCGTGAAGGTAATATCAAATGCTCTGCTCCCCCACCCAGTCCCAGTTGTCTGTCATTCGGAGGCTTCATCCAGGCTTGTAGGTGTGACTCAATTGGAGAACAGATGTTTGTGAACATGGACCCAGGAGGGAATAATTCCTCTTTGGGACCTTGCAAAGTGGGTCGGTCATGTGAGTGCATGGGGAGAGGAATTTTATTTTTGGTGCATCTCCCCCTTTAATAGAATAGAGGATTGAACTGTCTGTGCATAATCTTTAACCAAACACCCATTCCACTTACCTCTTTTCTGAAATATTTTCTTTCTCTAGTTTTCATCCACAAGTATTCTAAATACCTTTTTCATTTTGTTACAGAGTCTCAGTGGAATCCTAAATATTGGGATGGTGAAAGACAAAACAGCTGATGAGATAAGAGAGGTAATCGTTTAAAATAAAAAGTAACAATATGACCATAGGTTGCAAAATAAATTACTGTACAGACATTTGGTACAAAATGCAATTTCACTTTCAGATTCAGTTGTTTCTGTAGTTATATGTCCATGAGAAAATGTTTACGACTGAAACTAGGTCAATGGGATGTAAATTAAAGATGACAACGATTAATACTGTTGGGGACGGACCCCCAGGAGGGACACTGGAAGTCCACAGACTTGATGGGCTCAACACCCTCCCCCAGAATACGTGGAGGAGTCAGTCAAGGGCAAGTTCAAACTGTGGTTTATTACAGACAAAACAAACCAGGATCAGCACAGGAGCAGAAAATATTCATGCACATCTCGCTCTTCCTCCGCTCGCAGGCCGGTTTCACTTTCAAATGATGTCAGCACTTTGCCACAACTTGGGCCCCTCTCCAGAAAACTTATTGGGCCAAGTAATTGGGTATTGAGTATGTTATAACCTATATAGGACATTATAGATGTTATTCTACTTGCACCCGCATGTCAGGTGGCTAGCCTGTCCCGTCTCCATGACGTTTATCTTCTACATTGTTGCAGAGTAATGGTCTCATCATTGGCCCGTGCCCCCCTTCCATCCACCCGTGGATACTAAACTGTGATTGTTTGTTTGTATATTTATTTATAGTGTGCACCAGACCCGGGGGCATCAGGGCGCAAGACATAAAAATACGTTCAGCTTGGTTACAAGGTACATGTAATACATTGGGAAACATAGGGACAACGTAGTTTACATGATGGTATAAGTACATAGTAATAGGAGTTAATATACAGAAAAGTGTCTAGTAGGGACTAAAACACAGAAAAACAATATACAGAAAATGTACAGTGGGGAAGGGTATGTAACAGTCAGGTACATAATTAGCAGAATACTAGGGCTATCCTCAATATGTTAAGAGACAACTTGGGTGTGGCTATGTCATGTCAGTATGTCAATTTACTTGTCATTTTCTTTCAGCCAGTTAGTCATATTCTGTCTAAATTTGGCAAAGGTTTGCTGTTCTCTTAGGCCAGGAGGCAAAGAGTTCCACATTTGAGGTGCCTTGACCTGGAAGCTATGTCCCCCGATGGTGGACAGTTTAAAACGTGGTACCAGGAGGCAGTTGGAGTTGGCTGATCTAGTTGGTCTGTGGGAGGTTTCTCTGATAATCCTATCAGTTAAATATGGCAGAGCTTTATTATTTAGGCATTTGTAAGTGAGGGTAGCCATTTTGAGTCGAATTTGGTCAAAAGTAGATAGCCATTGATATTTTCTCCTTGTGGAAGAGTACTGCTCTCAACGTGTTGTTCTGGAGTACCTGTATTTTTTGGATGATATGTTTACTCGCGCCAACATAAAGGGCATTACAATAATCCAGTTTGGAGAGTATGAGGGCTCTGGAGAGAATTAGACAGCTGTTGGTGGAGAGACATTTTTTGCTTGCTCTGATTGATTTACACATGTATGCAGTAGCCGATGGCAGGCAGTTGACTTGTTTAGTAAAGCTAAGGGTGGCATCTAGGTAGACGCCTAACGTCTTCACCTCTTTGGCTACTTTGATGTCATTACCATCAATGGTGAAGTAGGCATAGGACGGGCTTAATTTGGACAGGTGGGCCGATGTGCCTAGGATAAGAGGCTCTGTTTTGTCGTCGTTCAGGCATAGTCCATGGGTGGCCATCCATGCCTGAATGATGCTATAAATTCTATTCACCAAGTCCAGGGAATAATCTCCGGTGAGAGGTAGGAGGATTTGGGTATCGTCTGCGTAGTTCGTGCAGGCAATACCCAAATGGTCCATTTCATCAAAGAGGGGCTTGGTGAATACATTATAGAGAGTCGTAAGAGATTGGATTCCAGGAAATTCTGAATTTGAATGTATGCCACTTTGTCAAGAATCTTTAAGAGAAATAGCATGGTCGTTATGGGTCTGTAAATTGTGGGTATGGTTGGGTCAAGGGTTTGCTTTTTGAAGAGTGGTAGTACCCAGGATTCTTTCAAATTGTTAGGGACTGTACCAGATGTGAATGAGGCGTTAATAAGTTTAGATATGAAGGGTGCGAGTTCTCTAGCTGTGTCCTTGATGAGTTGTGCTGGGCATTGGTCGCCCTTACAGTTGGATGGTTTGAGTCCAAGTATAACCTTCTCCACATCAATAACAGAGACTTTTGAGAAGCAGAAACGTATTTCTTGTTTGTGGTGAGGCAGCGATACTTTACTGGGAGTAGTTTGAGGTGCTAGTGAGGCTTTCTTATGGGCAATTTTAGTTTGTAAATTGGAGACTTTATTGGTAAGTGTGTGCTGAATACTGGAGCACCACATTTTATCATTGATACAATTTTCTTGCGGTAGGATAGGTGTTTCTAGATGTTTTTTAGGTTTACTTTTCCTTAGTTTAAGAGGTGCAATATCGTCAAGGGCAATAGTCATGGCTTTGTTATATTGTTCGACTAGAGAGTTAGGGTCCAAGTTATCAGGTAAGGAGTTAAGGTTAGGTAGTATGTAAGGAAGTAGTTTGTCTGCAGTCATATTATTTTTTGTTCCTCGTAAGAGTAGGTGGGGCAGGTGAAGTAGTTAGTTGCCAGTGTGAATGATAGAAGATGATAGTCAGCCCAGATTTGAGGAGCGATGGACGTGGTAATAGTACAGTTATACTCTGCAATTCAATCGAGAGTTCATCCTTTGTCATGTGTAGGTAGGTTTACTTTTTGGGTAAAGCCTAGCTTCTGGGTATTAGCAATGGCAATGGATTGGATGTCCTTAAGTGTCGTTATAGCCTAAATTAAAATCACCTAGCACTAGAGTTTGGGAAGTGTTTTTTAAGTTGTTAGACAAGGCCATGGAAATTTCTTCAGGGAAGTTTCCAATGGGACCTGGTGGTCTATAGGTGAGATGAATATTCAGCGTTTGGGAGTTGGCAATGGGTATTTTGACAGTTAGGCATTGGCAAGATTTCAGAGTAGGAGTGGTGGCTAATTTCATGGAGAGGTTAGTTTTGGCAATAATTGCTATTCCTCCACCTCGAGAGACATGTCTATCTGCTCTCAGGATAGTGTAATTGTCGAGGACTGCCAGAGACGGGGCCGGGCCTGCAGCCTCATGTAGCCAGGTTTCTGTAATGGCCAGGAAATCAAAGTTATCTGTTAGGATGATGTCAGATATTTCAGTTGCGTGTGCAACTAGAGACCTTGCATTTATTAGAGCTCCTATGAGGTTATGTAGATGGCTTTCTGATGCCAATGATCCATTGGAGCTAGGCTTGACTATAATAGTGTGCCTAGGAGGGTTGGGTTTAGGAATTCTAAATTTGGCCAAGCCTAGGTTAGGCACTGAGGTTACCCTATGGGTTAGGCTCTTTTTCAGATAGTTTAGTTGCTGTATTTCTTTAGCAGGTAATTCGTGCAACTTAGATAATCGTGCTCGCAATCTTACATTTCTATCAATGGTACTGCATGGTACCTGTGTGAGCGAGGCTTCTTGCTGTGGGCTAATCTTTTGTGAGGATATGGCTAACATAGTAGGGAGAATAGGAGTACTATTGAGGGTCGTCATATAAGTGAGCATAGTAGTCGGGGGTGTTAATGATCAGGGTGCTAACCTGTGATACTAAGATGATGTGGAGGGCATTGTGTAATATTAGCTGCACTATCTTGGTGCAAGCACCTGGTGGGAGTCTAATGGGACACCGAAGGTACATAGTGACAGTAGGTAGTAGGCAGTCCGAGTTAGACACCGAGGACTGATGGTAGGCTAATTCAGGAATACAGTAAGGCACACCAGCTAACGCAGGGCTAGACTAATACAGTAGGGTGTACAGTAGATGCAGGGCCAGGCTAATACAGTGGGGCAGCATTAGTCATAAGAGGAGACAGGAGTGACATAGTGGCAGAGCAGATATTACAAATAATGCATAACTTGTGGTTAGTTAGGACATTTAAAAGTATACATATATGTCTCGTCGGAACGGCACGCAACATAGAAAGCAGCAGCACTTAGAAGTTCAATGTCTCAGTAGTGCTTACCAGTTCAGTATGTTCATGGCGTCGGCAGCGTAGGGGTGTTGGGCGGCATGACGGGATGCTAAGGGTTAGAAAGCTTAGCGGAGGGGCAGGGACGTAGTAGAAAAGGTTTAGGGCTCGTGGCCCAAGGATCGAAAAGGCACAAGACAGGCGCACAACAGGCTTTGTGCCTTAGCAGGTGTGCCTTTGCTGGTGGGCCAGCGTTTGCCTGCCGGCTCCGGATAATTGCCCAATCACGTTGCTTTGCTGAGCAGGGGAGGACGTTAGGCAGCAGATTGGACTGTGTGGCAAGGATCGGTCATTTTGAAGTACCATAACCTCATGTCAGGCAACGGCGGTCCACACAAATGCAGATTAAATTGCAAAATCTTCGTTTTGGGCCAAAGTGGAATCTCGTTAGGGCTACGAGCGCACATAGGGTTAATTGCGCAGTGGAATTATAATTTGCGCAGGGTCCGTACTAAACTGTGATTGGTCAGTGCTGTCGCCCCAGGCCTGGAACTTGAACTAGCTCACAGCACTTTGTGCACCTCTTCACGGTGATGGGAATGGCTGTGTCTGCATTGTAAATTGCGTGTACCATCTTTCGATCATGAGAATGTGCCTCATACGTTGCAACAAATGTCGCTGTCTGCGCTTGTTTTCAGCTGGGAGTGGCTTTCTTCCCCACCGTCTATTGCTCTACATTGTCTGCTTCGGCTGCCTCACGTGTTCAGAGACCACAAATTTGAGCAGCTCTGAATTAGGAGGATTTATTTGTATATTCTGCAGCTGGTCCCTTTGTCGCCTGGGGACTGGAATGTCATCCGTATCTCTTGTCTTTGGCTGCAGATCCTGTCTTGCACGTCTTACTCGGTCAGCTCAGCTCATCGCTTGCTCAGAGGCCTAAGGCTTGCTCTAACTTTCCTAAAGCTTATCATGCAGTTTCTACAGTGTCCATGCTATAATACATTTCCATAGGTTAGTCACACTTTGCTCTGTCATGTCCCATAGGTGCTCCTGGAGTTGCATAGTCATGTTTAAGCATCTGCAAGCCTTGCTCAGGATTTCTTGTCTCGCGATTTCTGCTTTGCTGCGTTTAGCTAATGGCAAAAATAATAAAAGCAATGTGTGTATGTGTGTGTGTGTGTGTGTATGTGTGTGTGTGTGTGTATGTATATATATATATATATATATATATATATATCTGTCCTCCAACTATAGGAATGTACGCTCATGTTGTTCATGTATTTGAGAGGTTGTTTGTGCCACAAAGTGCGGATGACATGTGTGCTTCATGTCTAATGCTGCTATGTCATGGTGTCTCTAACCATGTCAGCAACATGGCCCCTTGGTGTTTAGTCCAGGTTGTCCATACATGTGTCTCTGATCATGGCATGCTGCTCTTCATTCACGCATGGATAAATCTGTATGTCCCTTGGTCGGTATGGCTGGCTGAGGGATACCTCTCAACGTACTTGTCAATCATAGGTCCATTAGGAATTCGTCCGAAATAGAATGGGTGATTGTGTGTGTTTTCTGGCCTTCTTCCTTGTCATGAATTTAGTAGGAGGGTGGGTGTTGGCAGAATTCCCCACCCCTATTCAGTCCCCTCTCTACTCAACCTATCAACCACATCCTTATACACCAGTCCTTTTGCTCTTGGCTGCCATATCTTCGTTAATCCTCCGAGTTGCCCATAGTAGTTTGTGGGATCATCAAACAACCAGTTCATGTAACAGCACACTCCTTTGCGGTTGCACCAAACCCACTTTCCTTCATAGTACTTTGCATCGAATGGTTTGTCCAACTTCATCGCTCCAAGTGGAAACAGTTCGCATTGTGCAATCCTTTCCCTTATTCTGTTCCTTTCCACCACAGTCTCGTCATTTGCTCCTCCCATATTCATATCCATCAGGACCTGCATTCCTATTGCTTCCACCACTGTTTTCTTGCACCTTGCCATGCATATTTTAATCCCAGACATTGATGTTGCCGCCAGCACAAGTGCTCCTATTATCAATAAGTCCATCTGACAGCCATGATGGCACCCATTACCATATGTACGCTATCCAGCTCTGGTCCTTTCCTGTCCCCCTTCCTTTTTCTTCCATTTTGGCATGCATCTGCGCCAGCTGCGCTACTGCATCTGATAGTGTTCCGTTATCTTCATCGTTGGCATGTATGAATGTGCAACAGCAACTCCCTATCTTTGCTCAAACTCTTCCTTCCATAGGTGTGAGGAGGTCCAGAACATATCTATTCTGGAGCGTCCCCAACCTTATTGCTCGGAGCTCCTCCTTTTTTACGTTGAACCGATTCACTGTGGAATTAAGTCACCATCCGCTCCCAGCGGGTGATCTGTAACCACTTTGCATTTTTGTACATCTGTACAGAGGGTATTATTGATGCAAAGAACATTTGCGTCCTGCTGAACAGCCTGAGTTCTGCTGAAGTTTCATCTAGTGCTGTCTCCACTGATTATGATTAATTTCCTATGCTCTTTACTCTACTCAGTTCGGCTGGCTTCTCTACCTTCCCCTCCCTGCCTTGGTTGTTGGTACCACCTCAATTGACCTCTTCTTCTTTATTTAGTTATTGTCCATTTTCGGGCACTCATTGAGCTTCACGTCCTTGCGGGCATGACTAGGGGCGGCATGTTGATGTGTACCAGTGAGCAAACTCCTCCCCAGTCGGGTGGCAGCTTCTCATATGCCCACCGATCTGCAAGCCCAGTAGTGGTCCATCAATACTGCTTTCATAGCTGCATGTTGTTCAGTGCTCCTGCATCCAACATTTTCGTCAACTTCATCTTCGCCATTGTTCTGGTAGCACAGTGCTGGTGTCTTCAGAGGTATTATCAGCATCGGACCAGCTTCATTTTCCACCTAAGTCAGTAACTTTGCACTCGCTTCCCATTCCTTCAGACACTTGTCCATTTTCCTTTTGTACCTTGTTCACTGGTGATTTTTCTAGTGGCAGTGCTTTGCTGCCAGGCACTCCATCCTTCAATCCATCTTCTGTGTACACTTGAAAATACACTAGTATCTGTGGTCTTTCCCAGCAACCTGGCTCTCCTCCTGGTCCTTCACGCTTGTTCATGGACGTGACTATTCCTTCAGGGTAATAGTCTTTGTTTCTCCTTTGTCAGGACCATCAGTTTTGTGCTGTATAGCTTCATCTAGCTGCCAATAATTGTTCATCATGTCTAAAGTCTTTATGTAATTATCTTCATACTGGAACGTTGCTTTAGACGTCCAGCTCAGCGTTGCTGTCTTCCCTTGAAATCTTCCTCGAGTTGTCACCATTGAGAGATACATTAGGCATTGTGCTCTTGCTGCTGGTATTTCCTTTGCTATAAACGTTCTGAAGGCACTCATTGTATAGAGGATTGAGGAGCATACATCACAGCTCTTCCCGGTGGTTTCCCTTCCTACTTTGTTGGCATGTGTTTGTACCACATATTATTAGACACTCGAGCAGTGTCGGTGAGATACATGTCTACACCCTTCATGTCTGTGTCAACACTGTCCTTACCTCTCCTTACCTTATCAGCAGTGTTCACCTATCCACCTGACATGTTCATGGGAATGTTAGTGAAGGGTACAGCTGTAGCACTAGCAACGCAAGTAATTCTCCAAAATACGAATATAACACCACCACTAGTAATGAGCAAGACCAACAGGACCATCACATTTTTTAATATGTCATTGATTTTCCCTTACGCTGCTTGATCCTTGCAGCTTGAAGATATAGCTGCCCACTTGAAATGCGCCAAGAAATATGTTACTTTGTTAGTAGTGTAGTGTAGTGTAGGGTGGTGTTATGTTATTTGGTATTCATATCGCCCCCTATATATCATTGGTATGATATCAAAAGCGCTTGTGGGTTGAATGCCCTTGGGGACTGTAGTCCAGGTCAGGCGAGAGAGGGGTAGTATAGGGTGCTTGGGTGCACCCAATATGTGTGCAGCTAGTGTTATTTGCCTGATGGTAGCTGTATCCTAACACTGGGTGCGCTGCTAGTGAGAGATCAGTCGAATGTGTGCAGTCAGGTGGTTGGTGTCCGAGACTGCATTCTGCATTAGTCCTGTGTAGGAGGGTTGTGTGCAGCCATTTTCTTTTTTTTTATATATATTTTTTTCTCCCCGTGGGGTATAGCTGCGTTTTAGCAGGATGTTGAGTGCTTATGGAGTATTTTATATATGTCGGCAGCTCAGCCGAAATTGATCGGGGCCTTGGGGGGTATAGCTGTGCTCTATTGTGTGCATAGTGTTAGGAGAGGTGAGTGTCTGATTTGCCCACTTTGCTCCAGTACTCCGGGTGAGTGTGATGCCTCGCTAAGACCCTTTTGGGCCTGTTTTTTCTTACGTGCACACCCTTCTGGTGGTGCCCCTAGCCTGCTTTCACCCCGTGCAGCCCTCCCTCCTTCCAGGCTGTCACCCTTCCGCGTTTTCTTCCTCCTCCCTCCACCCCTGATTGTCTGGATAGCCTCCTGCACGGCCCTGATGGGTGCTTCCCATCAAAGCAGCTGAGCCTACCAACCCGCGCTGCACTCGCTCTGCCCACTTTGCTCCAGTACTCCGGATGTAAATTGTGTAAATTGACCTTTCGCTTGCTCCCCTCCTGCCCGCAATCCATTTGCATCCTCTTCCCTGTTTACCCGCCTCCTGTCCCGCCCACTCCCCCGTGTTTGGCCCTGATTGGTCCTGACGAAAAGCTCCCCCTTTCATTGCCGGTCCTCCCAGGGCAGCCCTGTGCCCGGCAGCCCATCGGCTAAGGACCCAAGGCAAAGGACGGCTCCTACAGTGACTGCTCCAGGTCGTATCTGCAGGTATCCGCAGGAGAAGCAAGAAACCAACAATACGTAAGTGTGGCAAGGGCAGGGACAGAAGCAATTACTGCATCTAGAAAGTCTGCCCAATAGCATATCCGTGGTGTAGTTACATTTAGAAAGTCTGCCCAATAGCATCTGTGGTGTAGTTACATTTAGAAAGTCTTCCTAATAGCATATCTGTGGTGTAGATGCACATAGAAAATCCCACTAATAGCTTATCTGTGATTGAATCTTCACTTAGAAAGTCCTCCTAATTAGCATATCTATGGTGTAATTGCATTTAGTTGTTTGGCATAATAGCATATTCGGTGGTATAGTTGCACATAGAAGTCTGCCTAATATCATATCTGTGGTGCAGATGCACATAGAAAATCTGCCTAATAGCATATCTGTGATCGAATCTGCACTTAGAAAGTCCTCCTAATAGTACATTTGTGATGTAATTGCATTTAGAAAGTCCGCCTGATAGCGTATCTGCGGTCTAGTCTGCATTTAGAAAACCCGCCTAATAGAATATTCTGTGGTGTAGTTGCACATAGAAAGTCTGCCTAATAGCATATCTGTGGTATAATTGCACTCAGAAAATCTCCCTAATACCATATATGTGGCCTAGTTTGCATTCAGAAAGTCTGCCTAATAACATATTTGTGGTGTAGTTACACTTAGCAAATTCGCCCAATAGCATATCTGTGCGCTAGTTGCATTCTGAATCTATAAACAGAAACTGTGATATAGTTGAATTTACAAACCGTGAATAATCCCACCCCGTGGTATAGTTGAATTGAGAAACTGTGAGAAATATCACCCTAAGATATAGTGAATTTAGAAACTGTGAATAATCTCACCCGGCACCCCAAGTAAGGTGTTGTGTTTTTTGTCTGCCTGATCCTTTGTTTTCTTACTTTTGTTGCACTCTGAGCATGTTGCCCTCCTCCCCTCTCCCACCATGCCACTTCATTGTTGCCTCCCGCCTCCCAGCAGGCCCCTTCCACGTCCTGATTGACCGCTGGGCGTCTGCTCCTTGGTCTTACGGTCGCTGCTCTCCCCGCTCGTCTCATTGCGGGCGGAGCGGAGATTGCAGCTGACCGTGATCTGCCTCCATTTTCAGCAGGAGGACTCGCCTGCCCCGGTGCCCCAAGTAAGGTGTTGTGTTTTTTGTCTGCCTGATCCTTTGTTTTCTTACTTCTTTTGCGCTCTGAGCGTATTGTCCTCCTCCCCCCTCCCATCTCTGCCACTTCCTTGTTGTCTCCCGCCTCCCAGCCAGCCCCTCCCCCGTCCTGATTGGCCGCCGGGTGCTCTTAGTTGACCTTCCCTGGGCAGCCCTCTGCCCGGCAGCCCCCTTTCGGCTAAGGGCCCCCAGGAATAGGGCGGCTCCCTGTTTGGCGTCTTCCTGGTTGTGTCTGCAGGTGTCCGCAGTGGACGCCTGTTGCCAGCTGCCACCCTGCTAATTTGTCCTGGCCCCCCTTCCTTCCTTCCCCCTTAGCGGACCCACTAACGTAGTTGTGTTGTTCTCCTGTCTACTTATTTGCAGCATTTCAATAGCTATAATATGCACTAGCTAAGAATTTAAAATTGCATTGTGTAACCTAGGCCTTTCTCCCTCTATTCAGGATTCTCGTTTTTGCTGTGTCGTCTCTCCTATCTTAACTGTGCAATATGTTATCTCTGTAAGTCTGAGTGGCGTCATCCTGTCCTATTGTGCAACTTGCCTGCCTCTCGCTCCTTGTCTGCCTACTCTAGTGCCCTCCTCCAGTACCTCCACCTCTTTCCCCTCCCACCTAATCTATGGTGCTCTCTGTCTCTCCTATCTTCGCAAACTGCTTCTCTATTGACTATCCTGCTCTCCTCACTAAATCAGGTAGGAAGAAGTTTAAAAAGGACATCCTGGTCTCCAACCTAGGCCTCCCTATCGCTGACACCGACACCATTGCCTCCACCAAGGACGCTCTCACCGACATCCTCTTTGTCGTGCCTTCTCCTGACATATGGACCCTTCATATGGTCTCTGTGATCTCTCTTTTTTCTCCTCTTCTCCCATTAATGTTGGCACCCGTTGGGACACCCTCCGGGCCTCCTTCCTTTCCTCTAAGGTCATCATTAAAGGAATGGTTCGGTCAAAAATATTTATTGTCCCTACGGGTCGGCCATGTGTTTTTAAGCCTAAGTCGCTCGATTTTAGAAAAATTTCCTATGGACCTTACCCGAGTTTTCGTCCATTAAACGCACGCGAAAACAGGCACCAGGGCGCTGCCATTTTGTGATAATCCTATCATTTGCCGCATCGCCCTGGCTGACCTGCTTTTGCGGCACTAAATCATATCTCCCGCCCCTGAGCCTGACATTATCAAAACATTCATATTCCCCGCCTCTCTCCGGGACGTTACTGTGCTGCGTAGGCAAACGCGCCCAGTCGTCTTCTACGCGACTTCACACAGAACCCAGAAACCAACACAGATCAACTCACAACACAGCGCGCCACAATTTGGAATATGAAACTGTACTTTAAAATCAAACAGCAACACGGTACTTTTGGTAAAGTACATTTATTTGTCATTAAATGTTTATAGAATATTCAGCAATTGGCATATTAAATCGGAATGTGATTTTTTTTTTTTTTTTTTTTTTTTTGTTCTCTATCCGTAAATGGTGTTCCGTTTTATCGTGAGTCTTGCGCTGTTCCTTAATGGTACACAGGGCGTTGGTTTTCATTAAAAGAAGCACTTTGGTCGCACGGTGAACCGCAAGGCTGTTCCATCAACTAGGCACTAGGCTAGCGTAAAGGTTGATATGTTGCTTCTAGCCGCTAGTACCACGTAAGGGCATATGGGCCCTTGGCGATCGTCCTATAAGATGCACTGCAAAGTGGTGCAGTTATTTACGAGGAGCTGCAGCTGGCGGTTGAAAAAACCATCTGCGGGGTCTGAAACTGGTGGCAGTAGCAGTAGGGTAGGATATACCTGTTTTGAAAAATATAAAAATTATAAATAGTATCGACAGCCGATCTTTATTACTATTATTCGTTTTATTTATTACGGCCGATCAGAAACTATTTGCTTGCAAGGATACTGCAATGGAGAATGTTCGGCTCTAAAATCAATGCGAAAACTAACGAAATAAATCGAGGTTAACACACAATGAGAAACGACTGTCTACATGCGTGTGGAATGTGGACCTGCATGCCCATGTGCCCAGTACAAAGACGATCCCACAAACGTTTTACTTGCTCTTCATTCATTCATTCATTCATCCATTCATTCATTCTTCATTCCGGTATAATAGCGTCTAAAGAGTTACTTACATTATATTTGCAATTTCCGTTGTGTCTCTACATAATGCAGTCCGTAAATCCCACTGTGCTCGTGACAACGATTTTTCGTATACTGAACTAACATGAAACTCGGTCTAGTTTCCGAATGTTCTGCCTTATCGTCTCTTACGTTATTGCACCCCTCCTTCAAATGAAGTCCTTTTGGCATGGTCCCTGTCTCTCAAGGTAAAAAAACAATAGAATCTTATACTGCCAGTGCGAGTTGTGGGCCTCTTCAGGCCGCGAGCTGAAAATCAAAGCCGCTGACCTTCACTCGAAATGAGCATACATTCTTACTTTGCAACATCCCGTAGTAAAGGCATCTGTGAGAACTTGTATTTTCGAATCCATCTATGTACTGGGCCTCAATGTGCAAATGCAAACTGGCTTCTCTCCCATCTGCAACGGCCCGCTTGGCGCGTTGTAAGGCCCCCAATTTTGTCCTCGTTGTCCGTGAGCTTTGCAGCCCTAGAGAACCATAACTATGGGGATATTGACTTTTTTGGGGGAAGGTCAGGGAAGGTATTTAGTACCCGAGGAGTTGAGTTGAAAGTGAGATTTATTGTTTGTTTGTTTTTATTATTTGCAATACGCAAGCCTCCCCTCGGTTAACAGTGCGCAGCATTTACATGAGTTTGCGAAACTTAGTTACATCAACAAAAATATATACATACACATATTGACAAGTCAGCGATATGAGGTGAATAGAGAGAGAAGTCAGAGATGACACCCAGGTTGTTCGCCACCCAGGATGGTGAAGGTAGGGGTTAGGGTTTGCATACTTTGTATGTACACTGTACAATAACATTTTTTTACAAAAGACAATCAGATTATAATGATTTAAACCGGGATTTGTAGTTCTCAGCGAGTTCTTCTTTGGGTGGACATGGCACAGTGGCAATGTTTGGTGGCAATGCATCAGTGCTCTGCACAGAAACGCTCAAAATTCCATATCTGTGCTTCTCGAGTACAGCAACAATAAGGCCTTTAACAAAGTCGAACTCAATTTCCTCATAGACTGGTTTGATCACTTCTTTTTGCAAAGGCCGTAGTGTAGCAAAGCATCCCTACATTACCTGTCAATCTAAATCGTTCACGGCACACATTCTCGTTATGGGCCAAGACCGCAAGTAGAGTCCTATGTTTCATGCCCTGCATGCTGAAATACAAGCACTTTGGCCTGTACTGTAGGCACATATTGTGGAACACTTCCAAACCTCCTGTGTGACAGAATTCTGTCAGCCCCCTCAAATTTCTTGATAGAGTTTTATCAAAAACAATCTTCTCAATGGCTTTGTGTGTGGGTGAAGATGGAACCAACCACTTCTTCTTCCGTGCCTCCTCTGGGGACAAAGGGCCATGTTCACATTGGTGGAAATGTAGGTTTTCTGTCCAGCGGTGAACGTTGGTACAGTGGTGCATCAGTGACCACCATTTTTCAAGTAGGATTTCCACTGACCCTTCACAAGTTTTGGAGCTCCATCAAAGATGGTTGCTGATAGACTGGGACCACTGTGAAATACTTTCCAAACCTTTTTTTTCCCTGCAGCCGAGATTTTCTTATTGATTGATTTAGCAAGATGCCATACATCAAATTGATGTTTAATATGTGGGAACTGCTCTCTCATTGTCTTGGCAATTGAAACGTGTCTGTCCGTGGCTATGAGGTCGATGTGCATTCCCCTCGATTGTAGATATTCCACTGATTTTATAAATCCTAGTTTCTCCATGGCCACTGAGGATTTACATTGGGACACTTGCACGACCACTGAACTCACAATTTTCTTACTATCCATGTCCTGAAAGTGGTAGGTGCAGTACTTGGCAGAAAATCCAGGGCTGTCGCACTGTCCATCGCCGGCTAGCCTGAATTGTTTGTCTTCGAATGTACTTGCTAGAGACAATTGTTCAATTTTCCAAGCATCACTAATGGCCGGAAATAGATAATCATGTTGGAATTTGTAGTACTGCGTTTTAGAAATGAAATGGAGTCCCACAAACTGAAAGAAAGACTCTAACTTTCTAAAACTGGAGCCACTAAAAAGTGATGCAGCTGCACACAGTAGATTGCCTGCTGGCAGTTTCCCCAGCATCGGTTGTGCAGACTATGAGAACGTATGATGTAATATACAGGCGGCATGTATTGTGATGTTACTGCCTTGTTTTTGACGAGTCACATGAATCAATGGCTTCCCACATACTTTCCCTCTGACGGAATACCCACATTTCAGCATACTTATAATATCCATCAAACAACGGTCGAATACTATGTATTTGCCCTCTTTCATTAGACTGTCATCCGTCGTGAAAGTTGTTTCGGACTGTGCCGGTGAGGACATATCAGCAGAATTGAAAGAAATATCGCTGATATCTGGTTCTGATGCGTCGGTGAATGCTGCTGCTGGCTCATTCTCTGTCATTTCAACATCTGTTACTTCAACATTGATGGGTGAACACAACAATGTCGACAGCTTTTTTGGTGGTAATTATTTGGCGGGTGTAGGATTGTGTGAATTGATCTGCGACTACTTCAGAGCGATCTTAAACACATTCCGTATCATCTTCTTGTGGTGTTGTAGTCGCACTATAGCAATGGTCCTTTACAACTTTACTGGATTCTCCGGACACATTCATTTCATGTTCTGGCCATTGGACATGAGCATTTCTAGTCTCAACACGCGGCGTCTGAATTAATAGTTCCTCCATAGTGTAAATGGTCTGGCAAGCAACATCTCTCATTCGCTTCACTGACTGTGTATGTATAGTTCGTACACCCACGGGTAACTAGAGGACAGATTGGAAAAGGGATGTTCAGTTTAAACACAAGATAAAGTATAGTACAATTGACTGGAAAAAAACATAAAATAGTCCCCAGCACAAAATAATTTCTAAAGTTATGAACTGTTTGTAACTAACCTTATTTTTGTTTCTTTTCTTTGCAACTTTTTTGACTCGACCTTCAACATCTGCACACTTTAGCTCTGATTTGTTTCCGCATCTCTTCCCTTCCTGTTGCGCTGCAACGACTATATTTTCTGTATCCGCATAGACAGCACGGAATGAGGCTCCATCGACTCCCTGAAACACAGTACTTTCATTACTATGTATCACAATATTGTTAGCATAAAACACACGTGAGGACGAACACACAGGTACATCTCAATAGCTAAACACGATTTAAACATTGTGTAGAACAATCAAACGACAAGTATTCGAGCTGTGATGACCTAGTTCGATGGAACTGTCAGTATCCATACCTCTGGCTCTGCATGCACTGCCATGAATGATTGTATTGGAGAGGATGCATTTGCAACTCCCTGAAACACAGTACTTGCGTTAGTATGGTTTTCAATATTGTAAACATACACACACTTGGGGTCGACGGCACAGGTACATACAAAGAGATAACCACAAATGATGCTTTGTCTAAAAGAATCAAGGAATATTTAAATATGATCAGATTTAATCGACTTATTTCTCCGATTTCTTTCCATCTGCATCATCTAAATGTGATGTTCTGATTGTAGTGGAAGCTCCATCGTCTCCCTGAAACACAGTACTTGCGTTAATAGGGAAGAAAGTATAGCAAATGGAATCACGTTATATGATCACGCTCGATGGAGCTGTCAGTATCCATACCTCGTGCTGCTGAAGAATATCTAGGGATGTTGTAAATGTAGTGCGCACTTCCGAAAGCTGTTGCGCCGATTCGTATCCTCATGGACCCGCTTCAACTTCCCCTGGAATTACTTGAATGTCAGGCTCCGCATCAAGTGCGGGGGTTGACGCTTCAACAACTGCCTGAAACATAGTATTTGCATTAGTAAGGATTACAATATTGAAAACATAACACACACTTGGGGTCGACCGCACAGGTACATATCAATGGCTAACCACGAATGAAACATGGTGTAGAACAAACGACAAGTGTTCCAGTCCTGATGATCACAGTCGATGGAGCTGTCAGTATCCATACCTCGTGCTGCTTAAGAACATCTAGGGCTGTTGTCAATGTGGTGGATGCTTCAGCATCTCCCTGAAAGACAGTACTTGCATTAGTATGGATAACACTAATTATAACTGAAAACAAACACCAGGGGACGACAACTAAGGTGTATAATAATTGTAAAACACTAACCAAACAATTGGTAAAATAATCACACAATACATAAAAACTATTACTTGACATGCATAAAACAAGTCTGTAGCAGAATAGCCAAGTAAGATTACCTGATACGCGCTAGAAGTGGTTGATAACTGCGAGCACGTCACGGAAGTAGAATGTTCTTGCTTCAGATTCAAGGGATAGTCAAGCAGTTGTAAAGGTAAATTATTGTTTGATAATGAAATGCCAATATTTAAAATTGCCATTGTAAGTCAATGCCTAGTCTGGGATGCTGAATGGAAACCCTTATTGATATATCTTTATGTCCAGTTCATGAGTTCTGGATTACTACCCCTATATAACACCCCTTTCTTAGAATCCCCCTGACCCCACTGAGCCAAGAAATAGTTCTGTTTTGCAAGTTTAAAAGGTTTATTTGAGAAATAAAACAAAATATAGATACCACGCTTTTATAATAAATTAATAATCGATATCGCCCTTATAAATATAATGTTAATCCACAATGGGTAATCTGACACTAGCACACTTCTTTATAATCAATGAGGAGTTGGTGTAGGATGGATAAGGCAGCAAAAATACTTTTATGGTTTCAAATGGATGCAATGTTGAATGAAAATGCAGTACAGAAATACTTGATATGATTTTAGCAAAAGATAAGATAATCACTTTTTCTCTGGCAATTCACCCCCCTCCCCTATTCAATGTAAGAAATGGAAGGAGATGGAAGTAACGCACAGAGTTCTCAGGAATGCAAACAAATACAATACGAAATTCAATTCCCACCCCAGCAAGCTTAGAGAAAACCGGTATGAGTATGAGCAAAATGCGCGAGTGCTTGAATCGTGACTACGGCAATAGTATAAGGAGTAGCAAGTCTGTTCTAGGTTCGTTGGAAAGATGAGATTCTAAGCTTTCAGAGGAAAGTTACATTTCCTAGCCCAATCGGTTCCAGAGATACGGATGCTTAAATAAAGGTAGTTTTTCGGAATTAAAGTAAACTCAAAATGACAGGTGACAGTTTGCAGCTTCAGAATTGACAGGTGACAGTTGTGCAGCTTTACAAATGACAGATGACACGATTTCTAGGAGGCTGTTCTACTAAGGTTAAAATAGTTTGGATTACATTATTATAACTAAGAGATTGGGTCTGCACAGTTCTGCTAGGTACTCACAATATAAATTTGAAATAGGCCTCGCCGTGGATCTGGTCAGGTTTTGGACTGGACTCCGGTTCTGGTCTCGGCACTTCACAGGGATCTGGGTCAGCTCTTTGGTTCTGCTCACAGCGGTCTGGGTCACTCTGGATCTCTGGCCTCTGGTTCTGGATACTGCTCTGCTTTGCGGTCTGGATCAAGTGGATTCTGGATGTAACACTGCTTTCTGGGTACTGGCAAGAGTTCTTGGCAAAAGAATTCAGACAGCTCGCCCGGCTGTGGAATAGTTTGCAAATGATTTTGAGGCCTGCTGACAAATACCTTTGCTTGCAGTGGGCCTTCTTGGTTCAAAGTTCTGTACTCTCTGTTTAGCTTGGAAGTCTTAAGTGTAGGATCTCTGGATGTGAAGTCTTCGGTCAGCATGCTCCGCAGCAAATGGAATTGAATGTCTCTACCTGTCCCAGCAGTCTCTTTTTATGTGTTTTGAAAATGGGTGTGTGCCTGGGCCTAGCTAAGCCTGCCCCTCTCTACTTGTCATTGGCCCAATTCTCCCCTCTCCCATGATTGGGGGAAGGAAAAGGAAGGAAAAGGATTGTCATCATGATGACAATCCTTTATGGGTCAGAGGATCCTCCCCTGGTCAGTTTGTGTAACGCTCACCTGATTCCCGTAGAGGCGCCGGTCTTGACTGGGCGTATACCGTATCTGCAAAGGTGATGTGTAACACACGGCTGGCTCTTTGGGCTCGACCTCTGTGCACTGTATGTCTGACTTGAAGGGTAAGATGTCTGCAGATAGAAAATATGGGATTAAGGAACTGGGTTATTGAATGTCTCTCTCTTCTTCCCTTTCTCTTCTTCTGTAGAACCCCAAAGGTTGACGCTCTCACCTTGGGTAAGTGAACGCCGTGCTCTCCATCTGCCTTGGGGCAGGGTGCTGTAACCAGTTTCTTCACTGGATAAGGGGAGCAGGCCTCTTGACTTCAGAGGACTGCTGTCCGTCGTTTACTGCACGAACGGTAAGTTTCGACTAATTCTAATGTCTTTAAAGTCTTTAGTAATGATGTTTCTTGTTTTGCAGGGTTCCGGCGATGGCGGATGACGGGCTGAAGTGAGTTGAAGATGGAGCCCGTGTGATGAATAGAAGCGCCTGGAAGCACGTAAGTAAGCGCTGGTTGCCTGCTTCACGATGCGCTCTAACTGTCTTTTTATTTTGCAGGTACAAGTTCGGAGCGGCTGCAGGGTGCCGGAATACCCACTGGGTTAGATGTGGAAAGGAGTAATGGCACGTGAGTATTAAAGTTCCCCAATGTCTTTAAACGCACCTTGTTTTGTCTTTCAGATGCGGGATGCAGCGCCGAAGGCCTCCGGAGCGCGCGAAGAGTTGGTAAGCTTTTGTCTTTCAGATGCCGGAATGCAGCGCGAGGCGTTGGTGACAGCCGATGGACCAGGTAAGTGAAGAGCTGTCACTGAAGACCGTAATGCTAACCTGTTCTTTCTTGTCTTTACAGGTGTTGCTGAAGACTGGATTCAGGATGGTAAGCCTTTTTCCTTAGGCCCAGGATCAGATGCAGAAGACACGATGAGCGTTCTGCTGCAGAGGATGCAGAATAACGCAAAGCAAGATTCATCCATCGGGTGTGGTTTAAATAGCCTCCTGTAGTGCTTAGGTGTCTCCTTCCACAGCCACGCCTAGGTAAGAAAAGAGTTCCTGCTTTCCAGAAGAGTTCCAGTGTTCTGAATCTAGGGAGTGGCTCCTGCCACACTCAACAGGAAATGTAGTTCCAAACAGAAAAGGATCAGAGGCTCAACTGGCAGGCAAGTAAGCAGCATGGTCTGCTGCAGGTAAGTCCACCCAAGCATTATGAGCCCGGCGCTTCCAGCGCTGGGACTGGGCATATTTATGAGCCTGGTGCCACTGGCGCCAGGACTGGGTCCAAAAGGTCCCAATTGGGACTGGTTGGCACTCGGAACCTGGGTTATGGATCTGCTTCCAAGGGAGTTGGGAAAACCCTGACCTTTTGGAAGCAGAGATCATGACAGTACCCCCCCTCAAGGCCCCTCCCAAACCGGGCTTCTCCGGGGGTTTTGGCTTGTCAGGAAATGTTCGGTGAAATCTTTTGATTAGGCGAGGAGCGTGGACATATTCAGCAGGTTCCCAGGATCTCTCTTGGGGGCCGTAGCCTTTCCAGTCAATTAGGTAAAATAGTTTAGATTTGGAGATCTTGGAGTCCAGAATGCTTTTGACTTCAAACTCGAGTTCTCCATCAACTAGGATATGTTTTGGAGATTTAGTTAGTCGGGTTTGAGGTTGCACGGGTTTTAATAGAGAGACGTGGAAGACCGGATGTATCTTCATGTGCGGGGGCAAGTCCAACTTGACCGCTACTGGGTTTACTATGGTAGTGATGGAATAGGGACCAAGGTATCTTGGGTTCAATGTGCGTGGCCCTTTTAGAGGTAGATATTTGGTGGATAACCAGACTTGATCCCCTACTTGATATTGAGGGGCTTCCTTCCGATGTTGATCTGCTCCTTTCTTGTATTGTTCTTTAGCCCTTTGAAGGTGAGAAACAGCTTCCTTAAAGGCTTGGGTGATTGTAGAATGCAGGTAGTCTACTGCTGGTGTTTCAAGATCTTGGAGGGGATCCAACTCCGAGGTTCGAGGGTGACTGCCGTACAAAAGAAAAAACAGGGTTTTCCTAGTTCCCGAATGGACAGAGTTATTGTAGGCATATTCGGCTATCCAAAGGATGTCTTTCCAAGTTTTTTCAGTTTGTTGCAGCATGCAGCGTAAATACTGTTCCAGAGTTTGATTGGTCCTCTCGGTTTGTCCGTCGGTCTGAGGGTGGTGACTGGTCGATAGTCTCACATCAATTTGAGCCGACCGACAGCAACTTCGCCAAAAATGAGAAATAAATTGACTACCTCGATCCGAAATTAGAACCGTAGGAAAACCGTGCAGTCGGACGATGTTTTCGAGAAATTCTCGGGCCAGAGTTGCTGCTGTTGGCAAGCCTTTGAGCGGAATGAAATGCGCCATCTTGGAGAATAAGTCCACGATTACTAGAATCGTATTGTATCCGGAGCATGGAGGTAGATCGGTGATGAAGTCCATAGAAAGCGTATGCCAAGGGCGAGGTGGGATGTCAATAGGGCGTAAGAGGCCTGCTGGTCTTTCCTTTTGACTCTTGTTTTGGGCGCATACTCCACAGGACATTATAAAGTCTCTGATATCTTTTTTCCAAGACGGCCACCAGAAGTAGCGCTTGATCTTTTCTGAGGTCTTGGCCATACCGGGATGTACTTCCATTAAAGAATCGTGATAACAAGAGATTACTTTTTTCTGTAATTCTGTGCTGGGCAGGTATAATCGTTCTTGGAAATACAATAAGTTGTCCTTTACTGCAAAGTCCTTTCCCTGCAGATGCCAATTCTGTATGTCTGCTGGAGTTACAAGTTGCCTGGCCTTATCCTTAACTTCCTCTATGGATTCTGTGGCGATTACACCCAGAATTCTTCGTTCGGGAATGATTGGTACAGGTTTAGGGTTGATCAAGTGTTCTTCCACTCCCATCCGAGAAAGGGCATCAGCTTTACCGTTCTTTGTACCAGGTCGATAGGTAATTATGAAGTCAAACTCGGCAAAGAATAATGCCCAACGGAGTTGTCTAGAGGATTGGGCTTTTGCGGTTTTCAAATATTGCAGGTTTCGGTGATCCGTAATCACAGTAACGGTGTGTCGGGCCCCCAGCAGATAATGCCGCCAAGCCTTAAAGTCAGACTTGATAGCCAGAAGTTCCTTGTCAGTAATCGTGTAATTGATTTCAGGAGGCGAGAATTTGCGGGACCAAAATGCCACGGGATGCAACTGATTGGTTACTGGGTCCTTTTGTGATAGAACTTCCCCCATGGCAAGGCTTGAAGCATCAGTTTCCATGATGTAGGGGAGTTCGGGGCGAGGGTGTTTTAAGATTGGTGCAGAGATAAATTTAGTCTTCAAATCCTGGAAAGCTTGTTCCGCCTCGGTAGACCATTCAAAACGTTTGTTTTTCTTTAACAAGGCAGTGATGGGCTGGACTATTCGAGAGAATTCGGGGATAAACCTGCGGTAAAAGTTAGTGAAGCCTAACATGCTTTGCACACCTTTTACGGAGGATGGTGATGGCCATTTGAGAACTGCATCGACCTTCTTTGAATCCATACGCACTCCACCAGGTGATGATATGAATCCCAAGAATTCAACTTCAGTCACGTTGAAAACACATTTTTCCAACTTAGCGAAAAGTTTGTGTTGACGCAATCTTTCGAGGACCATTTTTACGTGTTTCCGATGTTCAGATTCCGATGAAGAATAAACGAGGATGTCGTCAATGTAAACAACAACACACACATCTATGAGCTCTCTGAGGACATCGTTCATAAAATATTGAAAGGCGGCCGGGGCATTGCAAAGTCCGAAGGGCATAACCTGATATTCAAATAGCCCATACTTGGTGCGGAAGGCCGTCTTCCATTCATCTCCCTCTTTTACTCGTACCAAGTGGTAAGCTCCTCTAAGATCCAGCTTTGTATATATGCATGCTTTTCTGACTTGGTCCAGGAGTTCAGGGATCAAAGGTAACGGATATCTATTCTTAACGGTGATCTGGTTCAGGGAGCGATAATCTATACGAGTTCTAAGGTCTCCTTCCTTTTTTGGAACGAAGAACAAAGCTGAAGAAGCAGGGGACTTGGAAGGACGAATAAACCCATTTGCCAGGTATTGATCCAGGTATTGTCGAAGGTGAAGGTTCTCAGGCTCGGTGAGGGCATAAATTCTACTACAAGGAGGAGTAGATCCAGGTATCAGGTCTATCTGGCAGTCATAAGACCTATGAGGAGGTAGAGAGTTAGCCTGATCCTTCCGGAAAACATCTTGGTATTCTAGGTATTCGGGAGGTAACTGGGGAGTCTCTGAAGAAATTGCTGCCAGTGCAACACCAGGTGGAGGGTGACAAGTAGAGACACATTCTGGAAACTGGACCGTTCTTGCTCGCCAATCGATCAGAGGATTGTGTTTCTCTAACCAAGGTATTCCTAGAATAATCTGAAACTGAGGGGCCTTGATCACATTGAACACGATCTTCTCATGGTGTCCATCTTGACTTACTAGCGTCACCTCTTGAGTGGTATGAATTACTGGCCCGGAGGCTATCTCCGTACCATCCACCGTAGTAATGACGTCCTTTACAGCCTTGGGACAAAGAGATTCATCCTCAAAACCATTTCATGATCCACATAATTGCCGATGGCACCGCTGTCGAAGTAAGCTTCAATTGCATGTGATCGATCCGGATTATCAGGGATAATGAGGACCATAGGTATCACGAAATGTGAGGTCACGGAACTGGTTTTCACGCTCGGCAAGAGGACCTCTAGTCTTGTCGGGCGAGGTCGTTTCCCTGCGCAGAGTTTGTAACTTTGGTAACTGCAGCTCCTACTGCCTTCTTGGCAGGTTTCACCGGACAGTCTCGAAGAAAGTGCCCTGAGTTTCCGCAATAGAGGCATAATTGCAACTGTTTTCTCCTTTCCCGCTCCTTTTGTGTTAGAGGACCTTTCAGACCCCCTATTTGCATGGGTTCCCCGGAGTCTACTCCTTTGGAAGGAGTTGGCGGTTTGGAAAATACTCGAGCATCAAACTTGGAACGATCGGCCTTGCTGTTCTGCAGTCTGTGATCTATTTGAACGACTAAGTCTATATAGTCCGAACAATCTTGTGGGGGATTCACTACTTGGGCTAACACATCTTTGAGCTCTCCACGTAGACCTCTATAAAACAGCGTAATCCTTTTGTCCTCAGGCCATTGAGTTTCCACTATCAGTCTGTTGAAAGACGCAATATAAGCCAAAAGGTCTTGATTACCTTGTCGCAACGAAAGAAGCTCATTGTCCAAGGCCTGCCCCTGTGAATGTCTTGCAAACAGTTTTTCCATACTGAGCTGAAAAGCTTGAAAATCATGGAGGACCGGATCATCTTGATTTACTAGAGGGATCGACCAGTCTGCCGCATTGCCACTAAGGTACGAAAGCACAAAAGCTACTTTAGCTTGATCAGTTGGAAAGGCTGCTGGCCGGCATAAGAAATGCAACCGGCACTGATTGATAAATACTGCAAACCTCTTTGGGTCACCAGAAAATCGTTCGGGCCGAGCCAGAGGTACATTCCCAGGTAGGTTGATCTGCACTGGATTCATAGAGGATGTAGAAGGAAGATTTTCCCCAGATGCGGGTAACAGGGTCTGTCCGGCTTGTGCCTATAGCAATTGTCTAGCGAGATCATCTGTTCGCTCCTTGGAAATAATCAGTTCCCTTCTTAGAGCGTTCGTTTCCTGGCGGGCTGCATGCACTTCTGCCCTTAGTTCCCCAAGTAACTGGGCTAGCTGGTCGGTATCCGAGGTTTCCATAGCGCCTGGACGGGAGTTTTGTGGTAGGCTTTGCGTTCTGTAACGCTCACCTGATTCCCGTAGAGGCGCCGGTCTTGACTGGGCGTATACCGTATCTGCAAAGGTGATGTGTAACACACGGCTGGCTCTTTGGGCTGGACCTCTGTGCACTGTATGTCTGACTTGAAGGGTAAGATGTCTGCAGATAGAAAATATGGGATTAAGGAACTGGGTTATTGAATGTCTCTCTCTTCTTCCCTTTCTCTTCTCCTGTAGAACCCCAAAGGTTAACGCTCTCACCTTAGGTAAGTGAACGCCGTGCTCTCCATCTGCCTCGGGGCAGGGTGCTGTAACCAGTTTCTTCACTGGATAAGGGGAGCAGGCCTCTTGACTTCAGAGGACTGCTGTCCGTCGTTTACTGCACGAACGGTAAGTTTCGAGTAATTCTAATGTCTTTAAAGTCTTTAGTAATGATGTTTCTTGTTTTGCAGGGTTCCGGCGATGGCGGATGACGGGGTGAAGTGAGTTGAAGATGGAGCCCGTGTGATGAATAGAAGCGCCTGGAAGCACGTAAGTAAGCGCTTGTTGTCTGCTTCACGATGCGCTCTAACTGTCTTTTTATTTTGCAGGTACAAGTTCGGAGCGGCTGCAGGGTGCCGGAATACCCACTGGGTTAGATGTGGAAAGGAGTAATGGCACGTGAGTATTAAAGTTCCCCAATGTCTTTAAACGCACCTTGTTTTGTCTTTCAGATGCGGGATGCAGCGCCGAAGGCCTCAGGAGCGTGCGAAGAGTTGGTAAGCTTTTGTCTTTCAGATGCCGGAATGCAGTGTGAAGACCTCCGGAGCGCACGAAGAGTAGGTAAGCCTTTGTCTTTCAGACGCCGGAATGCAGCGCGAGGCGTTGGTGACAGCCGATGGACCAGGTAAGTGAAGAGCTGTCACTGAAGACCGTAATGCTAACCTGTTCTTTCTTGTCTTTATAGGTGTTGCTGAAGACTGGATTCAGGATGGTAAGTCTTTTTCCTTAGGCCCAGGATCAGATGCAGAAGACACGATGAGCGTTCTGCTGCAGAGGATGCAGAATAACGCAAAGCAAGATTCATCCATCGGGTGTGGTTTAAATAGCCTCCTGTAGTGCTTAGGTGTCTCCTTCCACAGCCACGCCTAGGTAAGAAAAGAGTTCCTGCTTTCCAGAAGAGTTCCAGTGTTCTGAATCTAGGGAGTGGCTCCTGCCCCACCCAACAGGAAAAGTAGTTCCAAACAGAAAAGGATCAGAGGCTCAACTGGCAGGCAAGTAAGCAGCATGGTCTGCTGCAGGTAAGTCCACCCAAGCATTATGAGCCCGGCGCTTCCAGCGCTGGGACTGGGCATATTTATGAGCCTGGTGCCACTGGCGCCAGGACTGGGTCCAAAAGGTCCCAATTGGGACTGGTTGGCACTCGGAACCTGGGTTATGGATCTGCTTCCAAGGGAGTTGGGAAAACCCTGACCTTTTGGAAGCAGAGATCATGACAGTTTGCCCACAAATCTATATTTGATTCAAATGATTTGTTGAAATTACATGTGCACATTATATATTCCTTATGGTCCATGCTTGTCCACCTCTGATCTTCCTGGGGTCTTGCATTCAAAAATGACAACATTTTGCGCTTTTTAACTGGTTTTGCAATATCGGACATTTACCCAAAATTACACACATGTGCGCAAGGAGTATGGACATTAATTGATGAAGTGTCAGATTTTTAACGTGCATACATTTGGAGTGAGACCCTATTTTCCGCTAGCAACCCCCCAGAATACACCACAGGGTCCTAAAGCCTCTCAAAATGTTCACAGAAAAATCACAAAAATAATGATATTACTTATATAATTCTGACAAGTCCGCACTATGAGTTATCTATCTTTTTAAAAATTATGCCCTGGTCAAAAAGGGGTGTGGCTTCCCACATCACAGGGTGGAATAACTGGTTTATCCACTTCCCCCAAGCTCAGCTGCTAGCAGAGGCACTGCCCCTCCCAGTTTCCCCCAAGAGGAAGACACTTTACGGCCCCCCAATATAACATTTGCCTGAGTCCAGGACAGGCCTTTGTTCAACTCCCTGTTGTCCCCAGCTGCTCCACCCCTGATCTAATCAGAGAGGCGACAACTCCTTTTGGCAAGGGGAGTGGCTGAGCAGGTTTCAACTCCTGTCGGGGGTAGTTGTCAGGCAGAATCCAGTTTCATTAAGCCAGGTTTCAGCTAAATGTCACTTTTTGTTCCCAGTTTTCTACATTCAAATCAAACTGACAGTTTTTACATATACATTAAATAATTACTTCCTTCTAGTCATTTCAGAATATAGTTTTACATTGTATCCACCTCTTAGCAAGTCTTTCCTTGGTCTGGTTTTGTTTCATTTGTTCAGTTTTACACAAAAGTCTGGTGGTTTTAAAACGCCGGCTTTCTGATAGTGGTGAGTACTGGTAATGCAACCATTTTTGGGATTAAGAAAATGAATTCCCCACAGTTCTGAGTTGCTTTTTTGGCAATCAGCATTGCCATTCCCAATGGTTTCAGGCTACTGTGTGTATAGCCCACTGGTGGTTTTAGGCAGTGCCCTCCTGTGCTCACAACATAGGCAAAAATGGGTGGCAGCCTATTGTAATGCTCACCTGACTCCCACGGAGGCGCTGGCCTGGTTCGCGCTGCTGTGACCTCTTTTAAGGTGATGCTCAGGGTTCGGAAGACGGACTGGACCGGGCCCCCAAATCTGGCTTGTCTGGCTCGCAGAAGTATCCTTCTGTAGGCGAAAATAGGGGATTAACTGTCTGTGGGGTAATGCAATCAGCCTCCTAATTTCCCCTCTCACCCTCCTCGAAACCCTTCTGTGATTCCTCGTAGCGTCTCACCTTAGGATCTGGAAGGACGAGCTCTCCATCCTGCTTCTGATGCAGGGGCGCGTTGGTATCCAGTTACTTCACTGGATTTTCGGATTGGTGAGAACCAAACTTGCTTGGCTTCCAGGTAAGTTTTTTGATAAGAGGTTCCCCTTATGTCTATGCATTAATGTACTAATGCTAGTGTCTTTTTCCCCATAAGGGCCGGGGTACGGAATGCCGGGGAACAGGCACCGACCCGAGAGGTGAAATCCTTGTATGAATCAGGTAGGTCTTTAATGAGCGTTTTTTGGTAATGTCTTTTCATTCGCTCATTAACGCTGATGTCTCTTTTTCCCCTTAGGGGCTGGGGCCCGGAAATGCCAGGATGCGGCGCGGACCCGAAATGAAGAGGGAATGAATCAACAGGTAAGTCTTAACATGGAGATTTAGCTTTCCTTATTCCCTTCGCTCTCTCACCTTTTGTTCTGGTCTTTTTCTCCCTAGGCGCTGGGGCGTGGCTGCGAATCCGGATGATCGCTGCTGAACATGGAGGCGCCCTGTAAAGGTGAGTGGAATGCGGCGCTGCAGCGATCGAAGCGATGAGCTTTTAAATAAGTCTTCCTTTTCAGGATTGTCGGTGAGATGTCTCCGGGATGCGGATTTAGCAGGTAAGGACTTTTCCTTCTTCTGTTCTCTTCTTCTCTTCCTTTGCAGGTGATCCAGGATGCTGGCAGGCGTGGCAGAAGTCAGGATGCAGGAGCAGACACGGTGAGCATCCAGCTGCTAAATGCAGAACAACGCGAAGCACGTGTGGCTGTTCGGGTGGGGTTTAAATAGCGTTGGAAGAAGTTCCAGGTATGTATCCTTCCCCGACCACGCCCGGATGGTAAATTAGTCCCACAGGTAAAGTAGTTCCTTTCAGGCCACAAGGAGGCCGGGATCCTGCAGCATGGTCTGCATCAGGTAAGTGCACCCAAGCACTTCCATAATGAGCCTGGCGCCTATGGCGCCAGGACACTGTCCAAAGGGCCCCTATATGGGGTTGCTGGGTCCTTCCTTGGGGACTGGATGTCCGCTTTCGGGGACGCAGGGCTTGAACCGGCTCCCCGGGAGCGGGCATCATGACACCTATTCTTCATGTTTTCCCTGTGCACTCTATGGGGAGTTCTGGCCATCATGATGTTTTCCATGCCAGTACTGCACAGTTTTATTGTAGGGCTTGGATGCATGGGTAAAAACATCCCACAAGCCCCCCCTCTTGCGATGGCCATTCTGTCCTTTCACTGATGGAACTCGCAAGATCTGGGATGTTCGCCTCCTCTTCTTCCAATTCCATAGGTGGCACAGTTCAGCATCTTTTCCTCCCTCCAGTCGATCAATCAGTTCTCCTTGCTGGTCCTGATGGGAGGATTGGGCGGTACCCCGGGTCCCTTGGGTCTCTGCTCCCGGTCTCCGGATCGTCCTCCTTGGCCAGTCTCCAGGTTTTCTTTCTCCTAGGACGACAAAAGAAAAGCGGCAATACCTATTCGTAGACATTTTTCCATCACTACTAATGGTGTGGCAGACATATACATTTTATACTTTAACATACCTAACATTTTACTTTTGAGATACAAGTTATCATTCAAAGACAGTGGCTTACAAGAGTATAATATTTTGGAGACTATATGTGGGATATTTTAGGGTTGGAACTGAATTAATCTGGAGCGGTCCCCTCTGGTATTGCAGAGGACTCCTTCAGTTGCTGCAAAGTGTGCCTGGGATGGATAGCTGGTTAATATGGACCCACTTGTCTTCCCCTTCCGCCAGACTGCCTTTGGGGATGCAGATCTTATAGGCAACAGGGGAGATCTTGTCTATAATTTCAAACGGTCCCTTCCATGTAGGCAAGAATTTTCGCTGTTTGGCCTGGTTCCTTTGGAAATTGTATAGTTAGACCCGATCACCCACTTTATATTCCTTTCGGGTAGTTTTTAAATCATAGTGGGTCTTCATGCTCTCGGCTGCTCTCGGCTGATCTTTCTAGATTCCGCTGAGCATAGGCAAAAGCATGCTGAAGGTGTTTCCTTAAATTCTCCACATACTCATGAGTTGTGGAGGCATTTATCAACGTTTGCTCTTGGGTTCTGTAGAGAAAATGCTGGGGAAGCACCATCTTGCGTCCAGTCTTCAACTCAAATGGTGACATTTTGGTTGCAGATGAAGGGGTAGATCTGATGGCCATTAGGACCAGAGGTAATCGGATATCCCAACTTGGCCCAGAATCTGCAACAAACTTTTTTAAGATGCTCACAATGGTTCGGTTATATCTCTCTACTGCTCCAGAAGAAGCTGGCCGGTAAGCAATATGTAGCTTTCTTTTGACCCCCAGTATCTCCCACATCTTTGTCATTGCTTCACTGGTGAAGTGGCTACCCCTGTCTGACTCAATCCTTTGAGGTAGACCAAAACGGGAAAAGATGTGGTTAATCATCAGGGCAGCTGCTGTTTCTGCCTTGCAGTTTGGGGCTGGGAGACATTCCACCCACTTGGTAAACAAGCATGTAACGGTCAACATGTACTTGTTTCCTCTAGACGAGCGAATCACAGGGCCTACAAAGTCGATTTGCAAATCTGACCTTGGCAGTGTCATCCCCCTCTTTTGGAGAGGCGCATGGTGTGTGAGGGATGATGGCTGAAATTGTGCACACACAAGACACCCCTTCAAGTATTGGTCGAGGTCCTGCCCCATGTGTGGCCAGTATGCAACCTCTCTTAAGATTTCCAGTGTTGTGTGAAACCCCCTATGACCGGCGGTGGCTGCATCATGGGCGTGACTTAACATCAGGCTTCGGAATGAGGTAGGAACCACCCACTGATCATGGCCAGCTTGGGATTTCCTTACCAACAAACCGTCTTGGATTCGGAACATTTTTGGACATTTCATCAACACTCTTAGGTCCTCTTTCCCAATGTAATCGGTATCCGTCAGGGGAAAGTTCTCAGGGTCCTCAAGGTGTTGGTAAAACTTACAAATAATTGGATCCCCCTTCTGAGCTGTAATTAAATCAGCATCAGGGGTCTCCTTACTCCATTGTGCAGTTGAAAGATCATTGTGAGCATTTGTCTGGGACCTAGTGATAGCGGTGACCTGGATTTCCCCCAACAGGGACTCTATTTCGATTTAGATCCCCTTGGATGGCCCCGGTTTTGGCCAGCTGATCAGCTAAGTCATTTCCAGTTTTGTCTGGTCCCTCTACTTTGGAATGACCCTTGATCTTCTTCCAGTAGATGGTCATCCCATTCAAGTTGACCAGATCATCAATGTTTTGGATTAACTTCCCATGTTTCAGGGGTTTGTTATTACCGCATAACATGCCTCTGGTTTTCCAGTTGACCAGGTGCTCCACTAACCCGTTCCGTACATAATCCGAATCTGTGATTATGACTAGTTCGTGGAGTTGATGCTGGACAGCAGTAAGGATGGCCTGATGCACAGCCATCAATTCTGCCACCTGACTACTTCAGGGACCAATTTTGTATCCAGTGGAGGGTTCTGGGAACTCCTTCACCCATGCATTCCCTACGCCAGCCACCCGTTCTTTCTCCCAGTCGTTGTCAACATGGTAAGAGCATCCATCCACATAGACAGTGGGCATTCCCTCACACTTGTCTTCTTCAAAGACTTTGTGTGGGGAATTAAGGTATGCCTCCATGTTGTCCTTGATTTTTAGACTTTCGTCCTCGAGACAGTTTTCTCTGGCACAATCATGCAAGTCAGCCAGACCTTGCGCGAGGGGACTCTTCTTGTTTTGGCCATATCTGACCTCCACAGGAAAGCCTTGCATTGACAGAATCCAGGAAGTAATTCGGGAATTGCTCACATTTCCGGCCCGGATTCTGTCACTTTGGAGATATTGCAGAGGCTGGTGTGGAGTCTCCACTATGATGTGTTCCCCCTGGATAAACGGGTGGTAATTCTTCAATGCCCACACCGTTGCCAGGAGTGCCTTCTCACAATCGTTGAATTTCTCCCCCAGAGAGGATAACGTTTTGCTTGCATAGGAGATTACTTTATTGACCTTGTCATGCTTTTGGTATAATACTGCCGTCATGCACGTATTAGAGAACCCCGTCTCCAGGAAGAACTCCTTGTTTCTGACAGGGTAAGCTAGGCAAGGCGCTTGTGAGAGGCTTCTTTTGAGTTGTCTTACCGCCTCGGATTGTTCTTGACCCCATTCCCACTTGACCCCCCCTTCAAGAGATGAATCAGGGGTCTAGTGATCTCTGCGTAGCCTTCAATGAACTTTCTGCTGTAATTAGTCAGTCCAAGGAGGCTCCTTAGTTCCCGCAGAGTTGTGGGGTCTTTCAGTTTCGGAGTGCTTCCACTTTCTTTTCTTGGGGACAGAGACCCTGAGGAGTAATCTCATGCCCCAAGAAATTAACACGGGTTCTACACCACTGTGCTTTCTGAAAGGAAAGTTTTGCTCCGGCGGCCCTCAACTGTGTCAGAACATAACGGATCTCCGCTATGTGTTCCCCCACAGATGAACTTTTGAAGAGGACATCATCTACATAAGCCAGGTTACCCCTCGCACCCAGGTCAGGCATGGCCTTACGTAAGAAAATGTTGAATTCATTGCCGGAGTTGAGGTATCCGAAGGGAGTCCGGGTCCATGTGTACTGCTGTCCCCCAAAGGTAAAAGCCAGTTTGTATTGGCCCTCCCTACTGACAGGCACGGTCCAGTATCCATTAGTCAGGTCTATTGCTGTGAATACCTGTGACCCATGAATCTGGACCAGCCCTTGGTCAATGTAGGGCAGAGGCCATAGGGGAAGTATGGACCCGTTTGTTGAGCTCCCTAAGGTCGGCGCAGAGTCTCCACTGGCCGTTTGGCTTCAATATTCCCAGCACCGGATTATTGAAAGTGCTGTGGACTGGACGGATTTCAGTAAGGGACTCCATGGATGCGAGAGGCAAGCGATATTGCTTCACAAACACTGGAGTCATTCCAGGGTCCCTGGGAATTGTTGTGGTGTGGATGTCGGTGCGGCCACAGTCATATGAGTCTACCGCAAAGAGATCTTGGAAATCCAAGAAAACTTGTTTCATTTTTTGCTTCTGTTCCAGAGTCACACAGGCATCAGCTAGGTTGACTCTCTCTTCCACCATCTGCCTGAAGCCTGGAAAGACTTCTGGTTTGGCTATCTCAGCGGCCTCCTCCAGCTGGGTGGAGAAGTCCCTGGTCAGAGTGCTGATTTGGACTGGAGGCTTCAGGTGGGAAAGGCAGCCCTCATGGACTTGGAAAATCACCTCATCCCTCCTGAAGTCACAAGTCACATCTTCCTTACCGTAAGGGCAAGAAGTGTGCACCAGGAAGTTCCCCCCCATGCCGGGTGAAGATCCTGTCTGGTGGTGTTTTGTCATCACTGTCACTGTCACAACAGTCCTTGGGGATTGGTCCTAACAGTTCATTTCCTAGATCAATGGAGAAATGTCGGTCATCAACCGCCATTCCAATAATGGTGCCTGCGGCTAGAGTAATACTCTTTAAGTCGCTGTTATCCACCTCCATTGGAATGGTGTCATGTTCTATGTTGACTAATGGAGTTGGGTTTACCCCCAACCCTTGCTGTTGGAGAGAAGCATTTAGATGTATATAAGCATCAGGGTTTTGCAATTTTTGTCCTCTTTTAACTTTCACTTCCAGGGAGAATTGTCGCGTCCTTTCTGGGATGGCGACTTCCTCTTTGATCTGAATTTCAACTGCATAAGGTAGCAATTGAGCTGACCTAAATGCTTTTTCTGGAACATCAAAGACCATGGGATTATCCGCTAATCGGGACCAAGCTTTGAGGTTTATTAGGTCCAAACTAATGGCAAAGCGATTTAGAATGTCACTGCGTAAGTAAAAGACGGCAGTGACGTCTCGCACGACCCAACAATTATGGACTATGCTCTTGTTGCCAATGGAGATTTTGAGCATACACCTGCTTGGCAGGAGATGTTTGGAATTAGGTGCTTCCAGGTCCATTTCCCATTTGTCTATCAGTTTGAATGTGGGAATGGCTGGATCTTTTGGGAGTTGGCGGAACATGGCTTCGCTGATGAAGCTCTTACCGTTGTTCACACACACTCGAGCGAGAACAGAGTCCTTCCCATCATCTAACTGGACAGGGATGAACAACTGCTCTCCAATTTGCTGAATATCAGCCAGGCTCTGAGCTGATTTCACATCTTTCTGGACTATAGGAGTGGGAGTTTCTGATTGTGGATTAGTAAAGAATTTCAGGGTGTTTCCTTCCAGTGTGGAATACCACCTTAAACTGGAAGGAAGGTTGATTTTCAGAAATAGAGAGGACCCCCCATCACCAGTCTGTTGTCCTACTGCTATTACTGTCACGTCTGGAATTTGGTTGTTCTGGAAGTGAAAATCTACTTGGTCAGATTTTTGTTCAACCATGTGGCAGGTGCCATTTAAACTAACATGGTTGACACTCTGTTTTAATTTTATTGGTCGGCTAGTCTGGGTCCAGATGACCTTGTTTACACAATCTATTAGGGGTGACAACCTTCTCAGGAGGTCATTCCCTAGTAAAGAAGGGGTGCCCTCTGGAGTCACTACTATGACCGGGTGTTTCACCTTGTGTCGCCCAATTTTAATGTCCAAGTCTGCAGTCCCCTCAACGGGAATTTCCTTCCCGTCAAAGTTCTGCAGTTGTCCAGGAAGAGAGGTGAGAGGAATTCGGTAATTCTCCCCCCTTCCTGCATTTAGTTCCTTAAAGGCCCTTTTTGACAGAAGGGTAGCTTGGGATCCAGTGTCCACCAGTGCCAAAATTGTACCCTGCCCCAGTACTTGTACCGGGGCACAGTATCTTCCCTCATTCTCCTCAACGGGGCACAGATAATGCACATTTTTGGACAACTGGTGGGCTAACTTTCTGGTTTTGGACATTGCTAGCGAAGAGATTTGGGCAGAATTCTGTGGAGAGCCTTGGGAATCAAAGAAAAAGTTGGCAACTGGAGATCAGAGCCATTGTGGGTTCCCCTGGTTCCGGTTCTGGGCCGCGCCCCCCTTTTTGGAGGCAGTCACCAGGATGGGTTTGAACCAGGGGATTTCGGTATTGTCGGTTTTGGGGTGAGATGATGGGCGGCGGTAGCTCAGTCTCCACATCTCCCCAGTCTGAATTGACATCCCTTGGGACCCATTTTTCCTTGGGAGGAGTTCCCCCATCTCTGAAGGAGAAGATCCTTTTCCCAAGATCTTCTGAGGATCCCTTTCCCTCAAATTGGAAGACCTGTACCTCTGCCACAAAGTGGGTCTGTTTGGGTCCTTTGTTTCTCCGACCCCGCCTCTGATCCTTGGGAGGCAGGCTTTCAGGGGCAGGAGATTTTGTTTTCGGTTCCTGGTTTTCCAGGAGCTGTTTACAAGTTGGGAAGGAAGCTTCCTCCAAGGCTTTACACCTCCCTTCCCCTTGTGCCTCCTCCCTGGGAACTGGTGGGTTATCGGGGTGCTGCCCCCGTCATTGTTCTGGAGCACCAGGTCCAGAGTTTGGGGCATTCTGCGGTGGCATACTCACCTGAGGGTTCTGTTGAGCCCTCAGTATGTGACCCAGATCTCGTGCCATATTTTTGACCTGGCGCTCAAGTTGTGAAACCCGCTCAGGCTGATACGGGGCTCTATTTTCTCCCCTGGGCTGATCCCGGGAAGGGTAGCTATCCCTTCTCTAATACCCCGTATTGGGAAGATTTGGGTACCCCTCCACCCTTGGCCTCCCCTCTCCCGGATTAGGTTGTCTGGGCTCAGGGAATTGGGGAAAGAAGGATGGATGGTTTTGGGGTTGGAAATTGGGTGGATACCTGAGGAAAAAGTTCTGCCCAGGATTTGGAGAATTTCTGCCCTCCTGGGGAAGTAAGGAGGGAAGTTCCCTGGGTTAGGTGCTTGGCTGGATCCCCCCCCTGGGCTGGAGGAGTCCACACATAACCCAGGATTGGTCGGTTTCCCTTGTAGCTGGGACTTACATAGTCAGGGGAGCAGGGGACCCCATTTGTGGGACTACCTCCTCGACTCCCAGAGGGCCTTCTGGGCTGTCAATTATTTGGTGCAGGCAGGTTTTTAGGCCCCCCCATCTCCAAATCTAAAACGGGGGCAACCTTTACCTCTGCCACCTTGGCAGCAGCAGGGGTGCTGTTGGTTTTGGGGTTTTTCGGCGCATTATTTTTATTTTCGATGGGCTTCTGCACCTCATAGATCCGGGTAGCCTGTTCAATGACCCAGTCTAAAGATCTTTTCTCATGAAAATCTCTCACGAGCTGGGTCATTATGTATTTGGGTAAGGCATGGAAAAACGTATTGATAAATTCTCTGCTATCTGTGCGCACCCTTCTGGTGGTCTGCACAAAAGCACGCTTTAATTCTTGCACAAACTCTTGTGGGGCCTGATCCTCCCCACATTGCAAATTGTAGGCTGCCTTGCGAGCCTCTTGAGGATTTCTGTGAACAGAAAAATGTTTCAAGATGGCCGCCTCATAGGTGGACCATCTTAAATGATTTTGGTCCTCCAGCCCCGCAAAGAAACTGGAGTATTCTGGGGAGAATGTCCATTTGACGTACTGGATGCAGCTACTGCTGTCCTTCAAATGGAAAGTCTCCATCATTTGCTCATAGAGCTCCAGGTGTTCCCAAACGGAATACTTGGCGTTCTTATGATAAGGAGTGATGACACTCCTCATTGCCTTTATTTGTTTCAATGGGTCCTTAAGCAAGGCCCTTTTTGCCTTATTGGCCTTTTTGGTTCGGGTAACCCTGGTCCATTCATCCTCTGACTCAGCAGCACTGCTCCCAGAGGTGCCCGTCTGATCTTCCAGGTTTTCCCGGATTCTGCGAGCCTGGGAATCGCTGGCAGAATGTGGGGACCTGGTCTCCTGTGTCCTGTAATGCTCAGAGGAGTCTTCAGACCCCTCCTTGCTGCCAGGATTTGATGGGTACCCCTCCACTGACCTAACTGGACCGAGGTTTTTAGGATGCCCTTAATGGGCCTACTCTCCTGGGGTTCCCCACTAAATTGCACTGTGCTTGGGTGCCCATACCCGGATGCCCGCCCATCCATTCCTGGGAGGTACTGGCCTATGAGCCCCATACTTCTAGCTGGATAGTAATCTGCCATCCCCGTGGCCCTGGGCTCATGTGCGCGACGGGACATGGGGGTGGCAAAGTCCAGGGACTGGGAGAGATGAAGGCCTCTGGTACTAGGGCTCCTGAGGTTATCTCAGGAGTTTCTCTTTGCCAGCGAACCTCATCTCTATCCGCCCCTGCTTCCTGTTGCAAGAGCCTGCGCTTTCAGTTCCTCAGTTAAGGCCTTACTAGACTCTATCAGTCTCTCCTGCATCGCTACCTGTTGCTAGAGCCTATCATTGTGCTGACAGAGCCTCATTTTCTCTCTGTGCTTCCTGATTGGTCCTGGAGTACTGGGCCAGTCTCTGCTGCAGGAGAGTTACCTCCTCAGTCCCATCCCTACTGGCCTGCTCCTTTCTTGCCAGAGCATCCTCCACCCTCCTAGTGTGCTCTAACAAGTTCTGGTGTTCTTTTTGGCGGTCACCCAGTCCCTGGAGGGCCAGGTGATTTTCTTCCATTTTCCTTTTTAAGTGGCAGACTTCCTGGCCTAAGGTATCCCTTTCCTGACTAAGAGCCTGCATCTGTGCCGTCAGGTCGTCCCTTTGCCTTTGGAAGGCACCAGCTTTCTGGCGCTCCTGGTCAAACTCTGCCTGGGTATCCAGGTCTTTCAAAATCAGTTTATTGCTCTCTGCCTTCTCCCTATCTAGGTGGCTTTGCAGGGTGACTACCTGCTCGGCACATGCCCTATTGAAGTCTAACTGTTGCTCCAGCTTTTTCTGGCTCTGCACTAGGGAGTCCAAACCTTCTTGGTACTCCTTCTGCAAGGCCAGAAATCTGGTATCCTGGTCAGCCTTTTCCTGTTGCAGCACATCCATGTCCTCCTTTATTTTAGTGATGTACCGTCTGCTGTCATTTTCTGACTCCTGGCTCCTGAGCAGCCTCTGCTCAGAAGAGTCCAGATCAGATTGGGCCTTCTCTAACGCCATATGTTGCCTATTTGCAAGATCCTGGCCTTCAGCACATTTGTCCTGCATGTCTCCCATATATAGGTACAAGTATGCCGCTATCCTGGCAATCTTATTATGTTCATCTTTGGCTTTAGGGGCCATATATAGTTCACTCAGGGCCACATGTAATGGCCCCTGATCTCTCCATATGTCTGACCCTGTTTCAGTGACCTGTTGCACGATTGCCTGCAACCAGGCATCCTGGCCCTGATCAGTCCATTCACCTCTCACAAATAGCTTATGTAAGAAGTGCTCTCTGGCTATTTTCATGTCTACAACGGTCGTCATTCTAGAGATTGATCTCTGTCCTGACTTACAGAAATTAGTATTTTATTTTTGCAAAACAGACCTTTTCCTTAGAGTGTCCCTTTGAAGAGTGCTTTACAGCGTAAAACAGCGTGGTGATCCGACCGGATGTATGTATCTTGTCAGTTAGCACACTGTATTAATCTGCACAAGTGATAGATCTAACCCAGAATCCCGGACGAGCCCCCACTTTGTAAGAGGATTCAATTCAACCCTACAGCCAAGTCAATGCCTAGTCTGGGATGCTGAATGGAAACCCTTATTGATAGATCTTTATGTCCAGTTCATGAGTTCTGGATGACTACCCCTATATATCACCCCTCTCTTAGAATCCCCCTGACCCCACTGAGCCAAGAAATAGTTCTGTTTTGCAAGTTTAAAAGGTTTATTTGAGAAATAAAACAAAATATAGATACCACGCTTTTATGATAAATGAATAATCGATATCGCCCTTATAAATATAATGTTAATCCACAATGGGTAATCTGACACTAGCACACTTCTTTATAATCAATGAGGTGTTGGTGTAGGATGGATAAGGCAGCGAAAATACTTTTATGGTTTCAAAAGGATGCAATGTTGAATGAAAATGCAGTACAGAAATACTTGATATGATTTTAGCAAAAGATAAGATAATCACTTTTTCTCTGGCAATTCACCCCCCTCGCCTATGCAATGTAAGAAATGGAAGGAGATGGAAGTAACACACACAGTTCTCAGGAATGCAATCAAATACAATACGAAATTCAATTCCCACCCCAGCAAGCTTAGAGAAAACCGGTATGAGTTTTAAAACACAGGCCCAAGTGCTTTGACTGTGGTGGCAATGAAGTGAGAAATATGCTGAAAATGCTTTTAATTCCCTTTAGGAGGTTCAGGGTGACTGAGAGCTACTTGGGATGAGCTCAGGCTCACTTTAGCAATGGTTCAGGGATGGTTATTAAGAGGCAAACACATTTTTAGCAAAGGAAAGCCAAAAGCTGCTATTTTTTTACAGGTAAAGAAATCAGGCCAAATCGCAAATCGCGGCAAAATTCGCAAGTGCGTGAATCGTGATTATGGCAAAAGTATAAGGAGGTGTCAAGTCTTTTCTAGGTTCGTTGGAAAGCTGAGATTCTAAGCTTCCAGAGGAAAGTTAAATTTCGTTCCTAGCCCAAACGGTTCCAGAGATACGGACGATTAAATAAAGGTAGTTTTTCGGATTTAAAGTAAACTCAAAATGACAGGTGACAGCTTGCAGCTTCAGAATTGACAGGTGACAGTTGTGCAGCTTTACAAATGACAGATGACACAATTTCTAGGAGGCTGTTCTACTTAGGTTAAAATAGTTTGGATTAGATTATTTTAACTAAGAGATTGGTTCTGCACAGTTCTGCTAGGTACTCACAATATAAATTTGAAAAAAGGCCTCGCCACGGATCTGGTCAGGTTTTGGACTGGACTCCGGTTCTGGTCTCGGCACTTCACAGTGATCTGGGTCAGCTCTCTGGTTCTGCTCACAGCGGTCTGGGTCACTCTGGATCTCTGGCCTCTGGTTCTGGATACTGCTCTGCTTTCCGGTCCGGATCAAGTGGATTCTGGATGTAACACTGCTTTCTGGGTACTGGCAAGAGTTCTTGGCAAAAGAATTCAGACAGCCCTCCTGGCTGTGGAATAGTTCGCAAAGGATTTTGAGGCCTGCTGACAAATACTTTTGCTTGCAGTGGGCCTTCTTGGTTCAAAGTTCTGTAGTCTCTGTTTAGCTTGGAAGTCTAAGTGTAGGATCTCTGGATGTGAAGTCGTCGGTCAGCATGCTCCGCAGCAAATGGAATTGAATGTCTCTACCTGTCCCAGCAGTCTCTTTTTATTTGTTTTGAAAATGGGTGTGTGCCTGGGCCTAGCTAAGCCTGCCCCTCTCTACTTGTCATTGGCCCAATTCTCCCCTCTCCCATGATTGGGGGAAGGAAAAGGATTGTCATCATGATGAGGTCTGTTTATGGGTCAGAGGATCCTCCCCTGGTCAGTTTGCCCACACATCTATATTTGATTCAAATACATCTTTCCCAGATATACAATTTGTTGAAATTACATGTGCACATTATATATTCCGTATGGTCCATGCTTGTCCGCCTCTGATCTTCCCGGGCGCTTGCATTAAAAAATGACAACATTTTGCGCTTTTTACGGGTTTTGCAATATCGGACATTTACCCAAAATTACACACATGTGCGCAAGGAGTATGACATTAATTGATGAAGTGTCAGATTTTTAACGTGCATACATTTGGAGTGAGACCCTATTTTTCGCTAGCAACCCCCAGAATACACCACAGGGTCCTAACGCCTCTCAAAATGTTCACAGAAAAATCACAAAAATAATGATATTACTTATATAATTCTGACAAGTCTGCACTATGAGTTATCTATCTTTTTAAAATTATGCCTTGGTCAAAAAGGGGTGTGGCTTCCCACATCACAGGGTGGAATAACTGGTTTATCCACTTTCCCCAAGCTCAGCTGCTAGCAGAGGCACTGTCCCTCTCAGTTTCCCCTAAGAGGAAGCCACTTTACGGCCCCCCAATATAACATTTGCCTGAGTCCAGGACAGGCCTTTGTTCAACTCCCTGTAGTCCCCAGCTGCTCCACCCCTAATCTAATCAGAGAGGTGACAACTCCTTTTGGCAAGGGGAGTGGCTGAGCAGGTTTCAACTCCTGTCAGGGGTAGTTGTCAGGCAGAATCCAGTTTCATTAAGCCAGGTTTCAGATAAATGTCACTTTTTGTTCCCAGTTTTCTACATTCAAATCAAAGTGACAATTTTTAGATATACATTAAATAATTACTTCCTTCAAGTCATTTCAGAATATAGTTTTACATTGTATCCACCTCTTAGCAAGTCTTTCCTTGGTCTGGTTTTGTTTCATTTGTTCAGTTTTACACAAAAGTCTGGTGGTTTTAAAACGCCGGCATTCTGATAGTGGTGAGTACTGGTAATGCAACCATTTTTGGGATTAAGAAAATGAATTCCCCACAGTTCTGAGTTGCTTTTTTGGCAATCAGCATTGCCATTCCCAATGGTTTCAGGCTACTGTGTGTGTAGCCCACTGGTGGTTTTAGGCAGTGCCCTCCTGTGCTCACAACATAGGCAAAGATGGGTGGCAGCCTATTCTTCATGTTTTCCCTGTGCACTCTCTGGGGAGTTCTGGCCATCATGACGTTTTCCATGCCAGTACTGCACAGTTTTATTGTAGGGCTTGGATGCATGGGTAAAAACATCCCACACCATGTAAGGAGACAGAATACTTGAGAGTAATGCTATTGAACAGTTCCCTGTGCCCATATATAGATTTTGTTTGTGGGTTATGAAATCTAAAAATAATATATTGATAAATGTCATTATTCAAAAAGCTATACACTCATATCAATGTCGAAAGTATTCCAAATTGGAAACAACACCTAAAATATCAATTAATCCATTCAACTACCTACACACTACCGCAAGGCCTAAAGCTAAAAACGGACACTTGACTCACTAGTGGCGGAATGTGGACGAATAGAGTGGGAATAGCGTTTGCGAGCAATTTTCGTGTTGTTCGCCGTTTATTCTTCTTTGTTACCCAAGATGTGCCGTACATGTTCAAGGCAAAGTGCCGGCTGCAGATGCGTTATCGATCACCCCTCTTGTCCTGTAAGACTTCTTGGACTCTACTTTCTAGCTCATCCAGTGGATATCCGCAATGTCTGACCCATTATCTTATTCGATCAACAGTTTTCGGGAATACATGCATTGTAGTGCCTTCAGATTTAGCATGGGTCTTCGGAAGGCAACCGCTAATTGAACAGGCAGGCATTGTTGAAAATTCTGAAAAGTAAATATCGAAATTATTAAACAATCTTGATGAATAAAAATGTGATACAAAAGTAAATGAACCATACAGTGTTCAATGTAAAGTTTGTTTTACTCGCCAGATCTATACAAGTTCATCATGTGCGGCTTAGTATTTGCATAAATTGCAGAAATGTATAAATGATGTGACTAAACTCTGAACATGTGACTCGTCCCTTGGATGTTCTGTCTTGCACGAGAAGGAAACATGCTTACATTATAGACTGGACCCCCGAAGGATGCAATTCGATGACAATTGACACAGATGAAAATAAATAGATCTATCGATAGCATAACAATTGAAACTCAAGTCCATAGCAATGAGCCAAGTGAACATAGCACTATTGGGTACTCTAATCACAATTAGATAGAAATGTAAAAATGACCAAAATATGACTAGGGTACATGGCCTTACCTTGACCAACAAACAGTTGGATTCAGCAGGCCGAGCAGTATGTTGCAGGAGAACAGGTAAATGGCCACATGTAGCACACTAACAAGTTTGCTCGAAGCGGTCAAAGATGGCACGACGACGAGCAGATTAGCATCGATCTCCGTGCTTCTCAGGTAGAACGTTCAGGAGTGGACTTGCAAAGCACAAAGATGTTCTCATGAGACATATCAAGTGGTTTATAAAGTATTAGAAACAGAGGTGTGTTTGTGAATGAATGACGTGTGTATGTCGTGGTATTATGTGGTTTGCAGGGGGGCAGCCTGCGTCAGGCTTGGCCTGCCTGGAGACACTGGGTCTGAGGAGGCCCTGTGAGCGATTGCCCCCGGGCGTGGGATACCTTTTGAAGTGTACATGGTGTTTGGCACCTTGGCCGTTATCGCCCCTGACAGCACACCATGGCAGCGCTCATCCACGGGTGCGAAATGCCTTTGATAGGGGGGAGGGATGGGCCGGTGGGCGTGCAGGCAAGTGTGTGGGAGCGAGAGGCCATCAGGCCCCTCTCATCCTTTACTTCTCAGTAGAAACTCGGACCAAGTGCCTCCAGTAGTGGGTGCGCCCCTTGTCTTTATGTGATGTTAACTTTGGTTGACATTCGCGTAGATGGGACCACTGAGCAGGACACGGGGCATCCATTTTTGCCCCCTTTCGACTCCATCTTGGTGACCAGGCCTCTCTGCGATAGTACAGCGCACAGAGCACATGGCCCCCACCCTGGTTCCCACTCTGGAAAACTCCGGAGGTATTTATAACAGCTAATAAATGTAACACATCACTCTTCCTCTGAGATCACTGACCTGCATGTGAACCAGCCTGAACTAAGCACATAGCTCGTTCATCTCCACAAACGTGTCCTTGCCCACGCACCCTCGCCAGTGGAAACTTACTGCCATTCTGACCCTGTGTCCCTGCAATGTATTCTCTTCATGTGCCAGACCACTGACCACGCCATGATGCCCACCTAGCAGATCCCCAACTAACATTAGACCCCTACCAGAGTATATTGTTGCCTATCAATAACAAATGACACATACCGGAGATTCTTGTGAGCACAGACCCACACTTCAACCAGTGTATTATAGTAGTCAAGACCCTTAACCTAGGGCCTGTATAATCCAATGTTAATTGATGGTATAGATATATGTGTGACTTTTATAGAGACATAACCTACTGAAAGAATTTGAACAAGTGTTATTTAGTGCATGCATTATTGGGAATATATTATGTTAGCTTAGATAGTGACCACCCCGCTTCACAGCGACCTGACCTTCACCCATTCGGAGCACAGATGTCTGACGTCCATCCTTGAATGGAGACACACTTCATTCATTTAAAAAATCGAAACAACCGTTGTTGAAATATATGTGGTGTTTTATATTGTATCTTATTTCGATGCCACAAAAATACAAGACTTTACACATTGTACAGGCCAGGTTGCAGCACAGCGAGGGAAAATCCCCTGTACTGACCGCTGTCACTCGGGAAAGTTTCTCTTATGGCACGATCCTCACAGGCGGGTATTACTCTTCGAACGCGGTGTCCAAGCCTCCCGTGAAGCCGCCATTTAAAGGAACGATAGGCCACGAGCTGGTACCACCTGTGAAAAAGAATGATAAAAACTGTTTTTAAATGAACAAGATAAGTTTATTAAACGTTTGTTGTCAATGACAATTCTTGTAACTAATGGCATTCTGCTTGGACAAATGCTATCTAGAGACTGCACACTATTGAGCGACTTTCATGCGTTAACATGATATGTATATGTAATTTTGGATATAGTAGAAGACCATGAAATAGGAGTGGCATCACAAGCAGAGTATACTTACTAGTTACTCGGATTACGAGGACAAACAGTTGCGCGAAGTTCGTGCATAAGCACCATCATTATCCTCAACACGGACTGTGTGAGGCAGGCTGCCCTGAAGTCTGGCAGCTCGGTGATGCATTGCGGCCGTGGCTCGACTTCCGAAATGTAGGCCACGCATCCCGAGTTTTCACAGCAGCAGCAGTTCTCGTCCTCGGTTGGCATTAGCTCGCACCGATTGCATGTGCACCAGGTGGAAACACCGTCCATGCGACTAGGTCCAGTGTCTTCATCCGTTGATTCGTCCTGCCAACTGCTTTCCGAAGCACCATCGTTTTCGCATGTTTCCCTTTCCAGTAGTTCCTCCTCGGTATACTCGGGCTCGTACATGTAGGGCATTATTGTAGCCATTGTGTGGTAAACAAACGAAAATAATTTATAGCGGTGGTACTGGTATCTGTTCACACAGGCTACAAGCAATCAAGGTAGCTGACCAGAGCACAGTAACGAGTCACAGAATACTCAAAGTAACACCGAGAGAGGAATGGAATCGAAAATCTGCTACTGTGTGTTGTGAAATGGTCTCTTTATACTTACTGAGTAAAGAGGCTTCCTGCCGTTTCCATGGCGACACGTCATTAGCGCAAGCGCAGCGATTGTTAACACGAGACGTGCTTTGGCGTTGTGAAATGGGAGGTACGCGTCTGCTGATGACATGCTCAGGGGTGGGGGATATGATTTAGTGCCGCAAAAGCAGGTCAGCCGGGGCGATGGGGCAAGTGATAGGATTATCACAAAATGGCACCGCCCTGGTGCCTGTTTTCGCGTGCGTTTAATGGACGAAAACTCGGGTAAGGTCCATAGGAAATATTTCTAAAATCGCGCGATTTAGGCTTAAAAACACATGGCCGACCCGTAGGGACAATAACATTTTTTGACCAAACCATTCCTTTAATGTTTACTCTAACGGGACCGTCTTGGTCCAAAGCCCTCAGGCCAACCGTCACCTCTTTGATAGACGCTTCCCGCGCCTCATCAACTTCCTTTCTTCTCTGGCTATCCCCCCCTCCCCTTTCCTTGGCTACCTTGCCTTCCCCCTCCCCCACTGCCCCCTCTCGGGCTCCTTCTACACCTCTGCAGGGCATACCTCTGATCTGTAACCCTCCCCGGAAGTCCTTCAAGGATGGCAACCTTCTCCACATTGCCACTCTTAACTCTCGCTCTGCTGTCAAACATTCTTCTGATATCTGCCGCCTGCCTGAAGATCTTGACCTCGATGTCCTCAGTCTCACTGAGACATGGTTCACGGCCAGCTCTGTCACCAGCTTTGACATACTCCTACCTGACGGCTACAAGATCCTCTCCGCTCCAAGGCCCATCCGCTCTGGTGTGGGTGTAGCCAGTATCTTCCCCGAGTGGATTCCTGCCTCTGTCATTCCTACGCAGACATACTCCTCTTTTGAATGCCTCGTCTGCAGGCTCTCTCTCCCCTTGCCATTCCCTTACAGTGGCTACTATTTATCGGCCACCTGGTCAGATTTCTTCCTTCCTCTCTGAGTGGGCTGACCTCTCCTCCTCACCACTGGCGTCAACCACTCAACTCCTCCTTCTTGGTGACTTCAACATCCACCTGGATGCCTCCTGTCCCCCCTCTGCACTCTTTCGCGTCCTCTGTGACTCTCTCTCCCTCACCATTCTCCCCTCGGGCCCGACTCATTCTGCAGGGCACACTCGATGTTCTGATCTCCTCAGGCCTTCCCCTCTCTGTCCCTCTCTCCACTCCTCTCTCCTGGAGTGATCACTTTCTCCTATCCTCCCACCTCACCCTCCCTACCCCTATCCCTACCCCAAGCCACTTCCATCACTGCCATCCACCTTCTCAGTCATCCGACCCATGAAGCGAGTGTCAGTTGAGGCTTTCGCTGCCACCTTCTCTCCCACTCCTCCCCCTTTTGCTGACTCTCACCCTGACACAGCCCTCTCCACTCTTCTATATCTGATACTCTTGATATCCTTGCCCCTGTCATGAGAATCCGCCTGAAGCCCAAAGCCAAGTGTAACTCCTGGTACGACTCAGACCTCTTCACCCTAAAACTCAAGTGCAGGGTGGCCAAGAGGAAATGGCGTGCTTCATGTTCATCCTCTGACAAACTGGCCTGCCGCCTGCTACAAAGGCAATACCGGCTATCTGTCCTCACCAAGAAGAGAGATCTTATCCAAGCCCGCATCTCTGCAGCATCAAACAACTCAGCTGAACTCTTTAAAATCTGCAAGGAACTGGCCAGTACTCATCGCCACTCTTGTTTTGCCCCTCCTCTTCTTCCTCCCATTCTCAATCACCACCCTCCCCCTGCCTGACCCTACCTGAAACAGTTTTCCCTTGAATTCTCACCGAGGACAACTGAAACTCCTAACCCCCAAACCCCACCTTCACATCCTCTGACCCAAATCCAATGAACTCCCCATAACCAGTCCGACCCCTCCCCCCCAAAACCACCACCTCAACCGCCAGCCCACTCTTCCCATCGACCACCAAACGACTCCACCTTCTCCCTCCCCATTTTCCACCACATACCCTCCCACCCCCCACCTCTGCAACTCCCTCACCCTCCTGCACTGAAGTAAAATGCATCCTTTTCAATGCCAGATCTGTAGCAAAAAACAGACTCTACATCTATGACCTCCTCGCCTCTGACAAACCCGATCTAGTCTTTATCTGTCATGATCTCTGCTTCCAAAAGGTCAGGGTTTTCCCAACTCCCTTGGAAGCAGATCCATAACCCAGGTTCCGAGTGCCAACCAGTCCCAATTGGGACCTTTTGGACCCAGTCCTGGCGCCAGTGGCACCAGGCTCATAAATATGCCCAGTCCCAGCGCTGGAAGCGCCAGGCTCATAATGCTTGGGTGGACTTACCTGCAGCAGACCATGCTGCTTACTTTCCTGCCAGTTGAGCCTCTGATCCTCTTCTGTTTGGAACTACTTTTCCTGTTGGGTGGGGCAGGAGCCACTCCCTAGATTCAGAACACTGGAACTCTTCTGGAAAGCAGGAACTCTTTTCTTACCTAGGCGTGGCTGTGGAAGGAGACACCTAAGCACTACAGGAGGCTATTTAAACCACACCCGATGGATGACTCTTGCTTTGCGTTATTCTGCATCCTCTGCAGCAGAACGCTCATCGTGTCTTCTGCATCTGATCCTGGGTCTAAGGAAAAAGGCTTACCATCCTGAATCCAGTCTTCAGCAACACCTATAAAGACAAGAAAGAACAGGTTAGCATTACGGGCTTCAGTGACAGTTCTTCACTTACCTGGTCCATCGGCTGTCACCAACGCCTCGCGCTGCATTCCGGCATCTGAAAGACAAAGGCTTACCTACTCTTCGTGCGCTCCGGAGGTCTTCACACTGCATTCCGGCATCTGAAAGACAAAAGCTTACCAACTCTTTGCACGGTCCGGAGGCCTTCGGCGCTGCATCCCGCATCTGAAAGACAAAACAAGGTGCGTTTAAAGACATTGGGGAACTTTAATACTCACGTGCCATTACTCCTTTCCACATCTAACCCAGTGGGTATTCCGGCACCCTGCAGCCGCTCCGTACTTGTACCTGCAAAATAAAAAGACAGTTAGAGCGCATCGTGAAGCAGGCAACAAGCGCTTACTTACGTGCTTACAGGCGCTTCTATTCATCACACGGGCTCCATCTTCAACTCACTTCAGCCCGTCATCCGCCATCGCCGGAACCCTGCAAAACAAGAAACATCATTACTAAAGACTTTAAAGACATTAGAATTACTCGAAACTTACCGTTCGTGCAGTAAACGACGGACAGCAGTCCTCTGAAGTCAAGAGGCCTGCTCCCCTTATCCAGTGAAGAAACTGGTTACAGCACCCTGCCCCGAGGCAGATGGAGAGCACAGCGTTCACTTACCTAAGGTGAGAGCGTTAACCTTTGGGGTTCTACAGGAGAAGAGAAAGGGAAGAAGAGAGAGACATTCAATAACCCAGTTCCTTAATCCCATATTTTCTATCTGCAGACATCTTACCCTTCAAGTCAGACATACACTGCACAGAGGTCCAGCCCAAAGAGCCAGCCGTGTGTTACACATCACCTTTGAAGATACGGTATACGCCCAGTCAAGACCGGCGCCTCTACGGGAATCAGGTGAGCATTACAGAACGCAAAGCCTACCACAAAACTCCCGTCCAGGCGCTATGGAAACCTCGGATACCGACCAGCTAGCCCAGTTACTTGGGGAACTAAGGGCAGAAGTGCATTCAGCCCGTCAGGAAACGAACGCTCTAAGAAGGGAACTGATTATTTCCAAGGAGCGAACAGATGATCTCGCTAGACAATTGCTACAGTCACAAGCCGGACAGACCCCGTTACCCGCATCTGGGGGAAATCTTCCTTCTACATCCTCTATGAATCCAGTGCAGATCAACCTACCTGGGAATGTACCTCTGGCTCCGCCCGAACGATTTTCTGGTGACCCAAAGAGGTTTGCAGTATTTATCAATCAGTGCCGGTTGCATTTCTTATGCCGGCCAGCAGCCTTTCCAACTGAACAAGCTAAAGTAGCTTTCGTGCTTTCGTACCTTAGTGGCAATGCGGCAGACTGGTCGATCCCTCTAGTAAATCAAGATGATCCGGTCCTCCATGATTTTCAAACTTTTCAGCTCAGTATGGAAAAACTGTTCGCAAGACATTCACAGGGGCAGGCCTTGGACAATGAGCTTCTTTCGTTGCGACAAGGTAATCAAGACCTTTTGGCTTATATTGCGTCTTTCAACAGACTGATAGTGGAAACTCAATGGCCTGAGGACAAAAGGATTACGCTGTTTTATAGAGGTCTAAGTGGAGAGCTCAAAGATGTGTTAGCCCAAGTAGTGAATCCCCCACAAGATTGTTCGGACTATATAGACTTAGTCGTTCAAATAGATCACAGACTGCAGAACAGGAAGGCCGATCGTTCCAAGTTTGATGCTCGAGTATTTTCCAAACCGCCAACTCCTTCCAAAGGAGTAGACTCCGGGGAACCCATGCAAATAGGGGGTCTGAAAGGTCCTCTAACACAAAAGGAGCGGGAAAGGAGAAAACAGTTGCAATTATGCCTCTATTGCGGAAACTCAGGGCACTTTCTTCGAGACTGTCCGGTGAAACCTGCCAAGAAGGCAGTAGGAGCTGCAGTTACCAAAGTTACAAACTCTGAGCAGGGAAACAACCTCGCCCGACAAGAATAGAGGTCCTCTTGCCGAGCGTGAAAACCAGTTCCGTGACCTCGCATTTCGTGATACCTATGGTCCTCATTAGCCCTGATAATCCGGATCGATTACATGCAATTGAAGCTTACGTCGACAGCGGTGCCATCGGCAATTATGTGGATCATGAAATGGTTTTGAGGATGAATCTAACTCTTTGTCCCAAGGCTGTAAAGGACGTCATTACTACGGTGGATGGTACGGAGATAGCCTCCGGGCCAGTAATTCATACCACTCAAGAGGTGACGCTAGTAAGTCAAGATGGACACCATGAGAAGATCGTGTTCGATGTGATCAAGGCCCCTCAGTTTCAGATTATTCTAGGAATACCTTGGTTAGAGAAACACAATCCTCTGATCGATTGGCGAGCAAGAACGGTCCAGTTTCCAGAATGTGTCTCTACTTGTCACCCTCCACCTGGTGTTGCACTGGCAGCAATTTCTTCAGAGACTCCCAGTTACCTCCCGAATACCTAGAATACCAAGATGTTTTCCGGAAGGATCAGGCTAACTCTCTACCTCCTCATAGGTCTTATGACTGCCAGATAGACCTGATACCTGGATCTACTCCTCCTTGTAGTAGAATTTATGCCCTCACCGAGCCTGAGAACCTTCACCTTCGACAATACCTGGCAAATGGGTTTATTCGTCCTCCCAAGTCCCCTGCTTCTTCAGCTTTGTTCTTCGTTCCAAAAAAGAAAGGAGACCTTAGAACTTGTATAGATTATCGCTCCCTGAACCAGATCACCGTTAAGAATAGATATCCGTTACCTTTGATCCCTGAACTCCTGGACCAAGTCAGAAAAGCATGCATATATACAAAGCTGGATCTTAGAGGAGCTGACCACTTGGTACGAGTAAAAGAGGGCGAAGAATGGAAGACGGCCTTCCGCACCAAGTATGGGCTATTTGAATATCAGGTCATGCCCTTCGGACTTTGCAATGCCCCGGCCGCCTTTCAATATTTTATGAACGATGTCCTCAGAGAGCTCATAGATGTGTGTGTTGTCATTTACATTAACGACATCCTCGTTTATTCTTCATCGGAATCTGAACATCGGAAACACGTGAAAATGGTCCTCGAAAGATTGCGTCAACACAAACTTTTCGCTAAATTGGAAAAATGTGTTTTCAACGTGACTGAAGTTGAGTTCTTGGGATTCATATTATCACCTGGCGGAGTGCGTATGGATTCAAAGAAGGTCGATGCAGTTCTCAAATGGCCATCACCATCCTCCGTAAAAGGTGTGCAAAGCATGTTAGGCTTCGCTAACTTTTACCGCAGGTTTATCCCCGAATTCTCTCGAATAGTCCAGCCCATCACTGCCTTGTTAAAGAAAAACAAATGTTTTGAATGGTCTACCGAGGCGGAACAAGCTTTCCAGGATTTGAAGACTAAATTTATCTCTGCACCAATCTTAAAACACCCTCGCCCCGAACTCCCCTACATCGTGGAAACTGATGCTTCAAGCCTTGCCATGGGGGCAGTTCTATCACAAAAGGACCCGGTAACCAATCAGTTGCATCCCGTGGCATTTTGGTCCCTCAAATTCTCGCCTCCTGAAATCAATTACACGATTACTGACAAGGAACTTCTGGCTATCAAGTCTGCCTTTAAGGCTTGGCGGCATTATCTGCTGGGGGCCCGACACACCGTTACTGTGATTACGGATCACCGAAACCTGCAATATTTGAAAACCGCAAAAGCCCAATCCTCTAGACAACTCCGTTGGGCATTATTCTTTGCCGAGTTTGACTTCATAATTACCTATCGACTTGGTACAAAGAACGGTAAAGCTGATGCCCTTTCTCGGATGGGAGTGGAAGAACACTTGATCAACCCTAAACCTGTACCAATCATTCCCGAACAAAGAATTCTGGGTGTAATCGCCACAGAATCCATAGAGGAAGTTAAGGATAAAGCCAGGCAACTTGTAACTCCAGCAGACATACAGAATTGGCATCTGCAGGGAAAGGACTTTGCAGTAAAGGACAACTTATTGTATTTCCAAGAACGATTATACCTACCCAGCACAGATTTACAGAAAAAAGTAATCTCTTGTTATCACGATTCTTTAATGGAAGGACATCCCGGTATGGCCAAGACCTCAGAAAAGATCAAGCGCTACTTCTGGTGGCCGTCTTGGAAAAAAGATATCAGAGACTTTATAATGTCCTGTGGAGTATGCGCCCAAAACAAGAGTCAAAAGGAAAGACCAGCAGGCCTCTTACGCCCTATTGACATCCCACCTCGCCCTTGGCATACGCTTTCTATGGACTTCATCAGCGATCTACCTCCATGCTCCGGATACAATACGATTCTAGTAATCGTGGACTTATTCTCCAAGTTGGCGCATTTCATTCCGCTCAAAGGCTTGCCAACAGCAGCAACTCTGGCCCGAGAATTTCTCGAAAACATCGTCCGACTGCACGGTTTTCCTTCGGTTCTAATTTCGGATCGAGGTAGTCAATTTATTTTCATTTTTGGCGAAGTTGCTGTCGGTCGGCTCAAATTGATGTGAGACTATCGACCAGTCACCACCCTCAGACCGACGGACAAACCGAGAGGACCAATCAAACTCTGGAACAGTATTTACGCAGCATGCTGCAACAAACTGAAAAAACTTGGAAAGACATCCTTTGGATAGCCGAATATGCCTACAATAACTCTGTCCATTCGGGAACTGGGAAAACCCCGTTTTTTCTTTTGTACGGCAGTCACCCTCGAACCTCGGAGTTGGATCCCCTCCAAGATCTTGAAACACCAGCAGTAGACTACCTGCATTCTACAATCACCCAAGCCTTTAAGGAAGCTGTTTCTCACCTTCAAAGGGCTAAAGAACAATACAAGAAAGGAGCAGATCAACATCGGAAGGAAGCCCCTCAATATCAAGTAGGGGATCAAGTCTGGTTATCCACCAAATATCTACCTCTAAAAGGGCCACGCACGTTCAACCCAAGATACCTTGGTCCCTATTCCATCATTACCATAGTAAACCCAGTAGCGGTCAAGTTGGACTTGCCCCCGCACATGAAGATACATCCGGTCTTCCACGTCTCTCTATTAAAACCCGTGCAACCTCAAACCCGACTAACTAAATCTCCAAAACCTATCCTAGTTGATGGAGGACTCGAGATTGAAGTCAAAAGCATTCTGGACTCCAAGATCTCCAAATCTAAACTATTTTACCTAATTGACTGGAAAGGCTACAGCCCCCAAGAGAGATCCTGGGAACCTGCTGACTATGTCCACGCTCCTCGCCTAATCAAAAGATTTCACAGAACATTTCCTGACAAGCCAAAACCCCCGGAGAAGCCCGGTTTGGGAGGGGCCTTGAGGGGGGTACTGTCATGATCTCTGCTTCCAAAAGGTCAGGGTTTTCCCAACTCCCTTGGAAGCAGATCCATAAACCAGGTTCCGAGTGCCAACCAGCCCCAATTGGGACCTTTTGGACCCAGTCCTGGTGCCAGTGGCACCAGGCTCATAAATATGCCCAGTCCCAGCGCTGGAAGCGCTGGGCTCATAATGCTTGGGTGGACTTACCTGCAGCAGACCATGCTGCTTACTTGCCTGCCAGTTGAGCCTCTGATCCTCTTCTGTTTGGAACTACTTTTCCTGTTGGGTGGGGCAGGAGCCACTCCCTAGATTCAGAACACTGGAACTCTTCTGGAAAGCAGGAACTCTTTTCTTACCTAGGCGTGGTTGTGGAAGGAGACACCTAAGCACTACAGGAGGCTATTTAAACCACACCCGATGGATGAATCTTGCTTTGCGTTATTCTGCATCCTCTGCAGCAGAACGCTCATCGTGTCTTCTGCATCTGATCCTGGGTCTAAGGAAAAAGGCTTACCATCCTGAATCCAGTCTTCAGCAACACCTATAAAGACAAGAAAGAACAGGTTAGCATTACGGGCTTCAGTCACAGCTCTTCACTTACCTGGTCCATCGGCTGTCACCAACGCCTCGCGCTGCATTCCGGCATCTGAAAGACAAAGGCTTACCTACTCTTCGTGCGCTCCGGAGGTCTTCACACTGCATTCCGGCATCTGAAAGACAAAAGCTTACCAACTCTTTGCACGCTCCGGAGGCCTTCGGCGCTGCATCCCGCATCTGAAAGACAAAACAAGGTGCGTTTAAAGACATTGGGGAACTTTAATACTCACGTGCCATTACTCCTTTCCACATCTAACCCAGTGGGTATTCCGGCACCCTGCAGCCGCTCCGAACTTGTACCTGCAAAATAAAAAGACAGTTAGAGCGCATCGTGAAGCAGGCAACAAGCGCTTACTTACGTGCTTCCAGGCGCTTCAATTCATCACACGGGCTCCATCTTCAACTCACTTCAGCCCGTCATCCGCCATCGCCGGAACCCTGCAAAACAAGAAACATCATTACTAAAGACTTTAAAGACATTAGAATTACTCGAAACTTACCGTTCGTGCAGTAAACGACGGACAGCAGTCCTCTGAAGTCAAGAGGCCTGCTCCCCTTATCCAGTGAAGAAACTGGTTACAGCACCCTGCCCCGAGGCAGATGGAGAGCACGGCGTTCACTTACCTAAGGTGAGAGCGTTAACCTTTGGGGTTCTACAGGAGAAGAGAAAGGGAAGAAGAGAGAGACATTCAATAACCCAGTTCCTTAATCCCATATTTTCTATCTGCAGACATCTTACCCTTCAAGTCAGACATACAGTGCACAGAGGTCCAGCCAAAGAGCCAGCCGTGTGTTACACATCACCTTTGAAGATACGGTATACGCCCAGTCAAGACCGGCGCCTCTACGGGAATCAGGTGAGCGTTACATTATCACAGAAACCTGGTTCTCTGACGACTTCGCCCCTATAGCCAACAAAGCCTTCCCCCCAAACTACTCCATCATCATACTGAACCGCCCATCTAGAGGAGGAGGAATAGCAATCGCCTTCAAGTCTCACTTCCATGCATCAATCGTCGATAACCAGCCATCTATTCCTTCCTGAAAATCACTCCTGGTAAAACTATGCGACTCTATTGCCACCCTCCAACTAAACCATCCCACCCTCACCCTTCTACGAGATTTCAACATTTGGCTTGACATCGCCACCAATCCTATGACCCACTCTCTGGTTGACGACCTAGATGCGATTAACCTCCATACCCACATAAACGGACCGACTCACTATAAAGGACACACATTTGATGCAATCTTCAGCTCCCACAACCTGATCCATCTAAACCCCCCCCACCTTTATCATCTGGTCCGAACACTTCATTGTTTCTGTTGCCATTCGCTCACCCAACCCGCTCCCCTTACCTGAACCAGAACCTCCCAATCTACGCAAATGCTTGAAGAAACTAAAAATCATTCCCGACCTAGACGATGCTCTCATTCAGTCTCCTCCCCCTACCAGCCTAACTAAGGAACGCCTAACCTCTGACGCCTTTGACTCATGGCTAAACTCCTCACTAATCCCACTCACCCCCTCTTGCAAACTGTCAGCTCGCCATGGCCGTTTTCCTAGATGGTTCACACCAGAACTGAAGACCACTAAGCGACTATACAAATCCCTGGAACGCACATGGCGGAAAGACAAAACAGCCATTAGCAGATCCACCTTAGCCCGGCACCATCGCCACTACAAAGCCGAAATCCGGAAAGCCAAAAAAGCCTACTACAACTCCCGAATCCTAAACTGTAAAAACCCCAGCAAAGAACTCCACAAAATCATTGCCGAATTCGCCAAACCATCATGTACCACCACCCTTCCCACCCCCTCTCAATTCACTCTGTCTACACTTTTACACCACAGGTCTCGAAAGAACAAACTCTCTAACCAACAAGCTAGCTCTCTTACACCCACCATGCAATCCACCCAACCTAACTGCCATCTCACCGCCTGCAACCGCTACCCAACCGACTTTTGACTCCTTCATCCCAATATCAACTGACCAATTTCTCAAACTTCTCTCTGCCCCCAAACCCTCCGGCTCCCCGCTGGACCCCTGCCCAGCCACGACCCTCAAAGAAATATTTGCATCTAACTGCGCAGGAGAACACGCAAGAACCATCATAAACAACACCCTCTCCTCGGGAATTTTTCCCGACGCTTTCAAAACCGCTCATGTAAAGCCTCTTCTAAAAGAAATAACCTCCTTCGACCCTCTCGAGCCCAAAAACTACCGCCCCATCTCAAACACCAGGTTCCTTGCCAAACTCATTGACCGAACTGCTTACTCCCAACTAAACGCATTTGTCGAAGCCAACAATCTCCTAGACCCCGCCCAATCTGGTTCCAGAGCCTGAAACAGAACTGAAACCTCCCTAACCTCAGTGTGGGATGTCCTTAAAAACACAGCTGATTCTGCGGGATGTGCCGCGCTTATCCTACTTGACCTATCAGCCGCCTTCAACACTATCAACCACTCAATCCTCCTTGACCACCTTCACTACCAAGGAATCCGAGAAAACGTTCTCAAATGGATAGCATCCTTCCTCGACAATAGGGACCAAATAACCCTACTCTTCACCTATGCTTCCCATGCCCGACCAGTCAACACAGGAGTTCCTCAAGGAGCATGCCTATCGGCCCTCCTGTTTAACCTCTATATGTCCACCCTCCCACAAATAATCCGATCGCACAATATCCTTTGCTACAATTACGCCGATGACACACAACTAATCCTAAAACTCCTGAATTCAAAACCCAACTGCCAACCCGACCTCGCTTCCTGCCTCCTCGACATAGATTACTGGATGACCACAAAACACCTCTTGCTAAACCTGTCAAAAACTGAAATCATGATATGTGGGAACACCAAACTTCTTCTGTGCCTGCTTCCCTGGCCATCTGTCATGGGCAATGCCCCGACCCCCTCAAATTCAGTAAAAAACCTTGGATGCACCCTAGACTCAGACCTAACTCTCTCGCTCCAAGACAACAACGTCTCTAAGTCCTGCCACTACCACCTTAAAATGCTTGGGTGCATTTTTCCATACCTCTCCTTTCCCAACAGAGTCTCTGTGGTCCAATCAATTGTTTTGTCAAGACTGGACAATGCTAACCCCCTTCTACCTCAGAATCCACGCGTACCAACTGACTAAACTACAAAGAGCACAAAACGCTGCAGCCAAACTGCTACTAGCACTTGGCCCAAGAGATCATACCACCCCAGCACTCAAAACTCTGCACTGGCTTCCGGTTGCCCGAAGAGTGACCTTCAAAACCTTATGCATCTCTCAACGAGCAATGCATAAAACCGGACCTCAATATCTTCAAGACAAACTAAAACCCTACCATCCTCCACGCACTCTAAGATCAAGCTCTGCCGGCCTCCTAGTCATACCAAAAACCAACTCAATCAGGTTAGGTGGATCATCATTCTCAGCCCAGGCTCCCACTCTGTGGAACACACTTCTACCCCACAACCGACTCACCGAGGACCTCATGGCTTTCTGCAAATTACTGAAATCATGGCTCTTCCCCTAGACTCGACTCTTAACTCAAACTGGACAACAGCAATCAATGACCTTACCCCAAAGCAGCTTTATCATAAATAAATATCCAGCATCATGATCTGAGCATGAAATCAAAAACTAATGGCCGCTAATGTAAATTCAAACAGATAAACTGAATAGAACAAGTGAGGTGGATGAAAGTAGTGAAGTGGATGAAAGGAATAAACTCGATGAAATCAGTAGAGTGGATGAAATTAACGAAATGGATGAAATGATCAGAGCGAGAAATTGAAAACTAAAGACCGCTAATGTAAATTAAAACATAGATGGCATGGTATGACAGAGTGAATGGAATGAACTGAACGAATGGAATAGATGAATCAAGTGCATGACGTGGATGAAGTTCATGGGACTGACGGAGCGCATGGGACTGATGGAGCACATGGGATGGAGGAAGTACATGGGACGGATGGAATGCATGTGACGGTTGATGTCAATGATGTGAAGTGCATGGGATGAATGGAGTGAGTGCGACGGGTGATGTGGTAGAACGGATGAAATGAGTAGAGCGGACGCAGAGTCTGGAGCGGATGTAGAGTCTGGAGCGGACCGGAACGAATGAAGTGTGTGGAGCGGATGAAGTGTGTGAGGCGGATGGAATGGATGAAGTGTGTGTGCTGCTGAAGTGTGTGGAGCGGATAAGTGTGTGGATTGGACGGAACGGATGAAGTGTGTGGAGCGTATGGAACGGACTAAGAGTATGGAACGGACTAAGAGTGTGGAACGGACTAAGAGTGTCGAACGGATGAAACTGATGAAATGTGTGGAGCGTATGGAACGGACGAAGTGTGTTTAGCATATGGAACGGATGAAGTGTCTGTAGCGGATGGAACGGATGAAAGATGTGGTGCGGATGGAACAAACGAAAAGTGTGGAGCGGATGGAACGGATGGAGTGTGTGGAGCGGATGAAGCATGTGAGTTGATGAAGCGTGTGAGTTGATGGAACGGACGAAGTGTGTGTGCTACTGAAGTGTGTGGAGCGGATGAAGTGTGTGGAATGGACGGAACGGATAAAGTGTGTGGAGCGCATGGAGCGTATGAAGAGTGTGAAGCGTATGAAGAGTGTGGAGCTTATGAAGAGTGTGGAGCGGATGGAACGGGTGAAGTATGTGGATGGAACGTGTGAAGTATGTGGATGGAACGGGTGAAGTATGTGGGTCGAACGAGTGGAGTGGATGGAACGGGTGAAGTATGTGGACGAAACGGGTGAAGTGAGTAGAACGGATGAAGTATGTGGATAGAAAAGATGAAATGGGTGGAACCGGTGAAGTGGGTGAGGTGGGTGGAACGTGTGAAGTGGGTGGAACGGAAGACATATGTGGATGGAACGGGTAAAACTGGGTGTGTGAAACGGCTCAAGGAGGTGGATAGACGATGCATAGAGAACGGATAACGTGGAAATAAGCAGACCGGATGATGAAGGGATAACATGTATAGATCGGACAAAGTGTATTGATTAGAAGGAATACATAGATCTGATCGATCTGATAGTGTGCTTAGAAGTGAGCGAGTACATACAACAGATGGAATGCACGGAACAGATAGAGGGCACAGAGTGGACACTTGCACAAATGATTCGAGAGCATGGAACGATCTGAAGTGCATAAAACGATCGAAGTACATAGAATGGTTGGAGCGCATAGAATGGTAAGCGTGCATACAATGGACTGAATGGAACGGTTTGGAGTGCATGGAACATTTTTGGAGTACATGGAACGGTTGGGGTGTGCTCGATCTCAAGCACCTAAAGTAAACCACCATATCACATCTCCACGCTTACTCTCTTCATTACACCACCACTCAACTAGAACAGAGCGATACTATGACACCATTCGGTGTAGTCGTTCTCATACCATCATTTGCCTCATACTCCCCATCATCCTAACTAAACACAGCTGGTTACACACCCTCCAGCCTAGGCGTTCTCCTCAGGCCTAACGCAGCCAGAATCAGTCTGGATAACAACCTGCCAGAACAAAAATATACTCTTGATCTCCCAACCACCACACCTACCGCTAAGAAGCAGCTATCACAGGAATGCAATACCTGCTGCACATATATCCAGTGCTCACACGCACCTTATGACTCTCTCTCTACTGACTTGAACTTCGGTTCCCGAGGGCGTTCAACAGCGCCTTGAGATCATACCAATGGTACAAAAGGCGCTATATAAATGCAAAATAACATAGCATAACCTAACATTTACTCTTAAGAGCCCACTTTTATTGGGTTACATTCTCTGCTACCAACTTGTTCTGGGACGGACCCCCAGGTATGCCAGAGGGACACACGGAGGACTCGGTCAACGGCACGTTCCAACTACAGTATATTTCAGACAAAACCAACAGGTCATGAACAGAAAATATTCATGCATATCCCGCTCTTCCTCGGCTCGCAGGACAGTTTCACTTCTAAATGACGTCAGCATTTTGTCACAGTTTAGGCCCCCTCCCCATAAAACCTATCTGGTCAAGTGATTGGGTATTGAGTATGTTATAACCTATATAGGACATTACAGATGTTATTCTACTGGCCCTCGCATATTAGGTGGCTGGTGTCATGATGCCTACCCCCAGGCATCCGGACCAAGCCCATCAGCCCCGGGAGCAGGCATCTAGACATTTAGTAAAACCTCAGCAGCCCCGGCTAGGGGGTATCTGGGTTCAGTCCTGGCGCCTAAGGCGCCAGGCTCATAGTCATTACTTACCTCAGGCAGACCATGCTGCAAATGACTCCAATCCAACATGAAGCCTGAAAGGTACTATTTCTCTACAGGGACTATTTTTTACTCGGGTGTGGTTCTAGGGACTTCTTACCTGGGAACACTTTTGAGGCTATTTAAACCACGCCCGACCAGAAACACACGCTTTGCGTTATTCTGCATCCTGCAGCGTAACACTCACCGTACCTGCAGCCTGCATCCAGTCTTCTGCCACGCCCGCCTCGAATCCGGAGCTCCTAAAACAAAGAGGAAAGAAAGGGACAAGGTTATAAAACAAACTTATTTAACAAACTTATTTCTATTGCACACCTGATTCTGGATCCATCTCGTCTCTGGACCTCTAAAGAACATCATTTCTGCACGCGCCGCACCTCCAGCTGCAGCGCCGGCCCATACTCACCAGTCTTCACAGCATCCTTCGGGTCGGCGCTGCCTCCATCATTTCTTCACCGAACTTCGCACCTAGGAGACAAAAGAAAATCACAAGGTGAGCCGAGGGAACCAACAAATATAATTCTTACCACCATAGACTTACCTGATTTACCACCGGAGGCATCCTTTTGTGACTCTCCATATTTTCACGTGCCGCATCTGTAAAGAGAGACAAAACAACACGTTTTCCACGTGCAACATTTACCGGACAGCGCCGGGCAATACAGACTCATACCTGAGCGCCACCAGCTGCCACAAGAGCATCTTTTCACGAGCCAGCTGCAAGACAAGAAAGCAAGGGGGGAACAAAAGTGAACATCGGACATATTGAACTCTGAACTTAATACTTACTGGTCCTCACCGGGAACCTCAGAGTCAATATTCTCCGGAACTCTCCCGAGCCTTCAAACCAGTGAAGTAACTGGAATCGACGCGCCCCTGCAAATCCACGCAGGATGGGGAGAATAGAAGGTGAGATTGCTGTGAGGGCATTTCGGATGTGATTAGTTGGGGAGGACTGTGGGGGTGCCATCACTTGAATCTACAAGTGGCTAAATCCATCTCTCCACTTGCAGGAGAATATTTCTACGGGTTAAGCAGACAAGATTAGGAGGGCAGATCCAGTCAGTCATCGCTGCACTACGCATCACGTGGGTGGAGAACGCAGCTGTCCGGGTCCGGCCGACGTCCCTGTGGGAGCCAGGTGAGCGTAACAGCTGGCCTGTCCCATCCCCATGACGTTTATTTTCTACATTGTTGGAAGTAATGGTCTCATCATTGGCCCGTGTCCCCCTTCTCCCTTCCTGGATACTAAACCGCGATTGGTCAGTGCTGTCGCCCCCAGGCCTGGGGCTTGAACTAGCTCACAGCACCCTGTGCGCCTCTTCAAGGTGATGGGAATGGCTGTTTCTGCATTGTAACTTGAGTACCACCTTTCGCTCATGAGAATGTGCCTCAAACGTTGCAACATATGTCGCTGTTTGCACTTGTTTTCAGCTGGGAGCAGCTCTCTTTTTCACACAGTCGATCACTATCCATTGTCTGATTCGGCCGCGTCATGTGTTCTGTCAACACAAATTTGAACCTCCCAGCTCTGAATTATGAGGATTTATTTGTATATTCTGCAGCTGGTCCCTTTGTCGTCTGGGGACTTAAATGTCATCCGTATCTCTTGTCCTTGGCTGCGGATCCTGTCTCACCGTCTTGCTCTCTGACCAGCCTGAATCGGCTCAGCTCGTCTCTTGCTCAGAGGCCTTCTAATGCGGTTTCTACAGTGTCCATGCTATACTACATTTCTATAGGTTAGTCACGCTTGGCTCTGTCAGGTCCCATAGGTGCTCCTGCATTTCCATAGGATTAGTCATGTTTAAGCATCTGCAAGTCTGGCTCAGGATCACTTGTCTTGTAGGTTCTGCGTTTAGCTAATGGAAAAAATAACAAAAGCAATGACAGTGTGTAGATGTATCCGTCCCCCAACTATAGAACTGTACACTTGTGCTCTTCATGTATTTGAGTGTGTGTTTGTGTCCCGAAGTGCGGATGGCCCATGTGCTTCATGTGTATGTCGTGTAACGATGTCCGCAACATGGCTTCTTGGTGTTTAGTCCAAGCTGTCCATACAGGTGTCTCTGATCATGGTCTACGGCTCTTCATTCACACATGGATAGATCTGTATGTCCCTTGGTCGGTATAGATGGCTGGGGGGATACCTCTTAACGTACTTGTCAATCATTAGGGATTTGTATGGAATGGGTGATTGCAATGTTTTCTGGCCTTCTTCCTTGTCATGAATTTAGTAGGAGGGGGTGGTGATAGGATTCTCCATCCCTCTTCAATACAAATTGCATTCATTTAATTCACAACTACAAAAATGTCACACCACTCTTGAGTATTTTTCGACTTGATCATAGGTTGGTGTTATTTGCTCTTTTGGATGACTTGTCGTTTTGTTCCACCCCACATTTCTATGTTTTTCATTTTTGTGTAACTATTTGTGCTGGGCAGATTGAACTTCACTTCACACCTCTGACTTGGCACATATTTGCTGTTCATTTGTCAAAGCACAATGGCTCATGTCAAGCTCTTTAGGTCAGGGAACTGGGAATGTTACACTATTACGACATGACCTGACTGTCCTTTTAAAATATCAGTTGCGGTGCAGTGGCAAAATAAAATGACCCATTTAATGGTTATTCATTGAGTTCTGCCAGTGTACAATCGCGTCGCAGATGGTTGATAAAAAACAATTGCTTCTGGAATAAAGTGTTGACAATCGGTCAATAGTCTGAGAAAAAAGTACCCAAAGCCCATGATCAAGGGAGTTGATCCCACATTGATTTGTGTAGGGCAGAGGAAAGCACAACTCTCTATGAGATAAGCTACTAACCAGATGGAACAGCATCGGAGGGACATCGCCTCCAGGTGGATGTAATTAGTTTGTAGCTACAGTTCTGATGGAACCACTCCAGTGACTGCTCATTAGTGGTAACTCAGTCACGGGGCTGACGGTGCCTGGTTCATCTATCCACCCCGTACTCACACTCGCCCATCCAATCCCACAATCAAAAGGTGCAAGGTACATGTTCTGAATTTTACTTAATGAAAAGTGTATAGAAAAACCAATTATTAACATTCAACAAATAATCCTTGAATCCAGAAGGGGTTCTCTTCCCCTGGATTATCTCAGGTAGGATAACCAAAGTGTTCTCTAAAGTTTGAGTTTTTAAGAACAGCTGGAATGTTTTTCATAACGCACTTTCTTTAGGATGCCCAACGGTGTACTTTTCCAAACACTGATTCCTCAGAAATAGCAGAAATGTCTTCTGCCGCAACATTGAGCAAAGAAGTCTTTTTAATTTTACTTAAGGATGACCAACAGTTTTTTCCCCCAAACAGTGATACCTCAGAAATGGTAGCAATGTCTTTTCCCACAACACTGTTTGGAGGAAAACAAAGAAGTCATTTCAACTTAAGAAATGGGAAACTTTAGTCCAGCTCATTCTGTTCGCACCTCTGCCCCAGAAAATGGTGGGCGCCATCGAGCGGAGCTTAGTGAAGAAAGCATTTCCCGTCCATATTGTTGTTACTAAAAAGATAAAGCAATTTAGGCACCACTATCATTTTCAATAATGCTATTCGGCCATAGGTAGACACCAGTAGTTTGTTCCATATTTTGAATTTTGTTTCTAGTTTTGTGATATATGGCTCATAATTGGTTGAGTACAGGGTATGGCTCTCTGAGGCCACAATCACCCCTAAATAATTGGCCAGGCAGGGGGAACAGCTAAAGTCCATCATTGAGTCTGTCTGTGCTGCCCCTCGTGTCAGTGGTATTATTTCAGATTTGGCGGGATTGTTTATATAGCCTGAATATCTGGTGAATTCATTTATGTCGTGTATGATGGGGGCTACATTGACCTTGGGATCCCTGATATATAGCAGTGTATCATCTTCATACAAAGAAATGAGTTGAGGAGGGCCCCTTATCCGAACACCACAAGTGGAGTGTCTGTGACGCATTAATGCTGCCAAATATTCAATGGTGAGAGCAAAGATGAGGGTGGACAATGGGCAGCCCTGCTGTGTGCCCCTATTTAGCGGGAATCTGAATGATATGGTGTGATTTGTCCAAAACATTGTGCAGGGGTCTTTATATAGAAGTTGGATGAAGCTTAGGAACTGGGATCCAAACCCCAGCCGTTTCAGCATCGCAAACACATATTTCTAAGAAACTGAATCGAACGCCTTCTCAGCGTAGAGGGTGACTGCGACCACCCTGGACTTGGGATCCAGCTGGGAATTGATTGGGACTAGTCTTCTAAATTTGAGAGAGGTGGATCTTGTTGGGATAAATCCCGATTGGTTGGGGTGTACCAGTTGGGTCATGTGGGGGTAATAGTCTGTTTGCTATAGCCTTAGCGAACACTTTGGTGTCTGCATTGATTAGTGAGAGGGGGTGATAGGATGAGGCCTAATGGAGGGGGGTGGTTTGTTTGCCTTAAGCAAAACTGAGATGAATGCTTCCCTTAATGACGGGGGGAATGATCCAACAGATATAGCTTAGATACCGCTAGTAGCATGGGGGCAAGCTCTGACAAGTAACATTTGTAGAGATCATTCAGGAGTCCGTCCGGCCCAGGGGCCTTTCCTGCAGCCAGGTGCTTCATCGCCTGTCATATCGCTTCTATTGTCAGGGTGAGCTCTAATGAATCGCTGGCCTCGGGTGTGAGTTTGGGGAGAGGGGCTGAATGTATGTATTGGGTGAGTTGGTGTTCTGTGACCGTGTCTGTATTTTTAAACAAAGATGAGTAAAAATCCCAAAACACTTCATTGATTGCCCGCTCTTAGGTGCGAGTTTCCACATTCCTCCTGCATATGCTGGTAATAGGTTGAGTGTTGCACTCTGATTTAATCAGTTTGGCTAGTAACTTACCTCCTGGCCTTAGCAGGGGTGGTGATATATAGGATCGCCCTGTCTTCCAGTTTCTTAACTTCGTCTAGTTGCGCTTGTAGTGGAGCAAGCATTGAATCCCTGGGTGTCAGAGCATGTGTGTTTTCCAATGACTGTAATTGTATTTGTATTAGTATTTTGTTTATTTATATAGCGCACCTGGCCCCAAGGCATCTGGGCGCATGGTTGGTTTTCAGTTCATTGTAATTCTGATCTTATATCTTGTAATGACCCGTGTGCTAGTGTTAATATATGGCTACACAGTCACACCTTAAAGGATTCCCATACTGTGGCCATGGACCCCACGGATCCCTCGTTGTAGCCAAAATATTTGTTAATGTCTACCCTTAATGGTTCCAGTATCGTGGTGTCTTGTAAACGAGCCGGCGGCAACCTCCACAATTCACAATTTTGGGCCGTGGTCTGGTTGAGCTATTTTAATCTCTAATAGCACCAGAGAATTATATAGTGCATGGGGAAAATGGTGCAGTCTGTTGTGTGCAGGACATATTCAGGTGAGCACAGCCAAAAGTATATACATGAACTTGAGTCGTGGACCGAAGAGTGGAAGGTAAATTCCTCCCCCCGGGGATGTGTCTCCCTCCAGGCATCACTATTCTCAAAACGGCTTGATCCACAGTGGGGGGGTTCACAACTTCTTACTCCATGGAGAAGTACTTATATTATACAAAAAGAAGTTTAACAATTCGAAAGTGCCTATCTGAAAGGATATCCTAACTAGCAAACAATAACATACCATATTATTTAATTAACATTTACTTACATTTTATTACTCACATGTAGTGAAAATTCTCAATAAAAACAATCATAAAAAATGATCATATCACATAAAACAATTACAAAAGTAAAAAAGCAACACAAGTATATCTGTATAGATGGGTCCTAATGGTACGATTTTTCTAAGGTCAATAACAGTGTCAACAATTCACACTCAGATCCTTAAGCCACAGAAGAATCTGGCTGTTTCATATTCGTTGATGTATTCAATAGCTTCCCAACTTGCACAAGTTTTTGTCCCTTAGACACACAGAATGTAGGACATTCTTCAGGGGTATAAAATGTCTTGTGTCGATTGTATTAAAAAAAGCTTCTGACATGGAGGGGATACCCTGCAGGTCAAAAAAGAAGGCACTAATTAGTACTGCATCTCTCTATATAGATCATTTTAATTTAACCATTTAATAACCCTAACCCTCAAAGGTGCACGGTATGTTATTAATCACATACCTCTCTGTCTCGTGGGATAATTGTTCCAGAGTCTCTTAAACCTTTAACTTGGTTTATAAATGGCAGGTTCCAATTGATTGCGGAAATATTGCCTTTCTTTTCCTCTAGCTCCCAACCTAGCGCATAATAGATAATCAGACCTAGAAGTTTCTAATGTCAAAAATGTCACCCTAACTCACTTAATAGAAAACATGAGAAAGGGAGAAGTCTTACCCAATATTGGATGGGTCTTCAATTGTCCGCTTATTGTAAAACACCTACTGGGTGTTGCTGGTCTAAAGACACCCAAAATAGTTCAGGAATAATGCGTGTTGTTGTCTGCAAATAGAACAAACAAGCCACAACATTTGTCAGCTATGGAGGTATATAGAGGTACCCCATTCCTAACGTAGATGTCCAGAATCCCACTTACTTGCATATTAAAATGGTTTTCTCCACTTTATTCTTCTAATCCTCCCAGTGGAGTAGTATGCAGTACAGGCAAAACCACTCTTCTTAAGATCTATCCAGCCTGTTACAAAACCCAAAAAGACAAAGAGCCCCCACCTCTAGGTTAAATAATTGAATAAGTATTCACTCTGTTTTATGGCCCCTATTTTAAAAAACAGGCCTCTGAATACTCACATGGGCTTTCCTTTAGTTGTAAGCCACACTTTATTTAAATGGAACTCCTGTTTCCCAGCACGAAAATGCCGCAAATGTAAATTCGGCACTTTTTATGACGTCACTGCGTCATCGCGCAATGACATCCTCACGTATGCGTAAAAAAAAATGTAATTTTTTTTTTTTTAATCCTGGGAATTTAAGTCTCAAGTGTATAATAACCCTGAGGGACATCGAAAAATGGCAAATATCCTCCCAAGTGTCTAGATGCTTTTTTGAAATAAGCCTGCTTAATTTTATTTAGTTACATATAATGTTAGATGCCGGAGAATCCTAGTCTACTATTACATACAATATTAATAATGGCCTCAATTCCATATCGATCTACCCAGGATGCCAAAAGGAAAAGGATTCCTTAGTATGGGTAGCAGCCTATATTATATGAAGTATACACCTCACTGGCAGTACTCTATTACCAATAATTGTATTTTGAACGCTCCAGGAGACTCAAAGAGGTTGGTTAAACAGGTATTCAGTCTTAGTGGATAGTCGAAGTTTCATTACATAGTGCAGATGTTATCTCATGGAGCATCTACATATAGAACAAATATAGCATCTCTGGTGTGGAAACCATTGGTCCCTACTAATGTATACATACACACATATCAAATGTAACCCTTATGATGTGATCCCAGGGTATATGGAGTCATCATTACTCTGTAACGCTTTATATAACAATTATGCGTGGACTCAAAACGGATGGGAACCGTCCCCTATTCCAACATACACTTCATATTGATTGCAGTTCAGTTTCTATTGCCCAAGGATGATCCAGCACCTCAAAGTTGTTTTATGCGTTGTGCCGTACCACATATTCGTTAAGGCCTTGGATATGGCTTTTTGTCAAAAAAATCAATTTTTGTTCCAAATGTAGCAATTTTTTATTGATCTCAATTTGTGAATGACCTTTAATATGTTTAAGTATCAACCATTCGAAATCATTACAACCATGATTTTTTTCCAAAAAATGTTTTAGAAGGGGAGCCTGTTCTACTTTGTTTTTTATGCAACCTTTGTGCTCAATCATCCTTGTCTTACATTTTCTTTTAGTCTTGCCTATATAGATCTTCCTGGAAAGGCATTTGATTAGGTAAATTACATTACTGGTATTACAGTTTGTCTGTTCACCGAGTTCCCACATTTTATCCGGACCCAAATCTACATTCTGAGTTTTAGTCGTTTGGGTGCACATTACACAATTGCCACACGGATAGTGACCTAAAACCGGTGCAAGACCCCATAGGTTAGTCTGTTTTTGTTTGCTCTTTTTGTTGACTATATCATTTCTCATGACTAGATTTCATACAATGGTACTCTTCTTGAATGCTACAAGTGGTCTACCTGCTTCTTTTGTCATGATTTTTTTCCAATTTCTATTGATGATGCTTTTGATTTTGTATGATAGATTACTAAATGTGTTCACAAACACAATGGGTGTCTCTTTTGTCTTATTGTCTCCTTGTATTTGTTTGTCTAGTAAAGCTACGTGATTATTATTAAACGCTCTTTTAGCTGCTCGCTTGACCATGGGTACAGGGTACCCTCGATGTACCAATTTATCAGTAAGATTATTTGCTCCTCTTTCATAGGATTTGTTGGTACTGCTGTTCTTTTTCAAAGGCAAAAATTGCCCAAATGGCAAGTTATTTTTCACATGCTGGGCATGATGGCTGCTAAAGTGCAGTAATGCATTCTTGTCGGTATCTTTAGTATATGGCTTTACCAACAAACTTCCTTGGTCATGATATATACAAATATCTAAATAGTGTACTTGTTCATTACTGGTGTTGCTAGTAAATTTCAAATACCTATGTTGTTGGTTCAACCACTTGACAAAAGCTTGTGCTTCTTCCTCATTCCCTTTCCAGATGACGAAAACGTCATCTATATAGCGTAGCCAAAAGACTATATTGTCTTGAAAAGTGTTCAAATTGGTGTACACTATTGTTTCCTCGAACATATTGACATATAGATTGGCCACATTGGGAGCCATGGCTGCCCCCATTGCTGTACCCTCAATCTGTTTATAGAATTGACCCATGAACTGAAAAATGTTATTGATAAGTGCCATTTCAGTGCACCATTTTATGAAGGAATTAGATACGAGATGCTGATCTTCTCTCATAAGTAGAATCTCCTCCACAACCTCTAACGTTGCTAGTTGGGGTATATGGGTATAGAGGGCTTGGATATCTAAGGACATCAATAGATTTTTATTTGGGTAGAATGCATTGCCTTCAATCCTATTGATGGCATCCGTGGTATCTTTTATGTAACTTTTCATATTGGGAATAATGGGTCTCAAGTAGTAATCCACAAATTTGGAAAGTGGCTCCAACATAGAGTTAACACCAGAGACAATGGGTTTCCCAGGGGGTTTCGTCAGGTTCGTGTGTATCTTAGGGAGAATGTAGAATACAGGTATTCTACCATTCTCTCTGATCAAATACTCTCCTTCTTGTTTACTAATCATATGGAGGTCAACTGCTCAGTCACTTTCTCCTTAATTATGAGGATTAAGTCGTTAATGGGGTCTTTGTCTATTTTCTGGTAGTGGGATCCATCAGATAGGAGGTTCACACATTCCTCAATATAATCAGTCCTGTTTAGTATTACTATGGCACCGCCTTCATCAGCTTTGCGAATAATGATCTTTTCATTGGTGCCTAGATTTTGCAAAATAATTTGTTCTGATTTACTGAGGTTTGAGTGATGTGGAATCCCTTTTGGATTCTAAAATGTTTACCTCCTCCATTACTTTTCTCTCAAAGACCAAATATTCTGGGGAATAAGTACTAGAGGGAGCACAAAACGTGGAGGATTTCTGAGACCACTACAATTTTCCCCTTTGTTAAAAGGGCTGTTGTCAAAAAAAATCCCTTCCGCATACATTGATTGAATTCCACCCTAAATTCAAAGGGGTTGTGGTACTTGGATATCACAAAATTGAGTCCCTTGTTGAGCACATCTTCTTCTTCCTTGGTTAAGTGGACAGCAGAGAGATTTACTACCAGCCCCTGTAGCTGCGTGTCTGCATCCATTCTGGTGCCCATTGTCTCTGATTTCTGCCCCTTCCTAAAAAAGACTGACGTTGATTCTGTCCTCTTCTGTTGTTACCTCTAGGTCCTCTCCCTCGATTCATGTGTGTGTCTCCACTCGTACTCTGGGCATTAGCTCCTTGCTCGTTGTATTCCTCATACTCCGTGGAGCCCCCCTATATGAGGTGTTACGAAAACGCACTCTGCGGTTTTGCTTTGAATTGGGTCTTGATTCTCCAAATTTATAGTCTTTGCTGATGTACCCAAATGCTTTATCATGTTTGAAATTTTGTATATCTTTTTTCATTCTTTTCACACGTTCTGTTTCTGTTTGAAAATCCTGCATTTCTTTTAGATGTTTCTCTAAGCCCTTTTTGAATGCCTCAATGTCAAATTTTTTCTTCATTTCATCCTCTAGATTTTTAAAATCAATTTCTATCTTTTTAGCTGTTTCTTGTGCTGTTTCTATGATTAGTATCAGACAATCACGGCCACATTTGTTAGCAATATAGCTCCATTTCAACTTGGATTCTGGATTATCTAGAAATAGTCTGGGTTCATTCCTGACAGTCAGACCTTGGGGTAATGCTTGGTTTTTGACATATTCCAGCATAATGATAGCATGTAACTCAGTGCGAATAAATCTTTTCCTCATTTGCACGAGTTCATCCCATTGGTCATCTTTACTAAGAGCATCCAAATCTTTATTCAAGCCCACAATGGGCAATGATTCCATAGGTTTGCGTACATATTCATCATTGTACGGTAAACATTTGTCTGAAGCCATAGTTGAGGCTCCCTCTTGTCTGATACCATTATGCACTAGCAATAGGGAGTGGACGTGTAAATAACCACGTGTGCCACCGAGACCCTATTGGTCTCTGAAAACACTATTCTCAAAACGGCTTGATCCACAGTGGGGGGGTTCACAACTTCTTACTCCATGGAGAAGTACTTATATTATACAAAAAGAAGTTTAACAATTCGAAAGTGCCTATCTGAAAGGATATCCTAACTAGCAAACAATAACATACCATATTATTTAATTAACATTAACTTACATTTTATTACTCACATGTAGTGAACATTTTCAATAAAAACAATCATAAAAATGATCATATCACATAAAACAATTACACAAGTAAAAAAGCAACACAAGCAAAGCAACCTCCAGGCATCAACTATGGGTAGGTATGTCATGCCTTTTAAGGATAGTGTGTTCAGCCTTGGTGTGTGCACGGTGGGCCTTGGAGGTTCTGTCCATTTGTAGATTAAGTATGGTATTGAAGTCACCACCCCATAACACTTTGGCATCATCCAGCGGGGATATGAGCTCTAAAGTGAAGATAAAAGTCTTGGTTGTCAATATTTGGTCCATATGTATTGATCAGGATAGTGGGTTGTCCCATTATGGTCCCCCATATGATGACGGATCGCCCCATTGTGCCAATTTTGGACTTGGTCACCTGAAAACCTAGGGTATGATGAATGAGGGTCATGACGCCTCTTGACTGCGGCGAACAGTCAGTGCCTAGTGTCAGAGGTCCCCAGTTGCGTGCAAATGAATTCACCACCTTGTGTTGGGCATGGGTTTCTTGCCGCCCCTGACTTTGAACGTTATTGCATAGGACCTAATTGGGAGAGACTGGTTTGCTAACACTGAGAACCATGTTCATGTAAGAGTAAAGAAATATGCAGCCTCCCCCACTGATGTTCGCTCAGTACTATTCACAAGGGCATATGGCAAGAATGAGGTGGACCCTGTGGCCAGTACAATAAAAGCGTGGTCCAGAATATTCAAGAGGGCTGGAATCTCCGACCCATGTAACAGCACATCCCCTCTTTGGTACTACCCTGGTATCTACCCCTCCTATGACCTAACACTACAAAGAGAAGGGACTCCCAAAAACAACTATCGGGGACATGTTCCCCAATGGTGCGTTTGTCGTTTGTGTCGCTAATAGGCCAAGGTGGGACACGGACCCATCAAACCTCTGCAGTACCAAAGGATGAAAGCGGAATTCAGACACCATTGGCCCCCTTTCCCCTCTGAGCTGGAATCTCACCCATTCATAAACAACACTATGGGCCTCATTATGACCCAGGCGGTAAGGGGTGAACAGGGCCATAAAAGGTGGCAGCGCCGTTAACCCCTTACCGCCTAATTACGAGGTCCCTTTTCGGTTCCTACCTTAAAGGCTGGTTTTACCAGGATTGGACCCGCAAAGATACCTCGGAGGTAATTACGGTACCGCAATTTGCGGTACCGTAACTACCGCCTTCCCCATTTCCATTGAGCCCTATGGGGCAAAAATGGGAATGGGGAAGGGCCAATGGGGAATTACCTCCCCGCCAACCTTGGAATGGGGCGGTAATTCCGCCATTTACCATGGCAGAATCGGTAAAATACCGGCATCAACCATGGCGCTTGTTAGGCAGAAACCTGTGCAGTTCCCTTGGGGACCACTGCAAAAGATTTAGGACTACAGGTGTTGGCAGTAAACCCACTTGGTAGCAGTCTGTACCACCCAGATTTACCTGGTAGCTGTGGCTGAGCAGTCAGACTTCCCTCAAGAAGAGTTAGGCAGTATGCAAAGTATACACAATAGGCACTCAGATACAATAGCACAAGCAAACACTGACCAGAGCTTTGGTATCAAGGTAAATAATTATTTATTTAAAAACACACTTTTTGAAACACTCCAGCACTATTATTGTAAATCACTCTAAACACAGTTACTATTATTATATATACATTCCTTATTCCTTATCAGACAAGTCTTAGTTAACACCACTTATTTCCAGACAGATGTGAGCGCTTAACTATAGATGGCACTCCAATAAGTTAACGAAAAAGGGAGGGAAACAGGCAGAATGAAGGAAAATACACCACACTAATACTTGGGAACTCTTAAGCAAGGCAGGAAAGTCAAAAGTTACTTGTGAGCCAAAGTCCATCGGTCGGGCCCACTCTTGGAGAGAGCAGGGCACAAATGCACCCAAGATCACACAATGACAACAGGCTTAAAAAGTCTTGCAGGGAGTTCAGCAAGGTTTTAGTTAGGTTTCAGAAAAGTTTAGCTAGGGTGTCCCAGGCTAACCCAGGGTCGAAAGCCGGGGGCTAAATCTACCCCGTACTGTCGGTTGCAAGGGAAGCCAGGCAGAACACGGTACCTTATGTGGAAAGGATCCTCCAGCGGGGGCAGTTGTTCATGGCAGCGGTTGCAAGTCACGGCGTCGTCCAGAGGAAGAGAAGATCTCGATGTGGAGGAAAGATGAAGGTCGTTGCACTGCCAGGGAAGAAACCAGCCGTGGAGTTTTCTGGTTAAAGGTACTACCCTTTGATTCGCGGTAGTGGAAAAACGTGGTATCCTGGTTGCCGGGGTGCTTGGCACAGGCAAGGCGACCACGAGATGCTCCAGGAAGCCAAAAAGGAAGCAGACTGGTTATCCCCACCAGTCGAAGGAAGAAGACTCTCCGGGCTGGAGATCTCCTCTGTCGTTGGGAAAAGTGGTGAGACAGTTCAGCAGGGCTCCACTGGTGTTGTCGTCATAGCAGGTTGGCTCAGCTTCTCCCTCGTCGGATTCTTAGGTCCTGTGGCGACTTATAAAGTTCTAGTCCCCAAAGCCCTGCTTTTATGCAGAAAACCCCCATTCACTCAGCCTAGCTGTCACTCAAACATGCTAAGTGGTGAGCCGGCCGGCTCACCACTTGGGCCAATCAGGACGGAGTGCGACTTGAGTAGCCTAGGCTACTCAGTCCAGGGTGCCTAAATCCCCCTCCACCCCTCCTAAGTACCCCAGACAGAGTGGCACCACTTTGGAGGGCTTCTCCACCGCCAAAATGTGGAACAAAGAGCTCAACTTGGGTTGGAGTCACAGAAGCGAACACAAACGCCATTTTAGAACTGAGTTCTGGCAAAAAATACCAACCGGAGAATTAATATTAAATAAATAAACCGGTGGTATGTTCGAGGCTATAGGAATTAAATAATTCAAGTTGGTAGCCTCGAATAATGGGAAATCCCATAGGGATATATTCGTGGTCGAATATAAAAAATTAGTATCCACTGCCACCAGCCAAAACTCGATCAGGGGGGACGGAGACGTGCCCCCTCGACTAACAAACCCCGGGGCAATCGAATTGCCCCGGCCAGTACGTCCACAATATGATGGTTTGTACTGGTTCTGTTCAGAATTTGAGACTATTAAAGTCAATGGTGACTTTACATGCCCTGGGAGACAGTAGTCAGTCCCAGGGTATGGAGTCTATACAGGGGGGTCACTATGACACCCCTGTGTTACTGCACTGAGGGTGCTGTGTAACACACATCACAAAAACACATGAAGCCCTATGGAGTAAAAGACCCCATAGCCCATTAAACACGTCTAGAGTCAAAGAGACACACTCAAATGATGTCCAAGAGTGAGGGTAAAAAGAGTCTCACTCTTGGCAGGAGAAAAAAATAAACCCCAAAAATCCAGCAAAGCTGCTGGGGGACTCACTAGGTTAGGAAATTCAGCCTTAACAGAGAATTATCCCTAACACTCTCCCCCCCCAGACTAAGGGACAGGAGGATTTAATCCACTCCTGGATGAACCTCATACCTCTAGTCAATGGCATACATCCTAGAGAGTCCATCAGCATTTTGATGGTGACACCCTGACCTGTGCACAATGGTGAAATCAAACCCTTGAAGACAGATTAACCATCTCAATAGTTTTGGATTTTCCCCTTTCATTTGCATCAACCATCTCAAGGGTTGGTGGTCAGTCTGAATGACAAAAGTAGAACCATACAAGTATGGCCTAAACTTCTTCAGTGCCCACACAATAGCAAGGCATTCTCTTTCGATTGTTGCCCACCTTGTCTCAGGATCCTTCACCTTATGGCTGATGAAGCAAATGGGGTGCTCCCTACCCTTCTCATCCAGTTGGCTAAGGACTGCACCTATACCTACATTGGAAGCATCAGTCTGTACAATGAGAGTTTGGTGGTAGTCAGGAGCTCTTAGTACTGGTGCTTGGCACAGAGCTTTTTTCAGGTTTTCAAATGCCTGATTGCACTCCTCATTCCATTTTACCTTTTTAGGGAATTTTGGAGAGGAGATTACATTCAGTGGAGAAGCTATGGTCCCATAGTTCTCTATGAAATTCCTGTAATACCCAGTGAGGACTAGGAAGGCTCCCACCTGGGTTTGAGTAGTAGGTGTTGTCCAATTCTACACAGCTTCAATTTTGCTGAGCAGACGCCTTATTTCTCCACCTCCTACCTCATGCCCAAGGTAGACCACTTTCCTCTGTCCAATTTGTCATTTACTTGCCTTTATGGTCAGATGGGCCTGCTCAAGAGCCTCCACAACATGTCCCAGGTGGTTCACATGTTCCTCCCAGGAGTGGCTGAAGACTGCAATGTCATCCAAATATGCCATGCAGAAGTCCTCCATCCCAGCTAGAACTTGGTTTACCATCCTTTGAAATGTAGCAGGTGCATTTTTTAGTCCAAAAGGCATAACCTTGAATTGGTATAAGCCAACTGGGGTAGAAAATGCAGTTTTCTCCTTGGCATGGTCTCTCAGGGCTATTTGCCAATAGCCTGACGTAAGGTCAAATGTGCTGAGGTACTTGGCTGCGCCAAGCCTATCCACCAACTCATCTGTCCTTGGCAAAGGGTAGGCATCAGTCTTGGTGACTGCATTAAGGGCTCTGTAGTCCACACAGAATCTCAACTCTTTGGATCCTGCCTTTTGGTACTAACACAACTGGGCTAGACCATGGACTAGTAGAGGGCTCTATTACCCCGAGATCAAGCATCTTCTTGACCTCACCCTTGATTTGGGTTCTGACATGTTCTGACATTCTGTACCTTCTGCTTTTGACTGGCAGACAGTCACCAGTGAGAATATCATGCTGGCCCCAAGGGGTCAAGCCTGGTGAAAGTGAGAACAGGGAGGCAAACTGATTTAACATAGATTTGCACTCCTCTTGTTGCTCAGTCGTCGGATCTGAAGAGAGATTAACTCCTTCAACCTTTTCGTCCAAAGGTATGCCTCTAAGGAGGTCAGGTAGAGCTTCACTCTCTTCCTCCTCTTATGATGAATCTAGTAGCAAGGCTCCTACTTCAGGTCTAGAGACATAGGCTTTGAGGCGGTTGGTGTGGAAGACTCTGGGAGCTTCCCTGGGTTTGCCCAGATCCACCAGATAGTTGACCTCTCCAGGTTTTCCCACAACCTTGAAGGGTCCCATCCATTTGTCTTGCAAGGCCCTCTGCCTTGTTGGGAGCATAACGAGAACTAGCTGGTCTTGAGTGAACTCAACCATGTTAGCCTTCTGATCATGTCAATGCTTGACCAGAGCTTGTCCACCTTTCAAGTTGTCACTTGCTTCTGCCATCATGTGGGACATTCTCCGTCGGAGACCTATCACATAGTCGGTCACTCTGACTGGCTTGGGGGAAGGAGCACTCTCCAACCCCTCCTTGATCAGGGCCAATGGACCTCTGACCGGATGGCCATAAAGAAGCTCAAAGGGAGAATAACCTCCTCCCTCCTGAGGGACTTCTCTATAAGCCAAGAGAAGGCATGGCAGTAGAAGGTCCCACTTTCGTTTAAGGGGTTCCTCTAAAGCACCTATCATGCTCTTCATGGTTCTGTTAAACGTTTCTACCAATCCATTTGTCTGAGGGTGGTATGCTGTTGAGAACTTGTAAGTAACTCCACAGGTTTTCCACATGGCTTTCATGTAGTGGGACATAAAATTTGACCCCCTGTCAGAGATTACTTCCTTAGGAAACCCAACCCTGTTAAAAATACCAAGGAGGGCCTTAGCAACAGCCAGAGCTGTACCAGTCCTCATAGGAATTGCCTCAGGGTACCTAGTAGCATGGTCTACTACAACAAGGATAAACCTGTTGCCTGAGGAGGTTGGGGGATCAAGGGGACCAACAATGTCAATCCCTACCCTCTCAAATGGGACTCCCACAACTGGGAGAGGCAGTAAAGGTGCCACATTCTTGGAACCAACCTTACCAGAAGTCTGGTAGGTATGGCAGCTCTTAGAGTACTTATCTACTTCAGCTCCCATCTTTGGCCAATAAAAGTAGAGAGAGAGCCTTTCCTTGGTCTTCTTGAAACTCAAGTGACCAGCCAAAGGTATCTCATGGGCTAGTTGTAAGAACTGTTGTCTCTTTTCTTGAGGTACTACAAGGCGCTTGTAGTCTCCAGGTTCAGACTCAGTTGGTTCACTGTAGAAGAGGCCATCTTCCCAGTGTAACCTGTACTTCCCAGGCTCTTGCCCATCAGCCTGAGAAGTTGCCTGTTGGCGGAGACCTTCCAGAGTTGGACATTCTCTTTGGCCCTTACGGAAAGCTGATCTGCTGGGTCCACCTTCTGCTAGTAACGACTGCAGCTCAGGATGGTCAGCGGGATCTAAATCTCCAATAAGGTCTTGGCCTCCTACTAGCTCTTCTTTAGAGTCTAGTTCAACCACACATGGTTCAACCACCCTCTCAGCTTCAGCTGGATGGTGAGTTACTGGTGTAACCTTGGACAACCTAGGGGAAGTCCTTGTTGGAAGCACTGGAGTGCTTGCTGCTGGCTTTTTCCTTGGAGTTTTGGGTTGCCCTTTGGCTCCTGATCTGGTTGAGACTGCAGTAGTTTGCTCCAGTGGAGGAGGAGTGATATCTTTCTTCATCATCTCCTAAGAAGAACCTCTCAAGGTTTTCTCCCTTGCAGGTTTAGGGAGCTCTTGTAACCTTTTACTAGGAGGTCTGGGGGTATGTGACACAACTCCAAGAGCTTTCAGGTCATTACCCAACAGAACCCTTCTTGGCACCTCACATTGTACACTGACAGGTATCTTTACAGTCATATCATTGCACTGGATGAGAACTGGTAACTGGGGACACATCTGCACAGGTCCTCCAGCTAACTTGGTGAGGCATTTGGGTGCCTTAGAAACATCCACTGCCTTGAAAAATGATTCATCCACCACAGTTATGCTGGCCCCAGTGTCCCTAATGGCAGGAGTCTCCTGACCATTCACCTGGACACTGTCCTTATAATACTCTTTCGTATTATCTGGGATCGAATTATATACATCTAAATTCTGTTGTTCCCACAACCCCAGAGAGACTAAAGAAACACTGGGTGAGACTCCCATGGCTTCATCAGTCAGCAGTAGAAAGTTTCCACTTGCCATTGGGTCTTCCTCTTCTTGAGCGAAGGCTAAGGAGGCAAGTTGGATCCCTGAAGGTTTACCCTTACATCTGGGATCTCCTTTCACATGGTCAGTGGCCTTACAAACATAACAAGAGCCAAAGGCTCTCTGGAATGGAGGCTTGTTCTGACCTCCTTCTGGTCTGGGACCAGAAGATACACTAGCCTGATTCGGTTTCCCTTGTGGCTTACCCTTATCGTTTTGTTTGGGGCCCTCTTTGGAATTTGCAGTATTGGAATTCTCTTTGGAGTCCTTTTTAGGCTGTCCCCCCACATCCTTCTTCTGAGTTACCCCAGAATCCTTGTGAGTGGCCCGGTTGGCAACCCACAAGTCAGCAGCCTGAGCTAGTTTTCTGGAATCTAATTCCTTTGAATCAGCCAAGTGCTGTCTGAGCTCAGGAGAGCAGGCATCATAAATTGACTCCAACATAAACAAATTTCTCATACCCTCATAAGTGTTCACTTTGTAACCCTTAATCCATCCCTCTACGTTTTTCAACCCTTCACTCACCCAGGTAGCCCAAGGGGTACCATCATGCTTTTTGAGGGTTCTAAACCTTTTAAGATACTGGGAAGGGGTCTTCCCAAATCTAGCTATCAAAGCTAGTTTCACACATGCGTAATCCTTCTTATCCTCCTCCCCCATTTCCATTACCACATCAGTTGCAACAAGGGGAAGCCTAGAGAACAATCAGGTGAGTAAGTCATTTCCTGTGATGTTCTGGAGCCCATGATTATATTCAAACAGAGACAACCAATCCAACACATCCAACTTAGGCTCATACATACCAATCAATTCCTTAGGCATCCGGGGTCTTTTAGGACTGGAACCTCTAGAGGAGTCAGAGAGAGAAGCATTGTCTACAGATAATTTCTTCATTTCTAGCTCATGCTTGAGCTCCATTTCCCTTAGCCTGAGTTCTTCATTCAGTTCCTGGTGTCTTTGTTCAGCCTGAGTATTCAGTCTCTTGAATTCTAATTCAAGTTTCATTTTCTCTAGCTCACGATATTGAGGACTAAGTGTGGGACCTGGTAAAGGTCCAGTAGGTACAGCTGGCAGAGCAGACAGAGGCCTAGGGGGGACAGTCACTGCAGCCTCACCCTCCTCTTCTGACTCTTCCTCAAGATTATCAACATTTTGATCAACTTGAATCTCTATACTGTTATCTACAGTTTCTGGCATGCTAGGTTCCTCTGAACCATCATCCAGACTTTGATTAGCTAACAACCTTTCTATCAATTCCATTTTCTTGCCTTTAGTCAGGAGATTCTTATGCTTACAGAGAACTCTTAAACAATCAGCAGTTTTTGTAGCAAGGGACTCTTGACTATAATTTTCCATAGTTGACATTTTAGGAGGATTACTTTTTCAGTGCTACGTTTTGTGGTTAGTTGCACTAAGGTCTCTTAAAGCACTCTAAAATGTATACTCAATACAAATCCCACCGCTGTACACCAGTGTTAGGCAGAAACCTGTGCAGTTCCCTTGGGGACCACTGCAAAAGATTTAGGACTACAGGTGTTGGCAGTAAACCCACTTGGTAGCAGTCTGTACCACCCAGATTTACCTGGTAGCTGTGGCTGAGCAGTCAGACTTCCCTCAAGAAGAGTTAGGCAGTATGCAAAGTATACACAATAGGCACTCAGATACAATAGCACAAGCAAACACTGACCAGAGCTTTGGTATCAAGGTAAATAATTATTTATTTAAAAACACACTTTTTGAAACACTCCAGCACTATTATTGTAAATCACTCTAAACACAGTTACTATTATTATATATACATTCCTTATTCCTTATCAGACAAGTCTTAGTTAACACCACTTATTTCTAGACAGATGTGAGCGCTTAACTATAGATGGCACTCCAATAAGTTAACGAAAAAGGGAGGGAAACAGGCAGAATGTAGGGAAATACACCACACTAATACTTGGGAACTCTTAAGCAAGGCAGGAAAGTCAAAAGTTACTTGTGAGCTAAAGTCCATCGGTCGGGCCCACTCTTGGAGAGAGCAGGGCACAAATGCACCCAAGATCACACAATGACAACAGGCTTAAAAAGTCTTGCAGGGAGTTCAGCAAGGTTTTAGTTAGGTTTCAGAAATGTTTAGACAGGGTGTCCCAGGCTAACCCAGGGTTGAAAGCCGGGGGCTAAATCTACCCCGTACAGTCGGTTGCAAGGGAAGCCAGGCGGAACACGGTACCTTATGTGGAAAGGATCCTCCAGGGGGGGCAGTTGTTCATGGCAGCGGTTGCAAGTCACAGCGTCCTCCAGAGGAAGAGAAGATCTCGACGTGGAGGAAAGATGAAGGTCGTTGCACTGCCAGGGAAGAAACCAGCCGTGGAGTTTTCCGGTTAAATTTTCCGGTTAAAGGTACTACCCTTTGATTCGCGGTAGTGAAAAAACGTGGTATCCCGGTTGCCAGGGTGCTTGGCACAGGCAAGGCGGCCACGAGATGCTCCAGGAAGCGAAAAAGGAAGCAGACTGGTTATCCCCACCAGTCGAAGGAAGAAGACTCTCCGGGCTGGAGATCTCCTCTGTCGTTGGGAAAAGTGGTGAGACGGTTCAGCAGGGCTCCACCGGTGTTGTCGTCGTAGCAGATCGGCTCAGCTTCTCCCTCGTCGGATTCTTAGGTCCTGTGGCGACTTCTAAAGTTCCAGTCCCCAAAGCCCTGCTTTTATGCAGAAAACCCCCATTCACTCAGCCTAGCTGTCACTTAAACATGCTAAGTGGTGAGCCGGCCGGCTCACCACTTGGGTCAGTCAGGACGGAGTGCGACTTGATTTGCCTAGGCAACTCAGTCCAGGGTACCTAAATCCCCCTCCACCCCTCCTAAGTACCCCAGACAGAGTGACACCACTTTGGAGGGCTTCTGTGGAGAAGTCCGCCAAAAAGTGGAACAAAGAGCTCAACTTGGGTTGGAGTCACAGAAGCGAACACAAACGCCATTTTAGAACCGAGTTCTGGCAAAAAATACCAACCAGAGAATTAATATTAAATAAATAAACCGGCGGTATGTTCGAGGCTATAGGAATTAAATAATTAAAGTGGATAGCCTCGAACAATGGGGAATCCCATAGGGATGTATTTGCGGTCGGATATAAAAAGTAGTATCGACTGCCACCAGCCAAAACTCGATCAGGGGGGGCGGAGACGTGCCCCCTCGACTAACAGACCCCGGGGCAATCGAATTGCCCCGGCCAGTACGTCCACAATATGATGGTTTGTACTGGTTCTGTTCAGAATTTGAGACTAGTAAAGTCAATGGTGACTTTACATGCCCTGGGAGACAGTAGTCAGTCCCAGGGTATGGAGTCTATACTGGGGGGTCACTATGACACCCCTGTGTTACTGCACTGAGGGTGCTGTGTAACACACATCACAAAAACACATGAAGCCCTATGGAGTAAAAGACCTCATAGCCCATTAAACACATCTAGAGTCAAAGAGACACACTCAAATCATGTCCAAGAGTGAGGGTAAAAGAGTCTCACTCTTGGCAGGAGAAAAAAATAAATCCCAAAAATCCAGCAAAGCTGCTGGGGGACTCACTAGGTTAGGAAATTCAGCCTAAACGGAGAATTCTCCCTAACAGTGCTAATAGCGCCATGGTTAACGCCTAGGTCGTAAATAGGGATGTAACGGTATTACGGTATACCATTAAAGATATCGTGAACCACTTAATTGAACAATGATAACCGTCACATTGTTTATACCGTTAAGTGTGCTTTTCAATCTGATTTTGAAAGGCTGCAGTAAGCAAGTGCTGCGCGGTCTTGATCTTGCACTGTTCGATGTGCCGTCTGCCAAGTATTGTCAGTTGGAGCAGTTTGTTTGTGTTTGGTGGAAGCAAGGGGTGGCATTCCAGTGGAAAGTATGTTGAAAAGCCCAATTCTGGACCTGCGTGCCTGGTTTTGTTTGTGATGATAAATCTGACAATTTATGACCTTTTTAGAAAATATTTGTTTAGATTAGTTAACTCCACCTGCTATACCGCGATAACCAAGATATACCGTCATTTGGCAAGAAGGTTATTGTACCGTCATAAAACTAATACCGTGACACCCCTAGTCGTAATGAGGCCCTATGTCACTAAATGGGATTACAGGTGGCACCTCTATGATATATAAAAAAGTACAGACCCATACCTCTACGGGTAATAACATGAAAAAGATATGGGAAAGAGACCTGGGTACGGCACTAGATGACACGCATTGGACCCGTTACTGCCAACTCACGAAAAATGTGAATCTGAGACAAGTCCTAATTTACCTCCACATCAACGCCCCCCCCAAAACATGGGAAATTCAATCAAAATATATCGGCCAGATATTTAAGGTGTCGGGCAACAGCGGCTGATTCATTTCATGTGTACTGGACCTGTCCACCCGTTCTTCAGTTCTGGGAAAAGGTGGCAGACACCCTTAGTGACATACTAGACTTCCCCATTCCATCTACCCCCATTGAAATATATGCTGGGAGACATTTGGGGTTGCTGTTGGTATTTGTTGGTTAGACTTTCGGTGCTGGACTGCCCTAGGGCAAGACAAAGCCTTATATGTTTGAGATATTTCTCCCCTGAGAACGATTGTGAGCTAAACACTCTGGGTAAGTCTTTCGTAACCGGGACTAATGTCCGGCAGAGGGACTCCCAGGACCCCCCCCTTTGTTTTTAGACATTGGGAAGGTACCTATTATTAAGACACGAAGATTATTTAATTTAGCCTGTCTAATCGCAAAACATAATATTCTAAGAAATTGGAAGGCTAAGACGGCCCCAACCACACAAGCGTGGCTAAGAGACTTGACCTATGTCAATGAATGTGAAGAGGGTTTTGTTCCATCAGTCTTGCCCACATACAGACCCAAAGACATATGGGCCCCATTCTGCCTATACTTAGCTGAAAACATAATCGTCGCAGACAGACAGGGGGACACTGTGCTCTGAATGATATATAAGTGGAATTTATATGAATTGTATGTATTTGTGCACCAAAGCACGAGATACGACTCATTAATCTATGTACCATGATTGTAACAGTGAAGAAAATAAAGTTTAAACAAAAAAAAGTGTACCAGGCCCCTCTGCCCGCCCCTCCCCCCAAAAAAAGGCAACATTGTCTATTGTTAACAACTACTACAAAATTGAAAGGATGACAAAATGTCTCTTTCACACTACTTTTCCAAAGATGGTTTACTGGTATACTCCCCATCTAGGAATTTGTTCTTTGACTCTTTAGGTCGCCTGGTGTATTCTCTTGTCAGGTATCTTTCAATGTGTCTTTCTTTTATAGGTTTTATGGATTAACTGTTGTACACCCCTGCCGTGCTTTGTTCACCAGGTCTTTCTACAATGTTCACTTTCTTCCTAAGTATAATACGGTTATGTTCCTTCACTGTTTACACCTATTTTACTTTAGGTACCACTTTTTCCAACTTCACCCACATTTACATCTCATACATGTAGGTTGGTACAATGCTTGTTCCAAGTTTCCGCAATTTGACATCTCAAATAAGGAGATTTATCCAACTTTTGCCTTTCAACTTCTCCATCTCTTGTCCGACTCCTTACTTAAATACGCCACAGTTGAAACAAGTAGATAAAAAGTCACCCCCTTGGTGGCGACTCAAATGGTCTCAATGTCTGGGTGCACTGGCTCGAAAACCCACAAGGGATGGTTGACTTTTCAGTCTGCTTCTGCCTAGTCTCAAGATCGCACACCGCTAGGCAGGCATTGTAGGATCACCAGATTTCTGCCCTGCTTTTATTTGGACGACTTTGGTCCCTCTGCTTGTAAGGGCTTGCTGGCCACTGTATAACTGTCTCTTCTGGATACCTCCTCCTGGCCCCTCCCTCTCTCCTGGGTTGGCTCTTCTTCTCTCTCATAACTATCTCCTCCTTGTCTTTAATTCTTCATACTTCCTCACTTTTCCACATTGTACTTGTGTCTCCTCTGGCCCTTGTTTGCCCGCCAGATGTTGGGCATTTGCACAGGACCTACTCATGCTGTTTTTGCCTGTCTGGGGTTCTCTTCTATTTCTGCAGGGTCTTTCATAGTGAGCTCCTCCTTCCCTCATTTGTTCTCTCTGTTCACTGCACCCATCCTGGGGTTTCTTCGTACTTTCCAATTCGCAGGCTGTGGTCTTACTAGCTTCCTTTGCTTATGGGTTTTATCCTCCCTCCTTTTACTGGATCGGTTCCCGTGCCTCCCCTTTCTCTTCCTCCTCCTTCTCCTGCTGCTCACCCTATTTGGTTCCACTCCCCACCCCCCAGTGATTTCTCCTCTCCCCAATATTTGGGTTGTCCCTCCCAACCTCTGGGCCACATGTCCTCCTCATCTTCCTCTAATGTTCTTCCCTTCATCCTTGCTACTCTCAAGCTACCTTCTCTACTCTGCCTCTCCTCCTCTCTCTGTCACCTCATCTTATCTTCTCCATCCACTCCCAAAGCACTCTCCTTTTCTCCGTGCTTGCTCCAAACTGTATAGTAACTGGTTTCTCTATGTGCTATGTATGCTCTCCCAACTCTGCTCCCTTCGGGTGATAGCATGCAGGTGTGTAATTTCTTCCTGGGTGACATTCCCAGCAAGTTCGTATTTCTGGTTGTGCCCTGTTTCTCTCTGTGAACCAAGTCTTTTTCCTAGTGGCCCATCATTTTGTATCTTGAAAGTTTGCATGTTCCTGGAGGGAGCACCGGTCAGATGTGGGGCAAGAGCAGCCAGTCCTGTGTGTTCTTGTCTAAAGCTTGCTGAAGTCATGTGTTACTATATGGGCAAACTAAGGTTTTGTGTCTGTGACATCCTATGTCTGCAAAGAAGTTGGTTTGAATGTGGGACTCGCATGCTATCACCATGAGATTTGAGAACCTATCTGGTGGGATGGTGGTCTTCCTGCGTGTCTCTGAAATTCTACCAAATTCTTCCAAAGTCTCAACTCTTTTAAACCATTTTGACTATACTGCCCTTGTGACAAGGAGCTTAAATAAGCTCTGGAAATGGAGATGGATATTTTTCTAGAGGAATTAGGGATTCCGAATCACAGATGTAACTTCAATTTTTGTAACTGAACTGTACAGTCCTAGTTTGCTGAAAACTTGTTTTGTTGGTTCATTTCCCAAATAGAACTTCATTGGGCTAGTATTTGATAGAGAACCTTTTGGTATACAAGACTACATTTGATCAAGTAGTCCATTTGGATCTTATCCTTCCACCCTTGACCTCCCCTCTCCCAGATTGGGCTGTCTAGGCTCAGGAAAGTGGGGAAAGAAAGATTGGTTGTTTTGGGGCTTGAGGTTTGGCGGGTACCAGGGGAAGAAACTCAGCCCGGCATTTGGGGGATTACTGCCCTCCTGGGGAAAGTGTGGAGGGAAGTTTCTTGGGTTGGCAGCGGCCTGGTTGGATCCCCGCCCCCACCTTGGGCTGGAGGAGTCCACACATAGCCCAGGATGGGTCTGTTGCCCTTGTAACGAGGGCTGATGTAGTCCGGGGAGCGAGGGGTCCCATTTGTGGGGTTACCTTGTGGGGCCTGGTCTTCCCCACATTGCAGGTTGTAGGCTGCCTTGCGGGCCTCTTGAGGGTTTCTAGGGATTGAAAAATGCTTTAAGATGGCCGCCCTATATGTGGACCCATCTGAAGTGGTTCTGATCCTCCAGCCCCGCAAAGAAGCTGTAGTACTCGGGTGAAAATGTCCACTTGACATACTGAATACAACTTTGCCTGTCCTTCAGGTGGAAAGTCTCCAACATTTGCTCAAACTGCTCAAGGTGCTCCCAAACTGAATATTTGGTATTTTTATGGTAGGGCGTGATGACACTCCTAATAGCCTTGATTTGCTTCAGGCGATCTTTCAGTAAAGCTCTTATAACTTTGTTGGCCTTTTTAGTTTTGGTCACCCTTGTCCACTCATCCTCTGACTCAGAGGCACTGCTACCTGAAGTGGCTGCTTGATTCTCTAGGCTCTCCCTGATTCTGCGAGCTTGGGAATGGCTGGCAGAATGTGATGGCCTTGTCTCTTGAGACCTGTGGCGCTCAGAAGAGTCTTCTGACTCTCCCTTGCTTCCAGGATTGGCTGAATACCCCCCCCCCCCCCCCCCACTGTCCTAGCTGGGAAGAGTCTTTACAATGTTCTTAGTGGGCCTATTTTCATGGAATTCCCCACTAAATTTGACTGACTGATCTCTTGGTAGGTGATATTTCTGGGGATCCAGTTCTCTGATTCTCCCCTCACTGGAGTCTTCCTGATCAGAGAAGCTGGCCCTAGCATTTGGGAGCCTATACATAGACTCCCGCCCATCCATTTCTGGGAGGCGCTCTCCCGTCAGCCCCATATTTTCCATTGTGTTTAAGTCTGCCATCCCTGTGGCCCTTGGTTCATATGAGCCAGTGGACATGAGGGTGGCAGAGTCCATGGAATTGAAGGGATTAAAGTCCCTGATGCCAGGGTTCCTGAGATGCTGCTCAGGGGTTTCTCTCTCCCATTTTACCTCATCTTTTTCAGCCCCTATTTCCTGATGACATGCCAATATCTGACCTTTCCGCTCCTCAATTAAGGCCTTACTGGTCTCTGAGTTGTTCTTGCATGGCTATCTGTTGGTGGAGCCTGTCATTCACCTCCTGAGTTTGGTCCTCACTGGTCTGATTATTCTTTGCCAGAGCCTCCTCCACCCGCCTGGTCTGCTCTAACAGCTTTCCATAATCCGTTTTTGATTTCACCCAACTCCTGAAGGGCCAGGTGATTTTCCTCTAACTTTGTTTTTTAAATGGCTGACTTTCTGGCCTAAGGCGTCCCTCTCCTGACTTAGAGTGCCCCTCTGTGTAGCCAGGTCGACCCTCTGCTTTTTAAGTGCCCCAGCTTTCTGGCGCTCCTCATCAAACTCTGGGATTCTAGGTCTTTGATGATTAATTTATTATTTTCATCTTTTCAGGATTCTAGGCGGTTTTGCAGGGTGACTATCTGTTCTGCACAGACTCTATTATAATTCAATTGCTGCTCCAGCTTTTGTTGGCTCTGTTGTAGAGAATCCAACCTTTCTTGACACACTTTTTGCAGTGTCAGTACCTGGGCATCTTGCTCTGCATTCTTTTGCAGTAAGAGAGCCAGATCTTCTTGGAGCTTGGTGGCATATTGCCTAGCCTCTGTTTCAGATTCTTGGCTACTTTGGAGCCTTTTCTCTACAGAGTCCAGATTGCTCTGGATTTTCTGCAGTGCTTCCCCTTGCCTCTTTGTGAAATCTACATGGTCTGCGTACTTTTCCTGTATGACTCCTATGTGGAGGTACAGGTAGGCCGCTATTTTGGCAATTTTGCATTGCTCCTCTTTTATTTTAGGGGTCATATACACTTCGCTAAGTGCTTGATGTAATGACCCCCTGTCCTGCCAGATATCAAGATTGATTTCAGTGATTTGCTGTTTTATTCCTTGCAGCCATACTTGTTCATCCTGTTCTAGCCATTCACCACTGACAAACAATGTGTGCAGTAGGTGTTCCCTTGCGATATTAATTTCTACTGGGGTCGCCATTCTGGAAATATTAATTTCTTTCTGGCTTATCGCAGGGTTACTTTACTTTTGCAAACAGGCCCAACTCCTTTGAGTATTTCTTTTGAGGGGTGCTTGTACAACATGGTGTATGTACCCCGTTAGCTAGCACGCTGTGTTAGACTGTCACGAGCGGTATGTCTAATTCAGGATCTCGCGACGAGCCGCCAAGCTGTAAGTGATTTCAATCCGGCACACAGCCAAGTCTCGCCCAGCATGTAGTGCACAACTGAAACCCTTATTTATTTTTGTCTATAAATTCAATATTCTAAACAATATAACACTCATATCACACCCTTCTCCTGAGACAGACCCCCCCCGGGTCACACTGAGCCAGGAATCAGGCTGGTTTGCAAAGTTAAATATTTATTTATGTATTTCAAATTTAATCACAATATATTTTAATAGGTAAACAACAATCATCAATGGTGTGCCTGAACACAGAGTAATATCTTTAATACACTATGGATCGAGTAATGAGCACCAAAAACATATGCAGCACAGAAAAGAATACTTTTGTGTTGGTTTAGACAGATGGCACTATAGTGAGAGGTTCTCTCTGCAACACCACTCAGCCCCCCAATAGGCAATTAAATAGATTTGAGGAGAGAGCAGGTATTCAGGAATAGCATAAATCAGACAGAATATCAGTCCCACTTTCCCCCTTCAAACACAAGAGAAAAACGGAATTAACTTTTCAGCCGGCAGGATGGCTTTTAAATTGTCTTTAGAATTGACTGAGCAAAAACACCAAATGTGGACAAAAGTACTTAAATTGTTATAATTTCCTATGGGAGCCGCTTTGAACAGTTGCACACAGTCACAAACAATGATTTAATCCAAAGAAAGCATTTGAAATCTCAAAGTACAAGTAAGAAACAATTTAAAGCTATTTCACATGTTTAGAATTCTTTCAGAATTGTAATTTGCGGCAAACTTTTCCTTGCGCGATAATCTCGATAATGGTTCCATGGATAGCTATGGATGTTAGGTACAATTAGGAATTGAAATTTCGTTTCTATCATAAAAACTGAGGGAATTATAGAGGTTTTAGTAAAGGTGTTTTTGTAAATTAGGTGCGAGAATGGAAAACAGAAATGCACTTTGAAAATGAAACATGGGTTTGCTTACACTATATTATGACTATGAAAAAGAGAATGTCACACGTGGATTTCCACAGTAGCTTGGCCAGCGTAACCCTTCACGTGTGATACTCTAGTTTCCGTTCTGGGATTTACTTGTCTTACTCAAAATCACTAATGACTTATGATTTTATAAAACACATGAGAAAAATCAGCTCAAGAAAGGTACTGACAATACTATGATTCTGAATTTACAGATAGGATGACTTGAGATTGGGATAAGACTATGCAGAGATATTAGGGTCACTTGTCTTCCTATTAATACTTACAAAATAAGTTATTCGATTGGACCGTCAGTTCTGGTCATGGATTGGATCTGGTCTAGGAAGAACAGCACATCAGGCACGGGATTGGATCAGCTAGGCCGGTTACCGGTTTTGCACAGGATCTGTCCTTCTTGTTTGTGGATATTTCAATCAGCTGGATAGCAAGTTCCTCAGGCAAGCCTAGTGGTGGCAAGCCAGAGAATTTCAGGATACTGGTTCACAAGGCCTTCTCATCCCACAGCGCTTCTCTGGGGGTTTGGGAATACGTTTGAGGATTAGGCGTTGCAGAAATCAATAGATCTCTATTGCTGCCAAGAGTCTTGGCATCTGGATCTGGAAGAATATTAAAGCTGGATGTAGAAGGCTGGATCTGAGGGCTTCGCCGGAACCAGGAAAGTCAGTGGATCTGTGAGTTCCTATGTGTTGTCAGCTGTCTCTATGTATGCTTTAAAATGACATCACAAAGTGGGTGTATGGACCGGCTTACCTAAGCTTGCCCCTGTGAGATGAGATAGGATCAAAACTTCATCTCTGCCTTGCATTTGGGTGATTGGATCAAGGCCGGATGATGTCACATTTTATGGTTTGCTTTACAGTCCTCAGAGACCTCCCTTTAGCCATTGGTCTCAAAATCAGATTTTATACTAAACACACATTTCTACATTGGTCACCTTTATACAAATCACACACAAAGATGCCATATTTTATGTAGCATCTGTTGCTCCAAATCCCCCAGCGGTGAGATCTTGTTTAAACCTTTTACAGAATTTTGTCCTTTTTGCTATGAACACAATTTCCAAACTTTATGCAAATTTCCACAAATGTGTGTGTTTAACATAGGGATGTGTGTGTAAATTTCCACAATTCTAACATGAATACATTTCACATGAAACCACATATATTGCCATTCCTGTCCAGGACATGTGACACGGTTCTGCTGCCTTTTAAAACGTGCAGCCAAAATTTTGATTCACAACTCTGTCCTTGGTATATTTTTCACCCTTTTGGCTGACAAGTTATGAGTCTTTAAGAATTGTTCTTTGTTCATGTTTAGCAACAGATGGGCCACCCCTTTTTGTCTCCCTGCAGTCCAGGAGCATCCCCCTCCTTGTTTGTTCCTTCCAGGAGCCATTTACGACCACCTTCAAACGTTTCCTGGGCTGAAGCTCTGTCATTGTTCCTGCTCTTTCTATAGACAAAGGTCTGGGCTAACTCGCAATTAACATCCCCCAGTGAGTTTCTGCTGAGAGGAAGGCCGTCCCCCTGGGATAAACTTGCTTTTCCAGTTCTTGCAGCTCAGCCAGGCTAATTAACTTCTTAAATCCAGCAAAACCCAAACTTGTTCCATCAAACATAAATACATTACTTTCCTGGCTTTACAAATGGGGGATCAAAACACAACTAAAATCTGTATTCCTTTTAGCAGAAATCCTTTTTATGTTTGCTAATCCAGCAGACTTTTTAGTTTTGGATCCCTTTAAAGTTTCATCAGTAACTCATCTGACAGCTGTCATTCAGGTAGCCCAGGGTAATACACCCAGATTTTGACAGAGGCTGTCAGTTTACAGACAATCCAGTTTGTCTGATGAATGTTTTGATCTTCACATTAGGACTTTGTAGGTTTACAATGCTTCATTAGATACATGAATTTTAGCACCAGGCAAGATTTTGAATGTTGAGAAGTGTTGTGTTATAGGCATTTTGGAGTGTTTAGCAACAAAGCAAGTGTCATTTGTAGACACATTTTGGAGTTTCATTTGCAAAGTGCTGCTTCTCCCTCTGCACTCTGTTTGCTGGTCATGGAGCCCACTGGCACATTTTCTGCGGTGTGTATTCTATTCCACAGCACATGCACCATGGGTGGCAGGTTGTGCATCCCTCTTTTTGTGTGCTGAAGCACATGGATTGTGTAGGTTTTTGGTGCACACAAGGGCTTTGCCGCCATTGTTCCCGTTTCTTTCACCATCACTGGCAGGGCGTTGCCGCATAGCATAGCGGAGTGGGTCAATACATCCCACAGATCAGTGGCTAATAAAAGTTGTTCAGCACTGTAATGTGAGAATCCAGTAACTCATTTAAAACTGCTACTTTTTATAATACATGGTCCACACAATAAATAATTATAAAGGGGCACATATAGGACACATTTCAGTTTGGATCATATTGTGGTACGAAAAGGCCTGCAAATTAGATGGCAGCACCGACATCACTTTAAATTTTCGATTTATACTGGAATTCATATGTAGCAAGGTCAGCATGCCATCTAGTGGACATTTTGGGATAAACCCCTCAAAGGGGAACATTATTTCTGGGGGAGCAGAAATTGATTCATTTGTATTTTACTGAAATCCAAAGAGCCTACTGAATTCCTCCTCATCAGTCTGCCCACTGAAACAAAAGCGTGTCCATCCATGGCTCAATGATATGCGTCTAGGACAGGGGTGCACAACTGATTTTGACAGAGGGCCGAAAGTACCTTACATGAGGGCTATAGTGGGCCGAAAAGTAAAAGTGGGCGGGGCGGTAGGCGGGACATGTCAGGAGGCTTTTTCAACCCCCAATTTGTATTAAACACATGGAAAAAGATATGTTTTCGAGGGGTAACGATTTTTATTGCATTTCAAACTTACATTTTGTACTACACATTTTCCATTGCTATCATTTATTTTGATTTAGTTATTGTATATCGTCTGTTTAATTAAATTATATATATTTTATTGACCCTTGATTGGACATTCCGTTATTTTGGACTGCTATAGTTTGCTGTTTGGGTTACCCAAGAGGAGTATGGCCTTCGTTGAGTCAGGTTTCCTCAAAAAAGCAAAGGATGTACATCTCCTAACTGTGCCTGTTTTAGCTTTATTATTGAATTCACTCTTGGAGTCCAACACTATGCCCCATGGCTCCCAACCCCAAACAAACACTATGCCCCATGGCCCCCTCACCCCCAACCAAACACTATGCCCCATGGCCCCCTCAACCCCAACCAAACACTATGCCCCGTGGCCCCCTCACCCCCAACCAAACACTATGCCCCATGGCCCCCTCACCCCCAACCAAACACTATGCCCCAAACACACTCAAGCATGCACCCATACAGACCTGAACCCCCTACCCCCCAAATCAGCACACACACAAACATGCACCCATACAGACCCGAACCCCCCACCCCCCAAATCAGCACACATACAAACATGCACCCATACAGACCCGAACACCCCACCCCCCAAATCAACACACATACAAACATGCACCCATACAGACCCGAACCCCCCTACCCCCCCAAATCAGCAAACTCTCAAACAAGCACCCATACAGATCCGAACCCCTACAAACATTCATAAACATCCAACACACACCCCCACCTCAACATACACTCAAAATACATTAAAACACAAACATTCAAACACATCCGACACACCCCCACCCCCGCATCTCAACATACACTCAAAATACATTAAAACACAAACATTCAAACTCATCCGACACCCCCCCACCCCCGCATCTCAACATACACTCAAAATACATTAAGACACAAACATTCAAACACATCCGACACACCCCCCCACCCCCGCATCTCAACATACACTCAAAATACATTAAAACACAAACATTCATACACACAAACATAAAGCAAAACAAACCCGACACACAAACACAAACAGACCACTTACCGGAGACGTGCTGGAAGGCAGGCAGGTAAGCTGGAATCGTACTACGGCTGGCGCGGTCCAAGGCTGAAATGCCTTCCGGCATCAAGCCTTATGGGCCACGCCAGCCGTAGTGCTGCTGGCCCTCCATTGGTGCAGCACACACGCATTACGTGGCTCGTAGGAGCGACGTGATGCGTGTGTGTGCTAGCCAATGAGGGCCAGTGTTTTCACCGGCCCGGAAGACAACAAAGACTTTCCTAATGGAGGGCGGCCGCCGGTCAAAAGGGCATGGCGGGCCGCAACTGGCCCGCGGGCCGTATGTTGTGCACCCATGGTCTAGGAGGATTTGATCCACAACTCTGACTCAGCAAAATCCTTAGGTGTCGCCATTGAAAACAGCCTGCCCTTCCAGAAACACATAGCCACAAAGGCCCAAATAGCCTGGCTCAGAATCTCAACCATTCGAAAAATCCAACCCTTCATCCCACTGCAAGACTTCGGGAAAGTAGTGCAGGCACTGGTGGTCACGCACATCGATGGGGGCGGAAATGCTCTCATGACAGGGCTGCCAGCTGTTCATTTGGCTCATCCCAAAAGCAGTCCACCACATTGCAGCACATCTTATTATGGGAGCACGGAAATTTGACAGAATCGCCCCCATCCTACGCTAACTACATTGGCTTCCACCGCAGACCAGGATACTGTTCAAGACTTCTTTGTAGATGATGCAATCAGTCACAAGTAGCACACCGGCGCACCTACGGGCTACACTCCACATATCTGGTGGTGCATGTTAGGGAGAATTCTCAAAAATGTGTTAATTCCCTCCACCATTTAGACCACCAGCAACTTTGCTGGATTTTGAGGACTTGATTTTTTTTAACCTGGAGAGAGCGAGACCCTTTTTCCCACTCTCTCATGTATTTTAATGTGATTTTATACACTGTGTTTCTTTTGGTTATGGAGTCTAACCAACTCCATAGGCATCATCTTTTACAATTGTGTCACAAACCACCTTCATTGCAGCGACACAGGGAAATCTTCCAGATTTCTCAAGGTTGAAATACCTTCTCTGGGTTCAACTACTGTTTCCCAGAGCAGTAAAGTGAAATTGACTTTACTTAGCATTGTAACTTTCTAGACCCAGCACACACTATCTTCCAATAGGGTGCTGGACGAGTTACTTAGTATCCCCTTTGTCTAGCTTCTTATGTAACATATTTTATGTTACACTTTTCTCACTGAATGGCTGATGGCAGTGGTTTTCATTATTAACTACCGAGGTTTGCATTTACCATGACCGTTCGCGGCTCCGGTAAAGCAACCGCGGGAGCCATCTTTTTCAAAATGGCGTAGAGCCAGCTTCCATAAAATGGCCCAGGGTCTTCTTTTTTTCGCCATGTCTTTGTGGAAAGGTCTTTCTAGAGAGTTTGCTGCGCGCCAAACCAGGTTTGGTCTCTGTTAATTTTGCCTTTGGCAGCGTTTCTGAGAGAAACCCGCCTCTGGCTTCAGAGTGTTTGGGGTAGGTAGGAAGTGAGGGAGGTGCCCGAAATTCCTGTGCTTCGTCTCCTAGGAGACCCAAATGCACTCTGTGGTGGTTTGCTGGCTGACTGTCCGGCAAGGACATCCACCCTGCTGGTTGAGTGACAGCTAGGCTGGAATGAATGGGAGCGAACTGAATAAAAGGCGAATCTTTTGGCTTTGTGTATTGCTCTCCCCAAAGTGCACGGAACAAACATAAATCACCAATGCAATTACAGAGCAAATACTTTGAACGTAGACAGACGCAATAACTCACAGCCACGCACTCTTAGAAGATAATCAGCTCTTGTACGCCTATTTATTCAAAGCTCAGGAGTACATAGAAATAACTCACAAAAATAATATGGACATAAATCACAGAAGAAGTAAAGAATTCAAAAGGAAATACATCACCGTGAGCATAACAGGATTCCTCATCTCGCCCAGAAGCGGCTAGAAGACCCAGGGAACAGCCAGGCCGAGAGCACCACAGCTCACAGGAGGGCCGGATGTAAGCATCCTTCTCCGGCTGAAGTCTCACCTGACCACCTCCGGGCTTCCGCATATATACACACTCCAAAAAGGGGAGTCAATGCTCGAACCTTCTGGAAATTGCACTTGCGCAGTTGAGGAACAGCCGTCGGTTGCCAGCTGGGTCAAGAAGCGCAGTGCCTCCCTTCTCTAAAAACGCGCTCCACGGAGAACAGTAGCAAACCATAACAAAGTTAGCTTTCCCAGCAGAAAGGTCCATGACCGCATACCAGGTTTGAAAAGCATGTTTTTCTCAGCACCGTGAATCTAACACTCAGCAAAATGTGTGCAGCTTTTCACTGTGGCATGAAGTAAATATCCATCATGGCTCCGAGTGCTCCTAGAATACATTGCGCACCAGCGCCATTTTAGATCAAGCATAACACTTGGAAGGCAGAGTCAACCACTGGACGAAGAAACCGAAGAAGAGCTTGAAGAGAACGCCTGCTGCAACTCCTAAACCAGTGGTTTGCCCAGTGAAGCCTTGCTGCAGTGCCTACTTGCCAAGTTTGCATCAACATCGACAGAGAAGCCCCTGCAAGGACGACTTCTCCCTTTGAGTTGGTGGGACCAATCAACTCCAAAGTAAGCCACCTGCATCCATCTTGGAGCTGGTTGGTTTCTCCTCAGAGTTGCTCCAGCAAACCGAATAGCCAGGGAGAGCAACACCAGATTGTGTGCATTGCTTTTAAGCTGGCCTAAAGCTTTTGGAAGATCCTCTGACTCCCACGAACCAGGACTGACCAAGCCTGACCCCCCTCAGCCGAGTGCAGTACCTCAGACGCAAGGAAAGTCCACCTTGACAGCCAAGAACCATGCTTATTGCTATTTGCGGTGTCGCAAGAAGCTGAGACGCGAAACAGCCACTGAAAGTGAAGTTAACGGTTGGCAATTTTTGACAGTGCCAGCGCAGTGCAGAAGTCCTCCAGCATCCTCCCTCTTGTCCCCTTGACTGAGGCCCAGTAACAGTGATATCTGCAGAGCTGCACAGGAACAGAAGTCATCAGCTGCATCTTTTCTTCTTTACCAAGGTACTGTAAAACAAGTCTAAGAGAACTTACCTCTTACTGTGGAAGTGCATGTAACTTCTGCAACTCACAAGTCTAATCAGCTTGTGGCCCTACATTTGATTCTTCTTTTTATCAAAGACTCCTAAGAACTTGTGCAAAGAATTTTCCATTTACTAACCTGAAGTGCTGCTTCCTATACAAAGACTTTTGCCCATTGACTTTGGCTTAGCCTATTGAATTGAATGACTCTTCTATTGCAATCTAAAAGTATTTGCCCTGCTTAAGAATATTGGTGATCTCTTGTGTTCTAATAACCTTTGCCTTTTAACAACTTTTAAGCGTGTTCTGAATGCCAACAGTAAGATATTAATGTCCTCAGCACCCTTGTTATTGAAGTCAGCTGTGGGTGTAGGTTGTGTCTGTTGGCCATCCCAAAAATGTCTTGTCTGATTCAGAATCTCAGAGTGTACAGTATTGAAGTGTATTTGTGTGTTGTGTGTTACTAGTATATTGCTCCCTTTTAAAGAAGTCTTTATAACAGACTGATAAATAAATTAATAATTGTTTATGCAAGAAACCTTGAGTGTAAGGGTTTATTTGAATACCTGTAACTGTGAATCTTTGTAACCCCACTACAGCTCACATTTCCCCTCTTGAGATAAGCCTGGCTGCTCAACAATGTACCAAAACTGTGTTAGTACAAGCTTATACCAAAGGTTGGGTTGCCTATACCTGTAGTCATAGTTGTTTGTAGTGTTCCCAGAGGGTACTGCATTCAAACTTTGCCTAACAGTGCAAACTCCTTGCGCAGAAAATCCACCAACCAGCTTGAATCACAAGCCCTCCGCAAAGAGAGGACTTGCAAACAATCCTTCTCTTGTCGTGCAACCACCCCTGGAAATCTATCCCGGTGTTGGCTTGGAATGTCCCCACAATTCTCCGAACTCCCAAATCTCTCAAAAAAGATCTTTCAACAACACCGAACCAAGGACTAATTCCAATGGAAGCTCATACCGATGCACAGACCTCGCTGTACTGTGCTACTGAGAAGATAAGCAGCGAGAACCCAAATCTATGATGATTGTGTGTTAAAGGTCGATGAGGCAGTAAAGCACTCCGTCCAAGCAACGCGCAGTGCGGCCTCTAGCGCCACGATGAAAACAGTTGTCAAATCTTGCACATCAGGACAGTGGAAGATAATAGTTGAAGCCAACCAATTGCGGCAAAGAAAGACCTTCAGTATTACAGTGCACCACCAACTGTACACAGAACAGATGTCCATTCTAACACCCCCTCAAAGAAATTGATTTGGGTCCTGTAGAAGGCAAAAGCCGAACAAGAGAAAATTGCCGAATGTCAAACCCGACAGATGGACTGGCAGACCACCACCGTTTCACGGTGCCAGAGGCACTTATTATACTTATTAAACTTAAACTGTAATATTGCCATGAACTGTAGAGAAGTGGGTTCAGTAGTTCATGTTGAAACTTTAGAGATTGGTATTGGGCTTTCACAACTACTTTTCACTACTTCTCATTTAGTAAGCCACGTTTTTATCATCAATATATTTTTGGCATTGGCGAAATGTAAAACTATAAACTCTTGCATGTATTCATCATCTGAAAGTTTAACAAGAGGTGGCAGAGGTTGTTTTAATATTGGAAAAAAGTGTCCTATGTATTTTGTTGGTCACATATATAAATATTTCTAATCGTTGGTCTTCCTTTATAGATCTGGAAGCAGTATTTCTCAATGAAGGATACAGTCTTTGCAGTTATTCCGGTAAGTGGTTACTGCTGCTCATTTTATGATCTTGTTCATCACTGGTATGTCATCCCACCTTGTGGAGTCTGTCTATTAAGTGAGGTATTTGTTGGCAATGCCGCTTTGTGATAGGAAGTTTCGAGAAGGTTGTACAACATTGTGTTCTAAGAGAGGTGGTTGAATTCTAGAACATGTTATTTAAGTCCAGGCTTTTAACTGTGGCTGTTTTCTTGGATTGCTTATAGTTTCAGAAAGCATGACCGATCTACGCCTTGGCAAAATATCTCAGTTGCCTACTTTGCATTCAGGATCCTGGCTTTCATAATTCTAATAATTCTGATGATTTATATACTATCAGTAAGAGTGCTGGGTAACCAATGTTACAAGTTACCAGCCACATTAGGCACAGTGTGCTACTCAATGCATCAAACTGGCCGAATTAGCATGCGAGTGATGGGCTGAGGCCGCAAAACTGGGGTATTAGACCTGCGCCACATGGCATTATCTACTTCCCAAGGCGAGCGGGTTGCACTTGCGCTCGGTTTACTCTACCTGCTATTCCATGTAGATCAAAATCCATGAGCATTTTCAGATCCACACAGTATTTTGAGAAGTGCCATCTATATTTTTATTGTGGCATATTTAGCTTTTTGCTGCGCTGCATGGACCCACAAAGTTGTAATTTCCATTCCTTCACTCACATATGGCCTATGATTATCTTTTGTGTCATGCTGAAGAACCACATGGCGAATGCCAAACTAATGGTAAGGAGTGAGGACAGGAGTAAATGGGCGAAGTAAGGTTTTTGGCTATCTGCTCTCCTCCACTATTCTGGGCTGCTGATTAATTAGAAGCACTTTCATGACACTTCCATACATGTTTTGTTTTATTTTGGTTATTTGTGTGCGCATCTAGCTTAGGGAAGCAACGGAGCTCTGTACATTGGTAGGGATTGGAGGCATTCATTAGAAGGTTACAGGGGGTACTGTTTTTAAAACTCGGCCAAATTATTAGTTCAGCAGTGTGGTAAAAAGACTGTCAGTAATTGCATTACCACCACTTCATTTCGACAGTAACAGGATTACTGCCTCTTCTACCAAACCAGTGAATTATACATTTAGCCATGAAGTAGAGGATTTAAATCTTAAAAGATGTCCCTTGCTAGTAAAGGGTCTAACAGTCCAAATATTCTTCCTAGCCCAAAGAAGACTTAACATTGAGATAATTAGCTATGATGGGTCTATGTACTGGTAAGGGAGTAGTAGAAGGGGCCCCCTTTTTCACAAGTCAACATTTTGACAGGTGGTCACGCCCCCTGCATTCGGTCTTAGTCCCTTCCCCTTTTGATGTGCTTGGATATACACTTGATATAAATCTAAATTTGATTTAAAAGATTTGATACAAAAATGTACTGTGGCACATGGCATCATTAGTCTGTGCTAAAAGTGTGGTATACTTTAACACTGTAGGTTAGAACATTTTGTTTTTTGCACAACACTTTACCTAGCTTTATAAAGTCTTGTTGCTATGACCATCTGTATTAATTTGCCAAGCCCAAGGTTTTGCATCTGAGAATAAATGATTATGATATATTTTATCGTGTTTGCTTTCTATATCTGGAGAGTATTTGAATAAAAAGTCCCGGCTCTCATTGTGGACATGCCCAACACCCATATCTCCTAAAAGTTCTACATATACTTTGTAAATGTATAATTACTATGCGTTATTTCATTTATCCCCAGGCAACCTTCCCCAAACGTATTATTGTGTCACAATGCCTTGAGAAACATTTACATGTATAGGAGGATGTATACGCATGGAAAATTATCTCTCAGCAACAGTCTGTACAAAATGCACCCATTTTCACATGTACATAATTGTAAAAGTTTAGTCCTCAACTTAGTTTGCAGCCTAGCGAGATGAATGAAGCCTTAAAATTCCCAGGTCGGCTTTTTAAAAATTCAAGTGCCGCTGGAACATGTTATGTGGTGGTTGCCACTGTGCATTTTGTAGCCGACCGGATCATCGTACAACATCTGATAAACCAAACTAGTGTGTATAAAATCTGAAAAAACATGATTGTTTTAAATGTTAATAAAAATGTGTTGTTTATTAACACCTATATTGCATATTTATGTTCAGCTGTTATGGGTGAACATGTAAGCATGAAGTTGTTGGAAATATATTCAGACAAAGGGACATTGAGGGGTATGGAAGGCTGTTAACAGCTTGTAAGATCAGCTGTGAAAATAAAGCCAGCATTTGGAAAAGCAACATAGTTCTACTGTGTCTTAACTTACAACGTGTGATTAAAAACATAGAAACTGTTTCTCTAGCCCGTATCGGATTGCTGGTCCCCAGCACATCCTAGCGTTACGCCTCTGAATAAAATAACTTTTTAAAAATCAACCAGCGATTGGTGGTGTTATACATAATAAAAAGGAGCATGTAATAAAGAGTGCAACCATTTTATGATTTTGAACAAATATTTTATTTATATAGAATGACACATTTAGTACAGAAATGAAAAATGATTGTACACAATCAGGTCAGTGCAGAACGAAAAAGTTGTAATGCAACGAAGAAAAAACATTTAGATTCAAACAACCAGCTCTCAGACACTCAGCTAGGTCAGGTGCATCGCCTGTGTGACCTCGATGTTTTAAAGGTATAGTCGGCAGGAGCGCTGTGAAATAGAGCAACGCTTCACACTTAAAGCTGTTGTGGCATCCGTCACACCCTGTAGAACCAGTTGGGTCTCAATACCACCATCTATGGCGGTCCATGATTGAGCCCTGGTTGCTGCGCTGTCCCAAATGTATAACCCATTCATAGCAGTGGAATCCGTGTCGGTTCCTTGGGCCTGCATCCATAAACTGACACATCCCTGCGACACTGATTACCGAGCTCCATTGATACATTTGAAAATAAACAATGTCCATCTTTGAACTGCCACATCTGTTCACCCGTGTATAAGTGCCACCATAGGTTATTCTGAAACTGTGGCTGACCCCATCATCCTTGGGTTTTGTGGGCCCCTACTCCATGTGGGACTTGTTGCCTTAGATGACAATGGCTGCTGGTTGTTGGTTGCCCCAATCCACATCCAGAGACTCTGCCGGGTGTGCCATCCATCTGTTCGTGTACGCGATGTCACTAAAAATACAAGAAAAAATGTAGATTCAGAATAAAGTATCTTTTACACTGTGAGCAGTAGCGGCTTACACTATCCACCAACAATAGTACAACTGTCACAGCGCACAGTGTGTTGCAATGTCAGCGTCAACATGGTAAATCCAATTTAACATCCAGGTACAGTACCCCTAAGAAATTGAAATTTCAGTCCGTTTATATAAAAGAATCTCGTCTACACCACTTCATCAACTGTGTGATCTTTGCCAAAAATGTGAGTGCCATAGTTCCTGATCTTCCAAAATTGGGACTTCACATTGCACACATTTTCAAGATTGTACAGAGAATTGCAAATGTTAGAACCATATTTTAAAAGTCCTAACACACTTCTACCTCAAACTTTTTGTTTTGAAGTACACATTGCATTTTTAACATGTAAAGATGCGGGGCAACACTCTGAGCTTCCCTTGCAGACAGAGCACAGACACATTTTTTTGTGCCACTCTGCATGCAGAATAAAATAAAATGTAGCACCTATTTGGAAGTACAAAATGATTCCGGCACAATCTAAACCATGCACTGGTACTGTCATGAAAACTTAAAAGAAGCCAACTTTTACACATCCCCAAACATCGCAAGCCTTGTATAACGCCCTGGTATTCACCACCCTTAAAAATGACATCAACTCTAGTACTTTGTAGCAATAGATCGCGACTATAGCATTTGCGCAACATGTGTGATCTTTGGTCAAACTCAAATACATCACATTTAACGCATTTGAAATATTTCATCAACTTTATCAGCGCTGTGAAACTAAAACGAGGCATTGTGCATGTGCAAATATGCTGCATCACTAAAAGATAAGTGTACTGGCACCGTTTTTATGGGATTATTTTTTTAAATCTCAATCAATAAATGATCAGGGCCAGTCGTTTTTCCAGACTTTGGCAGAAATAGGGCACACTTAATTACAGTAAGTAACAAATATGAAGGAATTCTCCTCAGGGCATGGCACATTGTAAGAATTGAGTCATTGTACACCTCAACAAAATGCTTAATCCATCTGCTAGCTGGAACATATTTAGGTGGTTCACCTCAAGCGTTCTTAGTTCACCGGGTAACAATTTTCAAGAAAGCAGCATAGTTATGCCCTTTAGTGAACCTTAAACTCGTCCCAGTGCTGAAGAGCAGCTTGCTTTTTCTTCAATTGTATTATGTCCTTGTAGTCTGAACTTAATTGCCTAACAAGTTGATTCTTTGAGTCAGACTTGTTTTTTATCACTTCTAAATGGGACCCATTACTTTCCTGCAATCCCCCATCATATCAAGTAGAAGTGCTGGGTTACTACACACTGCGTTAGAACATAAGCCTGTAACTTTTCATAAAACTCAATACCAGCTAAGTTACTTGAGGATTGAGTAGATAATCATTTAACAAGGGTGATATTATATCATAGACTCCAGGGATTTTAAACTCGAGATCCTCCATAGTCCATTTGCGGTTATGTAAATTTGAGCTGACGTTTATATTCAAGTCCACCGCGCAGCACTTCCCATAGCTGAAGTGCTGGTATTGGCCATAAGGATTGAGGCCAGTGGATCATGCTCGCTTTCTGTACATTCAGTAACCAGCATTGCTTTGACCAGCGCCCAGTTTGTGAGATCTTCCAGCATATAATCTATGTTGCTAGGGCTGTTACCCTATGTTACCCTATCTGTGCGTATGTGTAACTGGAGTACTCTTCACATAATCTATCATCACTCACCCACACGGACACAAACCTGAACTATATGCTGTCTGTATTGCCAGTTCATGTATCTAAATATGCGACTGTAAAGTATACTGCCTGTAATCCTTACCAGCCTTCCTTTGTAACCAGATTATTGCTTCATTTGTAACAGCGCCACGATGCCCACGGGCTGTTGTGCGCTTTAAAAATACGAATAAATAAATATCTCCTGGCACCCGTCCATCAGCAATTATAGATTCTAATAGTATGGTGTACTTGTGCAAATATCTAATGGGGTCTAGTGTGCAATGATTGTACTCCCCATGCGTCCTGCCATTAAGTGAGCTGGGAAATTCATACTGGGCATTGAACGCCGGCCACAATCCTAAAGCATTGCCCACTAATGTAGCCTTTGTCGCTAATGACCTAAGCTTATCCTTCAAAGACAAAATGGTTGCGGAACGCCATACTAGCCCACTGTGGCCATGCAGAGTCTAATGACTCAGCGTAGACTTGTCACTATTTGGATGGAAGGCATTATGATAGCAACAGTATTGCAACTTCACTCAACCTCGAATTTCACTTGTAGGCAGACCTTGCATTTCAACTGGCCGAGCTGGATTTTGGATATTTCCATAAAGGAAGTGCTCTTAAGCCACACAATAGCTTTGATAAAGACCAGGGGAGAAACCCGTGTTGGCTGAAGCTAAATTGTTTAATCAAGAAATGAGCAATGTACTGCTCTGTTCTACCATTCTGCACACTGAAACGTGCTGTGATTATCTTGATTAATTTTCTTTGGGAGCACATGTAGGACATGGCGCCCGCTGTTTTCGCTGATCCCTGTTCTTAACCGCTACATCACTAGAAACAGCTGGCACCTACTAGGCAGCTTGCATTGCACTGGTCTCCAACCTTTGTCTTTCCAGATGTTACTCGCATCAGCCGGCTGTAGCCGTGTCACTAGTGTCTGTTCATGGGAGTTACAGCGCGATCTATTCTTAAACTCATAGCAACACACATTCTGTATAGTAGGTACCGAATAGGGTGCTTTAGCAGCCCTGGGCATGAACAGTTTAGATGGATTTGTTTATCTTTACATGCCTAATATATTTAGGTGGCTTTGACTGCCTGATATATTGATAATGTAAAAATAAATATGGCGGTGTAAAGGGAAATGAAGTGGGAAGTTTATATGGGTAAACTGCATGATTAGAGTCGAATACCATTGGCACTTTCAAAGGCTCCCCCTACTCCATGGCGATATTTTTTTTTCCATATGGTAACTCAACTGATAACATGGACATGAGTGTATGTGTATATGAGGCGTCTAAATATGCTTAGATTCATATGCTTGACCTAGAGCGCCATCTAGTGGTTGGCTTGAAGTATTACATATTGTTTTTCTAATACAAAAATGGGGCATCCACATGGGCTTTGTATTTGTATTTATTTATTTATAAAGGGCAGCCAGGCCCGGGGGCATACGGGCGCGTAAGTTAGAGCTGGTTACAGTTACATTTGAATGAAGTAGACAAAGGTTACGCTACGGTTACAGATAGATACATACATTAGTATTACAGATACAAACATACATGTTGCAATGTTCATGTGCCAGGCAGTGGAGGCTGCCGATAAAATATAATCTAAAATAAAATAAATTATTTACAATATGTGCAGTGGGCAGTCAGTCGATCATGATCTGGGAATTTTAGGCTGTCATTGTGTCCATGTTGTGAAGCCAGCACTTCGTGTTACGTTTCAATAGGTTAAAGGAAGGTTCTGACCTAAGGAGCGCGGGCAGTGTATTCCATAATTTCGATGCTTGAACAGGGAAGCTAGCTCCACCCGAGTTAAGGAGTTATGGACATAGTGTTTGCTTGAGCTGCTCTGAGTGGTCTTGATGATGTATGTGGTGTAAGTTGGTTGGTGAGGTAGGCTGGTGCAAGGTTGGCCCTGGCTTTGTGTGTGAGGGCCAATGTTTTGAGGGATATTCTATGCTCTACTGGGAGCCAATGTAGATTACGTCTAGTCTCAGAAATATGTGACTTTTTAGGGATGTTGAGGGCTGCCCTGATGGCATTATTTTGAATTACTTGTAGTTTGTTGATATTTTTATGGCTAGTGCCTAAATAAAGGGCATTACAATAGTCTATTTTGGACAAGACTAATGCTCTAGCAAGAGTAATGCAGTTGGGTGTGGAGATGAACGGCCTGCATGCAGTGATCAATTTGCAGGTGTAAGCGGCTGATGATGCTACTGCATTGGTTTGTTTGGAGAAGGATAAGGTGGCATCAATGTAGATGCCTAGGGTTTTTGTGTTGTTTGAGACGGAGATAAGATTACCATCTATAGTGAAAGATTTGAAAGCAGAGTTTAGATTTTTTAGTTTGGCACGAGTACCAAGGATGATCAACTCAGTTTTTTCGTCATTGAGACAAAGTCCATGATGTGCCATCCATGCTTGTATAATTGAGTATATTTCATTGAGTGTTTTGCTGTCTGTTTCGTAGTCACCCGAGATAGGAATGAGTATCTGGGTGTCGTCCGCATAATTGGTATACGTGACACCCAGATAGTCAAGGATATCGAAGAGGGGCTTTGTAAATACATTATAGAGCATCAGGGACACACAAGAGCCTTGCGGGACTCCACAAGGTACTGGTGAAGGTTCAGCTGAATCAGTGGGAGAGAAGACCCTCATGGTTCTGTTCGCCAAGAAGGAACTGATCCAGGTAGTGGCTGCGTCTGAAAAGTGAGCTGCAGTTTTCAAATGGTGACAGTGTTTGGTGGTTGACCAAGTCAAAAGCTGCTGACAGGTCAAGCAGTAAGAGGAGTGCAAGTTTGCCGTTGTCTTTTAGGATTTGGATCTGGGTAGTGAGATCTATTAGTGCAGTTTCCGTGCCGTGTCTGGGTCAGAAGCCGGATTGCCTTAGTCCCAGGAGATTGTTCGATTCTAGATAAGCCTGTATTTGCAGATAAGCTGCTCTATCCAGTATTTTTAATAAGAAAGGTACAGTTGTTATCGGTTGGCTGGGTCCAGAGCAGGTTTTTTGAGTAGAGGAATGACCCAAGCGTCTTAAGTTATCAGGCACTACTCCGGATTTGAAGGAAGCATTGATGAGGTTAGTAATAAATGGTGCCAGGTCATGTGCTACTGCTTTGATGATTGGGGCAGGGCAGGCATCACCTTGGCAATTTGATGGTTTAAGTTTCCTAACAATGTTTTCTACTTCCCAAATTGAGAGGGGTGAGAAACTGAATGGCTTACTAGTTGACTTAAAGGTAGGTGACTTGTTAGGAAGTTGTTTGTAGTCAGGGTCAGCGAGTAGCAGGGATTTTTTTGCATTGATTTTTGGTTGTAGGCGAGTTATTTTGTCTAATAGGGCTTTCTGAATGTTACTGCACCATAGTGCGTCTGTGACACATTTGTCAATAGGGGCAATAGGGCATTCTAATTCTTTTAGAATCTTGAAAAGTTCTTTTGTGTTGGATTCCGCTTGCGTAATCCTTTTGTTGTAGGTGTCATTTTTAGCAAGTAGGATGGCTTCTTTGTAACTAGTGGATGCTAGGGTTAGCTCATTCTTATTGGTTACTGTAGGGCACTTTTTCCAGTGTGCTTCTGCAGTTCTCTTAGTTTTGCGTAGTTCTCTTAGCTGCGGCGTGAACCATGCATTCAGGTGACGTTGTGGTTTAGATTTCCGCAATTTTAGGGGGGCGATGGTGTTCAGTGCTTTGAGAATTGCCTGATTGTAACTATCCACTAAGACTGTGGGGTCAGAGTCGGAATCAATGTTCAGAAAGGGGAGTAATAACGGTAGGAGTTTATCAGGTGTAATAACTTTCTTGTTTCTCGTGCTGGTAGCTGGAGCGATGATAGGGGCTGGGTGTTGTGTGTTGGCTTTGATGGAAAAGGTTATTTTATGATGGTCCGACCAGATACAAGCATCATTAGATAAGAGATCAATAGAGCAGTTGAAGTGAGTGAGCCAGTCCAGTGTTCTTCCTTTGATATGTGTGGGCTCATGAATAATGTGGGAGTGACCTAAGTCGGATAATGTATTGGCTAGATCATGGGCGTTAGTATTCTTAGGGTCGTTAAAACCAAGATTAAAATCCCCGAGTAGGATAGTTTGTGAGTTAGGTTTAGTGTCAGTGGTTATGAGTGATACAATATCCTCTATAAAAGAAGAAATGGGTCCTGGTGGTCGGTAGATAAGGTGCATTGTTGCTGTGTGGTTAGGTGATAGAGGTAGTTTGATGGACAGGGATTCAGCAGAGGGGATTTTAACGTCCTGAATGACTAATGTCAAGGGTATTTCTGAATATGAAGGCGAGTCCGCCTCCCTTCGTCTGATTGGTGTTTCTGTGGCATCTAATAATAGCATAATCATTTGGTATAGCAAGGGCCAGAGATGGGCCGGAGGCAGCATTAAGCCAGGTTTCCGTGACTGCTAGGAGATCAAGCTTTACATGAGTTATGAAGTCAGCAATGTCCAAAGCATGGGCAGGGAGAGACCTAGCATTCACCAAGGCTGCTTTGATGGATGTGTCTTTTGCAGGGTTTTTTTGTGGTAGTATGGGTTGGTCATGCGAAAGGATGGGGCTAGCTTACTGTCTGAATCAGTGGCCAGATTGGCTAAGTTGTTGTCCTTACGCAGATGTTTGTTGCTAGTGTGGGCGCACGGTTGGGGTTTTTTAGTCCACAATCGGGCTCCTAATCTAGAATTTCTAGTTAAAATGCTAGGGTGGTGCGAGCATGGTGAGGTAGGAGCGTAGTTATTTGTGGTAATGTTGCAAGATAGGGTAGAGCTATAATATAGCTTCAGGTATGGGCGCTGTTTAAGTGGGGTGGTTCTGGAATTTAGTCTAAGGTTTCTATTAGTAGTAGTACAAGGTTGGTTAGGTGATGGTCTGGTAGCAAAGTGGTGTATCCCGAGTGCTGGATCATCCAGGTAAGAGTTTGCAGATGCCATGGTGCTAAACTGTGAAGTGTGGGTAATAGTTACCTTGCATGTGCTGGTATGTGTCTTGGTTGGTGTGTAGGTGGGGTTGACCAGTCCAGCGTCTAGTGTAAATGTACAGTAGATGGAGGAGAGTAGTTAGGTACCAATACATGGTGTGGGTACAGTGACAAGCGACCAAACGGGTCTCAGATAGGTCACAGGGTGCAATAGCTAGCGACCAAAGTGTCTAGATAGGTCACAGGGTACATTGGCAGACGACCAGGAGGGTCTAAATAGGTCACATAGTGCAGTAGCTGGCGACCAAAGGGTCTGAATAGGTCACAGGGTCCAATGGCAATGGTCTAAATAGGTCAAAGGGAAGGAAATTAACACTGGTCCGGCAGCAGCATGGGTCGGAGGATGGTCAGGTAGGAAATGCAGACAGGGTCAGTAGGGCAGCACATGGTAACAGATGACTCAAATGCAAATAGTCAACACCTAAGTTTGAGGTACTAGCAGGTGACTAAAAATGCAGTAGGGTACTGTCACTCTCCCTATTCTATGTGCACAGGGATCCATGATGATTCACGTGTCGACGTTCTGTGTTTTTCTTGCAACAAGCATCCCCAGACAAGTTTTGTCCTTGCACCAGGTGTATAACCACGGTCTTCTGTGGGAACACAATAAGGACTGTTGCCGGGCATGGACAAAATGTAAGCCTAAAACGCTAAGGGAGCGGTGGGAAAAAAACACTGAGCTAACAAATCCATGCAGGCAGAATTGGCGCAGGGTGTGGCCAGCACCAGCGTGCAGGCTCTCGATGTCAAGGAATCCACCCCTGGGGATGGACTCTACCCCTTGCAACCACATATGAATAAGCCTACAGGCAAGGCTTTGCAGCCGGTGCTCAGGTCTAAAGACACATAGTCAGAAGAAGTTGGTGAGAAAACATCTGGTGACCATGAGGCTGCTCATTCCCTTTGCCGAAAACACAAACGCCATCACACAGATGGTGACCTCTCCAAGGACGCTGAGCACACCACAAAGTACAAGGAGTCCTTAACTCTCCTGAACCCTTTGACGCTGAGAAAACCACTGTACGGTCCATGCAAGTCAAAGGGGCATCTAAAAAGACTGTGTCCAGTCAACAGGGAAAATACATAGACTATATGTACCATCCTTGTACTCTGCTATGCAGCAAAAAGTGTTAATGGACTTTTCGAAGTCTGAGGAGAACTGACGTGAGGATGCTGAGGACGAGCTTCTCCCTGTCAAAGTCTACACTGCATGTCGTCCCACGCTTTAAGCCGAAGGCAACGCTCCATGCCGATCTGAGGTCAAGACTCCATGTTGAAACGACATCTAAGCTCCATGTCAAGCTGCAAAAGCATCAGAGACTTTTCCAAAGTCCAGACAACTGGTCTGTTCCATTTTAAAGGTACCACGAGTAAAGTGGTCTCTTTCATGGAGGACCATGAACGCAAGGTCCAAAAAAGGAGCTTGGATGTAGGACATGGTTGATTTAAGAGATGATCAGAGTCAATATGGGGAAGAGGATTCAGACCCTGATGATTACATTGTGCCTACCCCAGCTGAGGATGATCAACCATTTACCTCATCACCTACTGTAGGTTGTTTGCAATATACTGCTAGTGGAGTTTTCCTAACACCCCACGTTGGAGTTAAGACTTTAGTAAGCTATCCCAGTGATTTGTAGATCCCCCAACTCTTAGTATCAGTATGTACTACTCAGGGAACTTGGTAGAGTGGCAGAGTAGTCGGACTTACCTTAAGAGGATGATGTGAGCTGTAGGTAAGTACACTGAACCTAGTTATTTATTTATATTTATATAGCGCGCAGACAGCCCAAGGGAGTTAGTAATAATACACATCAAAGTAACAAACATACATTTAAATTAAAATACAGATTTATTATATTTACAAAAGAGTCACTGTTAAATACGTAGCACAGTATACCAGCACACATAGGTATACTTTTCATTACTCTCAAAAGGCCACATCCTAGTTGTTAGTATGCTGAATGCATACAATTGTTACTGGAACTTGACAGGTCTACCATACTATTGGTAATAACGCGCACCCACAAAGTAATATGGTAATTGCATTTAGTCAGTGTACACATAGAAGATAGTGATTTTTGTGAGGCAAGACCGTTGGTTAGTGTTGTCCTAGCATAGCTTTAGGTTCTAGAGGAAGTTTCCCTACACTGAAAGTATTTTAAAGTCCAAAACACAGCATTAGCTAAAAGGCATTTCGGAGAGGCTTAAAGTCTTGAAAAGCAGAAGTTAAGTTCCTGTGGATACTTTCTACTCTCTAGGAAGGAAGATACAAAAAGACGACCAACGTTGGAGGCCTGGTTTAAGGGCTTGTTAAAGCGATACAAGCAGCAGCTTGAGTCGGAGGTAAGAGGGGGTTGCCCTGGACATCGCCATGTGCTCTACAATTCTCTGGAATGACTTTCTGAAATAAGGTAAGCACTTCCTTTTTCCCCACACTAACTTAGGTTTGAAGAGAACATTTGTGGTGGATACTAGTGATGTTGCAGCTCTGGAACCGACCTCCAGATTCCTTGGTCTGATGACGAAAGGCAGGACAATTCACGGGATCTCTCAGCAGGAGTCTCGAGGGAGGAACTCTGGCACTTCTTTCAACAGCTTCTTTGGTCACAATGCTGTTTTGGCGCCTTTTCTGCAGCACCAACAAAGGACGCGATTAGCCTGGTTCATCTTCTTTGGTTTCTGCAGTCCCGCACCCTCATGAGAGGGTCTGGACAAGTTGAATTGGGTCTGTGAAGTATCCTTGAGTGTTCAGCCAAGACTTGGACGAATTCAGCCTTCCCACGACGATGCACTCGAAATCAGCATCAGGTCTCCTGGTATTGGGGTTACGCAGCTCAGGAAACTTGCAGGACCTCGGGAGACGGCTGTAAACAAAGTTCGTCTTGTGACTGGTTGTTCCCATCAGTCAAAGGGAAGGAGTCGACCTTTTTGGAGTTTTCCTGTTGCACAGAAAATGGGGTCAGGACAGCAGTGGTCACTTCACGATGTTGCAAAGGGTCTGCAGTAGTCTCTGGTTGTCTTTTTCTTTGGTTACCTCAGCTTCCAATGGTCAACTTGCTTTTACCTCCAGGAGCCTCACCTTTTATACAGTTCCAGCACTCACTCCTCTGCCATCTTCCTCAGCAGTTTACATAAAGGGACTATTAACTGTCCAATCAGGACAGCCAGACCCCCAGTGGGAGCTGGTACCCAACTTCCTGCCTGTCCAAACACTCTGGAGCCTAGGCTGGGACACCCAAGGTTTCTTGCCAAAGGCAAAACACACACACCGGCCTCCTCCTCCCATAATTGTAGAAGGGCTGACCAAGAACAACCACACTAGTAATGGCAAAAAAAGAAGGGATGCCTTAAGTTAGTACTTGGGTGCCCCTATTGTGCACTACCGAGGCTATTTACATAGCCTATTGTAGAAATATTACACAGTAGTTGGTAGAACACATCCAATGCCACCAGCCATAATTAGGAGATTGTCCATGTGACTAAAAAGCCACAGGGGCAGAGGGGGGGGTCATCCCATAGCACTGTTGTGTTCTGTACTCTGTGAGCAACAGGCGAACTACCGGCGGTACCAACATGGGTTACCCAGATAACCTTAATCTGCTGCTTGCTGCCCAAAAGGCACACCGCCTTCCCACCGTGGATAAATATCTCTCTTTGAGATTAGGCCCCCAGCTGCCCTGCCTTTAGCCAATCCTACACCCATATGGAAGGATGATTGCCCACAAGGTTTTTGCTCTAAAAAAAATCAATAAGGACCTATACACAGAAACATCACTTCCTTTAGATAATCATAGATCCCCTCTGGGTCTCTCGTCTCTGGTTGTGCTACCCAGTGGAATTACCCCTGCCAAGACTGCAAACATCAATAGGGTCAACACAAATCTGAAATATGCTCTGCCTCCATGCAGGCTTCCCCTTACTCTGAAAAATGCTCAGCCACCAAATATAGTTAAAACCTCTAGTGCTATGCCTTGCAGATTACCTCTTAAGACGAATGATGAGACTATCTCCATCGACCAGTTGGTGATTACCCCACATGCTATACCTGCCGATACTGCAACAACTAACAAGGCCATCGCTAATCTTAACTGCTTCTTAGCCGTTCCCTCCCTAAGCATGCTACTAACAGCCATGATTATATCATGGAAAAAGACCTTCACAAATACTGTGCCTTAAAGAAACATGGTTAAACAAAGCTAGTGGCATTAAATGGGTGGGTTTGGTCAATTTATGAAATATATTCATTAATTGGGGACACACCTAGTAAGTGTTGATAAGCAGGGTTCCAAGTTTTAATATCAATAAAAAAGCAAATCACTTAGAACACATTACGTCAATCTGACAATCTAAGTGTTAATAAGCAGGGTTCCAAGTTTTAATATCAGTAAAGAAGCAAATCTCCTAGAACACATTACGTCAATCTGACAATCAATTATTCATTGCTAAGTGCACCCTGGTATTCTAGAACACATTACGCCTTAGAACATATTACGCCAGAGCACATTACGCCAACACGTGTTTCAACCTTCCTAGGTCGTCTTCAGGGCGTCTAAATTACTAACAACGCATAACTTCAATAGATAAATCCTAAATTCCAGAGGTAGTCAAGGGAGGGAACATATACAATGAAGAGGTCAAATGATTTCCCAAAGGAGAACAAATGATAAAGTAAAGGGAACAAAAGACAAAAGAGCATTAGTATAATGATAATGACATTTCTATTTCCAAAATTAAGCAAAGATTTGAAACTTTGAAAAAAGATTTTCACTTAAGGAAAATTGCAATTTTTCTATGTATCTTTTTGCCGTTTATTTGGTGTACAGGCAATATTGGTAATTATTCTGCTTCGACAGAAAATCATGTAGCAAGTACCGTGACTTAACATAGGAGAAACTCAGGGCCAAGTCCTTCCCCCCATATCTCACCTAATGTGAAAGTCTTTTCGGGTGCTGAGGCCGTGTATTTTCTTCTGGCACCATTGACAAAGACATATTGGTGATGAAAAGTTGCTATTTTAGCAACGGACAGATTTGTACAACGAGTATACAAGAGATTGAAAACATTCAGACACTTTCTAACTTAACTTTAGAAGAACCTAAAACCATGAAAGACATACAGCAAGAATTAGGAATACATTCTCGAAATTTAGATATGAAAGAACATAAAAAAAGATCTAAATTTATGCCACCCCTTGGTGGGGAAAATGTGATTGACACATTTTACAAATCAGTCACTAAGGACATCCACACGCATATGGATCGCATTAAATCATCCATTAAAAGCAAGAAATCCAATCTAACCAGGATTGAACGAGAAGCATTACAGGAGATCTGTAACAATAACTCTATAATTGTGAAAGAGGCAGACAAAGGGGGAAATATAGTAATTCTAAACAGAACAGACTATATTCAAATGGCAGATGAACATTTATCCACCCCTGGCTGTTACAAAAAACTTAGTAACAATCCTACTAATCAGACTGTGACAGAACTACATCTGATACTACAACAATGGTATGACCAAGGGCTCCTAACGGACGATGAGAAGGCATTTCTATCTGTAACCAAACCACTCATGCCTACAATATATTTTCTTCCGGAAATTCACAAACCCTTCGAGCATTTGCCAACAGTAAGACCGATAATGAGTGGACAAGGTGGAGCCACGGAGCCGTTAGCTGACTATATTGACAGTAGCATTAAGAATTTGGTACCAAAAATTCCAGCATATCTTAAGGATACTATGCATGCCTTACAAATTTTGAAGGATACCAAATGGCAAACTACTTATGCACTAGTGACACTAGATGTAGCATCACTCTACACATCGATCCCCCATTCTATGGCTTTGGTAACAATAGACTATAGTTTCAGGACCTTTTCTGCCTCTCATTATATGCATGTCCAAATGATCAAAAACCTCCTGGACTTTACCCTAACACATAATCAATTCATTTTTAATGGAGAGTACTTTTCACAAACAAAAGGCATAGCAATGGGTGCAAAATACGCCCCACTTTGGCTAATTTGTTTATGGCATACTTTGAGGAGAAATATATTTTTCACAATAACCCCTTTCAAGACCATATTGTTATTTGGAAAAGATATATCGATGATGTCCTGGCCATATTGGAAGGCACAAGAGATGAATTTGCAAATTTTCTAGACTACTTGAACCATAATACCTTTGGGATTAAGTTCATAGGACAAATTGACCCACAGGAGATTGTATTTTTGGATCTCAAAATTACAATAGATGCAGGCGAATTACACACCTGCACAAATAGGAAGGACACAGCAGTTAACTCTATCATACATGCAGCTAGCTGCCATAAACGCTGTGTCGTTGAAAATATACCAAGAGGAGAATTCCTCCCATCAAAACGGAATTGCAGTCAACTTGAAAGTTTCCAAAAAGAATGTAAGTCCATTGGTGCACGATTCCAGGCAAGAGGGTACTCTAAAAATCTAATTAGACAAACAATAGATTCAATACAGAAAGTATCTAGACAAGCATTATTAGAAACAAAATCTCAGGGCGAGGATACACCGTATCCAGAATTTGTCAGTTTTATCACCAAATATTCACGGGACAGTAAACTTATCTACCAAATGTTGAAGAAGAACTGGCACATATTACTTTTGGACACAGACCTTCATAATTACATCTCAGAATGTCCTAATATAATTTTCACCAAAGCTACCACATTTAGAAATGTACTATGCCCCTCTTTCCTGAAATCTGAACCCTTTGGACAGAAACACTGGTTAACTTCTAGGACTCAACCATCGGGTTTTTATAAATGTGGAATGTGTAATTTTTGCAAATATACGTTATCACCAATGAAAACATTCAAATGCCATGGCAACTTAGTAATCAAGATTAAGGATTTTATTAATTGCCGATCAAAATTTGTGATATATGCAATACAATGTGTTTGTCAAAAAGTGTATGTCGGGAGCACTATAAGAGAAGTTTGCTTCCGTATTCGGGAACACTTTAACAGCTTAAACAGTCAAGATATTAGATTACCGTTGGCTTCCCACTGGCAGGAGCATCACCAAATGGACGATGTGAAAGATATTAGATATGTTGGACTTCAGCAGATTCCACCCCATCCAAGAGGAGGTGACAGAGAGTTGAAGCTACGCCAACAGGAAGCAAAAATGATTTGTAAACTTCGATGTGTATCACTTGGTCTTAATAAGGATCATGATTTAAATGTCTTTTTATAAACTTATGAACAGCAAGAAATAATGACGCAAGGCAACATTTTAGTCAATTCATAGGTTGTCCATACCAATTAACACACTTTAAGGTTTGATAAAACATTGGTAATAATACATGATATTTATGCAACAAGTCCGTGTAAGGCAGCAAAATTTTGGGATATTCCCGAATTATTTAACCGTGTGCAAATATATTTTTAGTATCTTAGAATATGTAACTATTAGAGTTTTCTTGCCTGCATTTCGGCTGGAAAATCATGGAACAAGTCCGTGGAACGAAGCATTACTTCAAATAATTCCCTTTTCCTGTTTAGTATAGTTGCTTAGCAACTATAGTCAGATGACCCCATACATGGAGCACGTGACCGTCACATGATCAGAACCAGATATCTGGGCACCATAGCAACGACGGGAACCCGCCGATGATTCATTCACTGCCCGAAGGCGTCAGACATCAGTCAGTACATTGCAGCTAAGCCGGTGAGTTTGAATAACATAGACAGGTTAGAAATATCCCAAAGTTAACCGCATATTATTCGAGTAGCTAAATTAACACGCATATCATAAACAACCTCACCTCTCTCGTTGCAGAACGTGGCAAGAATACACAACGTTGGCGAACCTAAACTATTTGTGCGATAAATATCTTGTTTCAAAACTCTGCTCGCATTTTCAGGTAAAAATGTAAGGCATTCTAAAAGTTATTTATGATTTAAAACAAGTTAATTTGGTCTAATGTGACTCTTAGCACTAAGACACTTACTTGGTCTTTCAGGAAATCTGTCCGTTGCTAAAATAGCAACTTTTCATCACCAATATGTCTTTGTCAATGGTGCCAGAAGAAAATACACGGCCTCAGCACCCGAAAAGACTTTCACATTAGGTGAGATATGGGGGGAAGGACTTGGCCCTGAGTTTCTCCTATGTTAAGTCACGGTACTTGCTACATGATTTTCTGTCGAAGCAGAATAATTACCAATATTGCCTGTACACCAAATAAACGGCAAAAAGATACATAGAAAAATTGCAATTTTCCTTAAGTGAAAATCTTTTTTCAAAGTTTCAAATCTTTGCTTAATTTTGGAAATAGAAATGTCATTATCATTATACTAATGCTCTTTTGTCTTTTGTCTTTTGTTCCCTTTACTTTATCATTTGTTCTCCTTTGGGAAATCATTTGATCTCTTCATTGTATATGTTCCCTCCCTTGACTACCTCTGGAATTTAGGATTTATCTATTGAAGTTATGCGTTGTTAGTAATTTAGACGCCCTGAAGACGACCTAGGAAGGTTGAAACACGTGTTGGCGTAATGTGCTCTGGCGTAATATGTTCTAAGGCGTAATGTGTTCTAAAATACCAGGGTGCACTTAGCAATGAATAATTGATTGTCAGATTGACGTAATGTGTTCTAGGAGATTTGCTTCTTTACTGATATTAAAACTTGGAACCCTGCTTATCAACACTTACTAGGTGTGTCCCCAATTAATGAATATATTTCATAAATTGACCAAACCCACCCATTTAATGCCACAAGAGTGGGACAAATGCAAGATTAAGCGCAGTCTGTGAGGCTAGCAACTTTTTAAGTTATATGTCTTTCAAGGTGACAGTGGAAAATCACCAGTCTAACCACACGGCTGCAGCTGTTTCTATATTGACTTACAGATCTTTTTGGGCCACCTTTTCCACAATTTTCACTTTCTCTTTCACTTTCTTTAAACAAAGCTAGTGGTCCACTGATTGAGCTTGCCACCCGTGACGTTTATAGCACCTTCTGTCAGAACCGCCTTTCAGGCCATTGGGGGGGAGGGGTAGCTATTATAGAAAGAAACCACCTTAACCTTTTCCAGTCTCCCTGCTTACTTAATGATTGTGAAATTTTTTACCTCAAATTGACTCGGTGAATGAATAGCTGCCTTAATCTGGTTTTGTTTTACCGCCCTCCGGCAGAAACACCAAACTTTGACCAAGACCTTTTCCACCTTCTTAATAAATCACAAAGACCCAACTGCTCCATGTTACTGGTGGGGGTTTGTAATCGCTGGTGTAATGACGCCACCAACAAACAAGCAACCTCCTTAGGAAATGCACTAAATAATACCAGTTTTCACGTCCTCAATAGTGCTACCACTCACAGCAAAGGTCACACCCTTGATTGGGTTGTTGCCAACAATCTCCTTGTAAATACTTGGGGTCACCTTTCAAAGTATTTGGGCTGACCATTTTCATATCTCTTTCACAGTCTCTTTTCCTACCCCACTTCCTAAACTACCTAACCCACGGAAAACCATAAAAAAAACATCCCTTTCCGAAAGTTGCGCAGCTAGATTTGAAAGACTAGAGTGCATTGTGTCAGTCACTTCTGAATTGGATTCTCCTCCTACTCTTACTGACACCTTCAATATATCTATGCTGAATATAGTGACCTTGGTTAGGAATAAGCTGGTTAGAGACAACCCTTCCATCAGAATTGGTTTACACAAGATCTGTGCCAATTAAAAATTTGAAAATGTCGGGCCGAGACTAAATGGATTAAATGCCCTCCACTCACAATAAAGATCAATGGAAGACCCTAGAGAAAGCCTATAGGACAGCCAATCATGAAGGTAAAACAAACATTTACAACACACAAATTGAAGAAGCTAATAACTGCTCTCTTAAAGATTGTTAAATCTTTAGAAAAGCCTAATGGCCTTTCCATAGCTATAGTCCCCACGGACCAAGTATGTTCTGACATAAAGTGTGCCTTTAATGTTAAGGTAGATAAGGTGAGGGACAAAATCATGGCTAAACTCCTAGTTGAGAAACACCCTCCCCACTGTGCCCCACTGGCCTCCTGATTAATATGTCAGAATGTATGTTTAGCTTTGCTCCCTTCTCTCTCCCTAATATGATGGCTACCCTTTCTACAATACATCCATCCCAGTGTTCAGAGAATACTATTCCAGCTAACCTTATCCTAATTCATAAGGAAGTTTTTGCTCCTTTTTTGACAAGATTTATGTACTCCTTTTTTTCTGACAATCAAGCCCCTGATTCTATTTTTAAAAAGCTACTATCGCCCCACTGATTAAAATGCCAGGACTGGAACCTAATGGCCAAGGTAACCTTCGTCCCATTACCAACTGCCACTTTCTCATTAAGGTACTTAATAAAAGTGCGACCAATCAAATGCAAGCATTTGTTGAGAAATGTTATATCTTGCACCCGAGTCAGGGTACCAAGACTGCTTTGCTAGAATTACAGACACATATGCTGGAAATCTCAGATAATGGTCACTCTGGCTTGTTGGTTCTTTTGGACTTATCAGCGGCTTTCAATCTCCTCGATCATGACCAACTCTAGCTTGTGTTAGAGAAACAGAGCCGTTTCAACCCTGATTCTATTCTATGGGTGAAATCCTTCCTTCTGCATCACACATCTTGGGTGTGTTTGGGCGAGGCTCTTCTCCCCTCTCGCATATATCACATGGAGTTCCTCAGGGAGCATGTATGTCCCCTCTGCTAGTCAACCTTCATTGCCAACCTTTCTGTTATATGTTGGATGAGCTTAGAGTGTATTTCTCAAACTATGCTGACACCCAACTAGTACTTGAGTTATCAGGGGACTATGCCAAGGATGCGGACCTTCTTCAGACCACCTATCGCCACATTGTGACGTGGATGAGTAAGAACTGGATGTGTCTAAGTGGAGATGAGACCAAGTTGCTGGTTTTTGGTACCAAGCATGCTCAAGCAAAAATACACTCCGACTATCAATCATTCTCTATCCATAGCTGTCCAATCCAGGTCTCAAAGAGCGTTAAGATCCTGGCCTTCTATCTCGACCCATTACTCAGTGCAGATGCCCACACCAATCAGACAGTAAAGAATGGATCATACTATCTTCGGCGGCTGAGAAACCTCTGCCTCTTCCTGTCAGCGCCCAACTGCTTCTTTGTTGCTCGTGCTTTGATTCTGTCTAGATTAGACTACAGCAATGCTCTGTTAGTCGGAGCCAATAAACAAAAACATTCAAGCTCTGCAAATGCTTCAAAATGATGCAGTACGCATTATTGCGAAGGAATCTAGAAGAGAGCATATCTCGGATAGCCGGAGAGATCTTCACTGGCTCCGGTTACCGCTCGGCTAGAATTCAAGGGTGCTGCACTAACCCACAGCGCGCTATTTGGCATCGCTCCAATCTATATTAAGGGACTTATGAGCCACTGAGGAAACTACGCTCAAACACCTTGGCGTTAGTAAAAACTCCCAAATTCTCTCTCGCCAATTGCTTGGGAAGATCTTAGCGGCCCTGCCAGGGTCGCTAAGATCTTGGAATGCCCTGCCCATGGAGCTTAGGCTGATAAAGGAATACAATATCTTTTTTCCGAAAATGAAGACTGCACCATTCATCTAAAATCTTTTGTTCTGCACTGAACTAACGCTGTTTCTCAGCATGGGGTCTGGCATGGATTCACATGCTCATGAATATTCCCCGTCGTCAGGCTGGGAATCCTCGGTAAAGAAAAAATCAGTATCAGTTTCGTTTCTGATCTGTCTTTCTTAGTGGTAACCAATCACTGATCTCTGGGTCATACTGCCCCCAGTCAATGACTGCCCTCTCCCTAAGCCCCGCCTCCGGCAGCCATCCTCAGATTTTTACTGCACGCTCAAGTGTTGGGAGTCCTCGTGTTTAGCTCTCGTGTTTTTTACTGCGTTTTCACGTTTTTTCTGGAGAATTTCTCAATTTTTTGTTTAATTGAGCCTCAAGCTCCACCGTTTCTACTTCTGATTATGGGGTGGAGTTTTCGTTGAGTTTACACTTCTTGGAGGATTCCGGAAGATCTGCGGCCTACCTCAACGGATATGGCCCAGGACAAAGGGAGCTTGACGCCTGGATCCAAGATGTCAGGAACTGCCCGGGATGCGGATTATATAACGTTTTCAAGGAGGACGAGCATTTGCGACGTCTCTACTGCCTCCATGGGGACAAGACGCACGTGGAGAAGGACTGTGTGTTCTGCAAGAACCTTTCGGAACGGACCAAACAAGATCGTCATTCCTGCCTCGCCACCTGGCTGGAGAAGGGTACAGCAAGTGAGAAGGCAAAGAAGAAGTCTGAGTGGGCTTCTAAGTCCTTTGAGGGCGCCCTGGCGACGGGGGCCCAACAGAAGGCCAAGCACCGCGAGTCTGCGGGCTCCGGGAGCGCCGAAAGGTCAGGCTCTTCGGTTGCCAAGCAGGGCGCTACTTCCCCGGCACGTTCGACCACGAGCCAGCGCTCTGGTTCGGGGAAGAGGAAGTCTGAGAACCTGGGTAGGCCGCTGGAGCGGACCCGGTCGATCTCGAAGGGGGGAGCAAGGCGTTGACACACCCACCAAGGCGAAGGCCCAGGACGCACCTAAGGTGGTAATGGCATTGATCCACGCGGCTAAGGCCTCTACCGAAGTGGTCTCTGCGACCCTGGCAGAGCCGGCTGAGACTACGCCAATGGAAACGGCCTCTGGGCCCAGAGTATCCCTGCCGCCGCGGAGGGAATCCTCTTTCCAGCCCATCGCTAAGACCCCCGTGAAGCCCCCGGCTGAAAAAGAGGGGGGGGGCCGGTGGCCGTTACAGACTCGGAATCAGCCTCTGAGGAGGAACTGGTGGAGACCGAGAGGGGCCTCAACGAAAGGTCCATAGGCCTCAACGAGAGGTTCATAAACCTCAACGAGAGGTTCGAGAAGGTTCGATCCCAGGGGATGGTCCCTGCTGACGTGATCGAAGATAGCGACGAGGACAACGAACAGGGCCCAGTGGAGCGGCCATCCCGTCCGTCGCAGCCATTGCCCGAGCCCCAGGATAGCTCGGCGGCCATTTTGTTGGCAATCCAATCCTTATGTACCGAGATAAGGACGAGATTACCACGGACCCCGACAGAGGATCCAGAACCAGGCCCATCGGGAAACCCTCTGAACAAGCGGAGGAGAGTCCACCCCTCTCCGCCCTTCATGCCCGCGAGGCTGGTGGACCCCTCATCCCCCTCGCCGGGAGAGGATACGGCGAGGGATACGACGACGGACGATGACGGCGGCGATGAAACAGCAGACATTCCGTCGTCAACCCCCCGCGGGTGTCCCCAGCCGACGAGGTTGGCTCTTTCCACACCATGATAACCAGGACATCCGAGCTCTTCCAGCTCTGCCCTGAAGAACAGAAAAAGGAGGGGTTTCTGTACCAACGACGAGAGGCTAAGAGGAAGACTGTCCTTGCGGTGCCTTGACTCGACAACATCTGGGACGAGGGGCTTGCTGTCCTCAAGAACCCTGCCACGACACCCGCCAAGAGGGACAGGTACGAGAAGAAGTACCGAGTGCCCGATGCCCCCCCCCCTTGTGCCTCAGGGCCCAGCCCACGCCGGACTCGGTCATCTCGGCAGCGGCTAAGAAGAAGGCAGCGGGCGCGGTGGCTTCAACTTCCACTTCCCCGCCGGACATCGAGGGTAAGAAGTTGGACTCTATGGGACGACGAGTCATCTTGTCGGCGGCAATGACGATTATGGCAGCCAATGCCTTAGCGATCGTGGCCCGCTACGACAGGGAGCTCTGGTTCAAGATGGCTCCCCTGCTAGATTTCCTACCTGATGACAAAAGGGCGGAGGCCCTAGAAATTCTGCAGGAGGGCGAGGTGGCGTCGGATCATGCCATTACGGTGGCAACGGACATTGCCGATACCGGATTTCGCCAACTGGGCAACAGAGTTTGCCTCCGACGACGAGGATGGCTCAAGGCTACAGACTTTCGCCAGGACGTCCAGACCAGAGTGTTGGACATGCTGCTCGACGGCAACAACCTCTTTGGTAAGGCGGTGGATGAGTCTCTACAGGCCATCAAGACCGACTCGGAGACCTTGGGGTGCTTCAGCAGCGACGGCCCTTTCGGAGCTCTGGAGGCAGACAGGGTGCCTCCAAAGGATCCAGTGGTGGCTCCTCCACCTACCGCCAGGCGGCCCGCTCTACTTCCCAGGAGGCCTATAGAGGTCGCGGCAAGCAAGGGGGTTCCCGCCGTCGTCGTCGCTTCCAAGCAAGACTGACCCGGCCGGGTGGTCGGGCCCCCACCGAAGCACCCCAGTGGGAGGTCGACTGACGAAGTTCGTCAGGGTGTGGGAGTCCATCTCCACCGATCGTTGGGTGTTGGACACCCTGGCCAACGGGCACTCGCTGGAATTCCTAAAGAAGTGCCCTCGCATTCCTCCGGTGGCCGGGAAGGAGAAACGCGTCCCTCAACAACTGTTGGAGGTAAAGGCGATCCTCAAGAAAGGTGCCATCGAGCTCGTCCCCAGGAGGCTCCGGGGCTCCGGAGTATACTCAAGGTACTTCCTCGTCAGGAAGAAGACAGGCGGTTGGCGCCCCATCCTAGACCTGCGTCGGTTAAACAAATACATCAAGGCTCAGAAATTCAGGATGGCCACCCTCCAGCACGTACTGGGACAGCTGGAGGAAGGCGACTTCCTATTGTTGCTGGACCTGGAGGATGCTTACTTCCACATCCCCATTCTAAAAAGGCACAGGAAGTTCCTCAGGTTAGTGGTTCAAGGACGCCACTACCAATTCAGAGCCCTACCGTTCGGATTAAAGTTGGCACCCAGGGTTTTCACCAAGTGCCTGGCACCAGTGGCGGCTGCGGCTGTGCCTGCAGGGGATCCACGTCTACCCCTACCTGGACGACTGGCTAATCCGGGCAAGGTCAAGGGAACTCGCCGTCGATCATACGGCGAGGACCATCTGGTTGCTCACGGAGCTGGGGTTCTCCATCAACTACCCCAAATCCACCCTGGTTCCGTTGCAAGTAGCACTGTTTTTGGGGGCGGAGCTCGATACAGTGGAGCAATTGGCCTCCCCTTCAGAGGAGAGGACCAAAACCATCCTGGGCAAGGTACGGCGACTGTTAGCCACAGACGTGGCCAGGGTGAGGTCCATCAAGTCCCTTCTCGGGATGATGTCCTCATGCATCTACCTTGTACCCCTTTGCAGACTTCGGATGCGTCCGCTACAGGAGTTCCTTGACGCCCTCTGGTTTCAGGCGGGGGGCTGCTCCGAGGACAGGATCTCCCTCGACGAGGAGTTCCGTCGGGCGATCCTATGGTGGGGCACCCGGGCTCACCTCACGACGGGCACGGACTTTCTAACCCTGGCGTTTCAGGAGACTGTGACTACGGACGCCTCTCTGGAGGGTTGGGGGGCCCACACCGGAGATCTCCACGCAAGAGGCCTTTGGCTCCCGGAGGAGAAGTCTCTTCAAATCAACATCTTGGAGCTCCGTGCAGTGTTCTGGGCACTCAAGTCGTTCCTCCCGTCCCTCAAGGACAAAGTGGTGAGGATCTTCACCGACAACACCACCATGATGTTCTACATACGGAAGCAGGCAGGCACCAGATCCCCAGCCCTATCCAAGGAGGCCCAGGATCTGTGGCACTGGGCTGTCGCTCAGGGGATGTTTCTGGTTCCCTTCCACCTGGCAGGAATAAAAAACACCATTGCCGACTCACTCAGCAGGAAGCTGCGCTCGTGCCACGAGTGGGAACTGCGCCAGGATTAAGTGGATCGACTCTTCCAACGATGGGGCAAACCCCAGATCGACCTGTTCGCGACGGCGACGAACTCCAAGTGCCAGAGGTTTGCCAGCAGGTTCCCACAGCCGAGGAGCATGGGCGATGCTTTCTCGTTCCCTTGGGACAGCCTGTTTCTATACGCGTTCCCTCCATTGCCGTTGCTGCTCCGCCTCGTCAACCAGCTCAAGAAGTCCAGGTGCAGGATGATCCTTGTCGCACCGGTGTGGCCGAGGCAGGTCTGGTTCCCGGACCTTCTGGACTTGTCAACGTCCCCGCCAGTCAGGCTGCCGGCGGACGCGGATCTTCTCTCCAGAGAAGGAGGCGCCATTCTACACCACGAACCACAGTCGCTGAACTTGTAGGCCTGGCTCCTGCAGCGCTAGAGTTTGGAGGGTACGATATCCCGGCTGATTGCAGAGAGGTTCTTGCAAAGGCCAGGGCGTCCTCAACTCTCAAGTGTTACGGTCATAAATGGAAGAGGTTCTCTGTCTGGTGCCGTGCACAGAACATTAACCCTATCCGGATTAAGGCCCCTCAAGTGCTGCCATACTTACTGTCGCTGGCCAAAGCTGGACTGGCTCACGCCTCCATAAAAATACATCTGGCTGCCATCTCCCGATATACCAGGTCTACGGGACGGGCGTCTTTGTGGTCTCATCGCCTGGTAAAGGAATTTATGAAGGGACTATTCCGATTATTCCCGCCGGTGAAGGCTCCTGCCCCGGCGTGGGAACTTAATGTGGTGCTGACCAGGCTCTTGGGAGCCCCATTCGAGCCTATGCATTCGGCGCCCTTGAAGTTCCTGTCATGGAAGGCAGCGTTCCTCGTGGCCATCACCTCTGCACGAGTGGGAGAGATTCAGGCCCTATCTTGCAAGCCTCCATACTTGACTTTTCATGACACAAGGGTAGTGCTTAGGAGGCACCCCTCCTTCATGCCCAAGGTGCCATCGGACTTCCACCTCAACGAGCCCTTGCTGTTACCAGTTTTCTTCCCGTCGCCTTCGATGCCAGCCGAGAGGACTTTGAACTCGCTGGATGTAGCTAGAGCGCTGAAGTTCTACGTGGACCGCACGAAGAGTTTTCGGAATACGCCACAGCTATTTGTGAACTTTGGGTCTGTGAATCAAGGGAAGGCTCTCTCGAAGACTCCCATTTGCAGATGGCTCTCCGGCTGCATCATGCATTGTCACCGGTTGGCAAACCGACCACTGCCCGGCCGTCCGAGAGCCCATTTGACCAGAGCGATCGCTGCTACCATGGCGTTCCTGTCTGGTGTGCCCCTTCTGGACATCTGCAGGGCTGCTACGTGGAGGTCGACGCACACCTTCACAAGATTCTACTGCGTCGATCGGGACTCCAGGGAGGAGTCCAGGGTCGGTCAACCTGTGCTGCGCAACCTGTTCGCTTAAGGAGAGCCTGGTGAGGAGGTAAGAGATGCTTAATGTTGAGTTGTTGTATTGCTTAATGTTGAGCCTGTTGCCACCTCCCGTGGTTGTGCATGTGTATACTACTATGTATTCTTTTATTCATGAGCATGTGAATCCATGCCAGACCCCATTCTGGAGAAGGAACAAGTTACTTACCTGTAACTGTAGTTCTCCAGCATGGGTCTGGCATGGATTCACATGCGAACCCTCCCACCTACCCCTCTGCGGCTCTTCACTTGGTCATACTGCCACTTGGCGTGCTACCAAATCTGAGGATGGCTGCCAGAGGCGGGGCTTAGGGAGAGGGCAGTCATTGGCTGGGGGCAGTATGACCCAGAGATCAGTGATTGGTTACCACTAAGAAAGACAGATCAGAAACGAAACTGATACTGATTTTTTCTTTACCGAGGATTCCCAGCCTGACGACGGGGAATATTCATGAGCATGTGAATCCATGCCAGACCCATGCTGGAGAACAACAGTTACAGGTAAGTAACTTGTTCCTTCCCTGACGCGCTGGATCTTCCTGCGCTTATGTCCTGTTCCTTTATGTTTGTCCACTAGGTTTTTGTTTGTGCGCCCTGATGCCGGCAGGCTTCGGCGCCCTATAAATCAATAAATAAAATAAAGAGAAGGGGGAACTAGGTATTCCTTTGGCACTCCACGTAAGGTGGTGTGTGCCAATCTGTTCGAATATAGAGTTTTAGTGGAGATACTAAGGACTGTAGTTTTTCTAGGTTAAAAGAATTGTAGTTACTCTAGGATTAAGAAAAATGATCTCAAAGGAGGGCCCTAAGGGTCCCCAGCAACACTGTCCATAAGGATCTGCATGCTGCAGTAGTAAAATACAGATGCCTGTTGGGTTATGGAGGGTAATAGACTCCATACGATAGGTACAATAGAAAGAATAGAGTTCAAAAAGACAGAGCCCATAAAAATGAATGAGTGGAAAAGGCTCCACTCCTTAAGGGTCCATACATACAGCCAAAAAGTGCTGGGTGGCTTGTTGGGGGAGGGGATGAAGCATAGAAATGATGAATCTCCCTAACATATTCATACCTCATTGAAAGGGCAGCGGAAAAATGTGGCATAACGCTAGATTCAGATGATGACACTGACTTCAAATAAGACATTTTGGAGGAGTCAAAACCACGTTCCGATTGTATCCCATTATTGCAACCTGTTAATAAAAATACATTGCACCCTTTTATAAAGCCAGTTCCTACTAAAGTGGTTATTCTGCACATAGAAAAGCAACACTCCCCTCCACTTTGAATTCGAGGCCATCAACCAGCAGACTCTTTAGTGGTCACTACTGCTGGAAAGAGGGATAATTCTCTTCTGCCATTAACTGAATACCCTCCTGACAAGGAAGGTAGAAAAATGTACCCCTTTGGAAGTGAGACTGCAACTCTGGCAGCTTTCAACGTTGGGAGAGCCAATGCCACAGGTCTAATGGCCCGTTACAATAGATCACAATGCTCAGAAGCCATGGGTGAAGAAACTCCCTTCCATTGGTTCATCCAATCAATTGCTTCTTTGGGCCAAGCTGGTCTTACTCTTTCCCCCAGTTTAGCACTGCCCCTTCCCACACATCGCTTTCCAGCATCGCCAGCCTCTCCGGATCAGGTTTCATGGCTGTTTTGTGGTCGCATAGAGGAGGCGGGAAGTCTTTCTTTGATGATGAAATGGTTCGCTGGACAGGTGCTGGCGATTGCAATTAATTTCTGAAAGCAGCGCTTTTACTCAGCAGAGCACAGCTACTCTCATCTGGTGCATGACAGAGGTTAAAGTAGACGGACAAAAGTTTACAATGCTCCTCTACCTCTCGGGAAACTCTCCATCGTTCTTTCGTTTTGCAATCCAGAGCATCGTTCCTGGTTCCTTTTTATTTTTGCTTCCCCTCCACCGGAGATTCGAACCTGTGCCCTACCGAGAACACGCTTGTCACATCTTGCAGAGCTGATGTCTATTTAACTTACCTGCTTAGGATATAATACCCATTTCAGAGCCGTACATAGCTCTGCTTGGTTGCAGAAAACTCGCGGGGTCCCACGCAGTGTTTTCTGCAATTGAGCCTGATTAACCTGACATTGCTGCAGGCGCAGCTGTGTGTGTAGGTAATGGGTGGGGCAAGGGTGGTTATAATTCTGGGCATGCCCCATAGGAGGTGCAAATGGTGGACGATCGGAAAGGGGAGGGTGCATAAAGGGGACAATAACTGAAAGTAATTGGGGGGGGGGCTTTTTCTGTCACTGCGCTGCTTTTTCTTTCATTATTGATAGTACCGTTTTAAAACGGTGTCGTGGAACGGAGTGAAAGAAAGGCAGGGCCCAGGTATGGGGTTTGTATTGGGGTGATGGTGGCTCTGGGCTACTGGGTAATGGGCTGGGCCAAGATGAACATAGGTCCACTACTTTTTTGTACACTTCAACCCAGCTGTATGGCTTTCTGGGACATGTAGTCCTGAAAAGCCAAAAATAGAATTATGGCATACATGGGATACTTCTGACATTGGGTGATTCACAGTGGTACATCACACATGCAACAAGGCCCTTCCAAGTCCCTCACCCAGCACCGTGACAGGATTGGCTCTTGTGAATATCACTGTAGACTTTCTGCTCCAGGTCGAGGGGAGGAGGCCTGTTCTCCCCCTGACAGGGTCAGGCCACTGAAACTGTCAAACCACCCACGGAGCCATTTTACTGAAATAAAAGTGCACATCCTGACGTTACTTAAGGCTATTGAGGTCTACGGTGTGGGCACAGTCCATCCTTAGTGTGGGCAATGTGTCCTAATTTTGTATTACAATGAAGTGATGCTGTGGGTGGCATACGTTTTGCTGCCACACGCAAAGTGGCAACTATTGAATGCTAGTAACAACGGGTAAATGTCAGTGTTGCACATGTCCTGTTGTGGGTTGGGACAAAAACGCCTCGTACCCCCAATGGTCTGGAAGTCACTGGGTCAGGATGCTCCTCTGGAAATGGTTTCAAAATATCCATTTATTTCTTCAAAGTAAAATGTGAAATGGCGACAATTGTTGATTTTAGAATGCATCGCGGCAGTGAGCTGCAGAAGGAGGCTTGGCTAGAGGTCAGTGCAGGGACCCGTGTTGCCTCTACTGTAGTTTCTCTTTTTCTCCCTGCAGGGGGCGTCCTTTGATGTGCTACGGAACAGAGCCAGGGCTTGCCCGTCGGTAAGTGAAGCCCTTTTTTTTGTACTTTACTACAGTTTCTGCTGAGGGCCGTTTGTTACAAACTCATTACCTACTAGCTTAATCCGTAAAACAGCTGCACACATATGTATTAACCCGCGAATAGCAGTAGTGGGACAGAGTCCTATTTTGCGAGAGCAGATGTTGGGCAGCTAAACCCTTTAAACACGTGGTGAGAGGCGGCTGTGTGGGTCACACCGTGGGGGGCCCGCTCAATGAAACTTGCACTGAGGCGCACGGAGGCAGAATAACCCCCACCCCCTCGTCCCAGCCCCCCCCCCCAGTAAAACGCGCTTACTTTTTTCGCGTTTATACAGTTAGGTTGTAGTGCCCGAAAAACATCTACTGATTTAAAAAAGATTGACATTGTCTGAAAATAACTATTGCATTGCCGCTGCGAGGGGAAGTAGGGGACCAGACCATTGTCGGTGGCATCGGTACCTTTAACATAGATGGCCTTCTGATGTTGGCAGCACCACGATAAGAAAGCATTGCAACCCCTCCACTTCAAAATCTACCCCAAAACTTGTTTTAAATGTACCATGGAACACAGAAACTTAATTTCTAGAACCCACGAAGTAGAATGTGTAAACCAATAGTGAAGTTACGATTACAATCGTTAGGGGTGTATCGAGCGGGATATCTAGTGTTCTGCCAAATGGCAGATAGTTTATCAAGTATGAGGCAGAGTAGTTCTTTTAAATCAGGTACTAAACTTGAATAATACTTTTTTAAAAAAAATGTCAAAGCACTATTTAAGCATGTATTTCAATGTTTCATTTCGTTCCCATCCTTTTTTATCAACATGGCTTCCTTACTAAAAGCATAGAAGCCAGAGAAGAGCAGGGAGCGGACCCACGGAGGACGCTGCCTACGCAAAACCAGGGGCCCGCAACGTGGCAGGCTTCCCAGCTGGAAAGTACTAGGTTGCCATTCACAAAACGAATGCTGGAATGTGTCCGCTATTGCGAATCGCAGACCACGCAGCCTATTGCTAGTCGCAATGCAGCTTAAGGTGCAAGTGCGTTTCAAACCCTCCTTTCAGCTCACATGGCAATGTGTAACCAGTTTCTGGATGCTCGTACAGGACTCAAGATGAGGGTATATGTGAGGTGAGTGGGCTCCATCTGCCAACAGTCTTGCCCCCTCATACGCCAAATGAGGGGCAGGATACCCCGCGTGGGTGCCTTCATCACATGTAGGAAAGCCTAACATGCGACTGAATCTGTCCAAACACTGCAAGCTCTAAGAAGGCGCTTTGCTGTTGGGCTATAGGGCTGTAGGGCCTTTTCTGTGCTGTTCACTATGATATGATATGGCATTTATAAGGCGCCTATACACAAGTGTCTCAAAGCGCGACGAGGCAAGAGAGGGGGAACAGTGAGAAGACAGAGACAGCGATCTTACTAGGCCAGGTGAAATTAAGATCGCGCAAGTGCAGAGGAGTGGGGAAGGGGAGGAGTGCGGAGGGAAAGGGAGAGGGGGCAGTGCAGTACATATGATGCTGTAAACACTTAAATAAAATAAATAAGACAGTAAATAAAAAGTGTGGCCAGCTAGTGGCAAGTGCTAGGGTAAAGGTAGACGTCAGGCGTCCAATGCTGGTAGGGGGCTGTAGGGATACAGAAACAGTCACAGAGTTCAGGGTTTCCAGAGGGGCAGTACAGGCGTGCAACTGGCGAGGAGGGGGACCTGGGCCGAGATCACAAGGTAGCCAGGTAAACCAGTGCAGTTTCAGCCAGGAGATCAGCAAGGGAGCAGAGGAGAGAAAGCTGAAGCAAAGACGAAGGACTTGGGGTGCTTTCGGAACCAGAGATGGTTCTCCACAAGTTTCAGAGAGGCTGGGAGGCTATTCCAGAGGGAGGCCCCAGCAGAGGAAAGAGATCTACCCCCAACTTGTTGCTTGGAGAAGCGGCTGACCCTGAGGGAGTTGGAGGTGGATGAGCGAAGAGCTTGAGAAGGAAGATATTTGGTAAGAGAGAGCCTGCAATTGCTCCTCGCATGCAAAGCACCATAGCCATCTCAGTAACCACTATTGTATGTAATAGGCCCTGCAAGCATCACAGCCATCCTAGACACAGTCAGCGTGCAAAGCACCATAGCCATCTCACTAACCACTATTGTATATAATGCTGCCCTGCAAGCATCATAACCATCCTAGACACAGTCAGCGTGCAAAGCACCATAGCCATCTCACTAACCACTATTGTATATAATGGTGCCCTGCAAGCATCATAACCATCCTAGACACAGTCAGCGTGCAAAGCACCATAGCCATCTCACTAACCACTATTGTATATAATGCTGCCCTGCAAGCATCACAACCATCCTAGACACAGTCAGCGTGCAAAGCACCATAGCCATCTCACTAACCACTATTGTATATAATGGTGCCCTGCAAGCATCACAACCATCCTAGACACAGTCAGCGTGCAAAGCACCATAGCCATCTCACTAACCACTATTGTATATAATGGTGCCCTGCAAGCATCACAACCATCCTAGACACAGTCAGCGTGCAAAGCACCATAGCCATCTCACTAACCACTATTGTATATAATGGTGCCCTGCAAGCATCACAACCATCCTAGACACAGTCAGCGTGCAAAGCACCATAGCCATCTCACTAACCACTATTGTATATAATGGTGCCCTGCAAGCATCACAACCATCCTAGACACAGTCAGCGTGCAAAGCACCATAGCCATCTCAGTAACCACTATTGTATATAATGGTGCCCTGCAAGCATCATAACCATCCTAGACACAGTCAGTGTGCAAAGCATGATAGGCATCTCACTAACCACTATTGCGCGCATCAATTAACCTTTTAAAGTCATTACACCATTCACAATCTCGCCCCCCCCTCCCAAGAATTAGAGCCTTTGCAAAAAATACATTTCTATCTTATGCGCATTGAGTTTAACGTTTTCTGGAATGTGTTGCAGCGGGAACTATTTCACTGAAGTACAGTATTGGGCCCAGTGGAACATGGGTCCGTGTACAGTGGATGACAACGGAGTACAAAGAGTAGGGAAGAGGAAGTGCGATGCCCGAGCACATTTAGTAACCGCTGCACTACAAGCTTCACTCAAGACACACGCAGCGAAGGGTAGAGCAATGCAAACAAGAGCAGGAGTAGCGGAGCCGAAAGAGCAAATGCCCCTCACTTCTGCAATGCAGGCCCAGCCGGGAAGCTCCAATGCGTTCTCTCCCCCTCTCCCCCCCCCTCCCACCAACGCACACAACCCGTGCAGCAGGGGCAGCGTCCACGCTTCACACACAGCACAGTGCACGTAGCGCAGGGAAGCATTTACAGGTTCCCTCCATGGCTGGACGGGGATGCGGCCAGCAGCCCGTGGAGTCTGGCCCGGCAGCCTAGTTCCAAATCTGGTCAAATGGAAGGCTCTCCTCCTCCCCCCAACACCACTTTAAAAAAACACTGCCACATTAAAATACACATATTCTTAAACTAGTTAGGTAATGGGTTCGTGTTCTCTCTCAAACGCCTAGCTCTGAATCGGAGCACAGTGTCATTGTGCACGGGCCATGGTATAGCAAGTCCAACTGTAAACATACATCTTTATTTTGATAGTGCTTGCTCCATTGCTAAACAGTACTACAATGTGTCGCCCTCAGAAGGATCAAACACGGAGTTGTCCCTCTGGGGATCGGCAGCATGGACGCCGATCTAGCAGCAAGCACCCGCTTCAGTGAGCTGGGCATGTGTAGATGGGAATGACCAGTGACCAGCCATCTCTTCATTATGGCGACGTTGGGAGTGGCACGGTTAACAACCCATGCCTTTCTTCTTTTGCCTCCGTTGACGCCAGCTCGGGCTTGGAAGGGAGGAGGCTGTGATTGCATGCAGAAAGGCCATTTTATGCCAACAGGGGACCAACCTCGCAGGCTTCACACACTCTGTTTAATGGGCTGGCCACTACAGGTACCACAAGCCATGGCAGCGTTTGGGCAAGGAATGAGCTGCTGCTGTGTATGCTTCCCTCGAATATACAGGACAGGCACAGGGTGACCTCCCTGCATTTGATAGCTCTAAAATTGCATGTCTTTCGGGGCCGCTGCAGCACATGTGTCCCTCATACCTGCATGTCAAGGCTAGCAGAAGTGCAAGCGTCCCTCTATAAGGAAGGGCAGTCTATATTAGTACTGCATCAAACTCACTGGTGTCTTGGATTGATGGGCAGGAAGTGGTTGGTTGAACTTACAATGGGACATGGCATGTGTCGAAGATCTCCACCGATCCAGAACACTTTGAGTTGGACACTGATGGCCCACGCTGTAAGTAGCGTTATCTGCAGCGGGACAGCAGTTGACTCGCCTCTGCAGAGGCCAGCTGGCTTTCCCATCGTAAGTCTACTCAGGACTAGATGCACAGCGAATGCACGGCACAGGCACGGAAACTGCTCTCCTGAACAATTGTGATGACTTGCTCGCTAACCTAGACTTCTGTTCGCCTTCTGTTCTCATCCTCCTGGATCTGTTGTCTGCTTTCAACACTCAATCATACCATCCTCTTAAATCGTCTCTGCGATACTCTCGGTATCACGGACAGCATCCTGGCTTGGTTTACCCCTTTCCTTTCGAATCGGCCCTCCCAGGTTCAAATGGGCCCTTCACTCTTCTCTACCTCACACTCCAGCTGTGGCGCCCCTCAGGGCTCTATCCCCTTGCCGTGGCTTTTCAACATTTACCTTGCCCCTCTTGCCCACTTGATCTCCACCTTCTCTCCTCACTTCCAGTGTTACGCCAATGACACACAGCTTTCCTTTGAACTTCCCTCTTCTATCTCCCCCTCCTTCCTCTCTCAATCCAGAATGTCTCACTGCTATTTAGGCATGGTGCCAGTAAGACTGAGGTCCTTCTCATTGGTACTCCTGCCCCCCCCCCCAAATCTCTGGCCCACCCCCCCTTACCCTCTTTTGAGGCAAAAAACATGAGTCATCTTCGACTCCGCTCTCTCCTTCTCACCTCATATTGCAGACTTTGCCAAGAAGGCCTACTTTCAGCTTTACCCCCTCAGAGGAATTCTCCTTTCTTTTCCTTCCCCCAGAAACTCAATGGGCCTCATTACAAGTTTGCCGGTCCGGTAACTACGGGACCGGTAAGCTTGCCGGTACAGTAGTTACCGGACTGGCAAACTACGAGTTCTGCTCGCGGAAGCCTTTCCACCCACTAGGTCGGACCTGGCGGGCGTACCCGCACCCGCGAGCAGAGCATGTTGGATGCACCGGCACCCTTCAAGAATGGTCCCACTGTGATGCTGGAAATGCATCGGAGGGACAGGGCCTTCGTATCCTTGTCCTTTACTGCTTTTTATTGTGTGTTCTGTCGTGTTTTCCGCGCAGGAGTTCATGTGGGACTCCTGGCGGTGCAGCTCTCTTTTGGTTTGGTGAACGGACCTGTGGGATACCCTTATGGCACCCATGGGTGGGGGTACAACCCTGTGCCCCTAGTGTATGCTTTTGGGCACCTGTGGGTGGCCCACAGAGCAGGGTAGGGGCTGGTGGCAGCTCCATGCTGAGTTTGACAGCTGTGCAGAGTATCCTCCATTTTGGGATACCCCGGCCCTGCCATTGGGATCAGTTGATTCCTGATGGAAAACAAGATGGCCCCGGAGGCCTCTTGCTTTCTATTACCCATTACTTTGTTTTCCCAAAGTCCTGGGAAGCCCTGACTCTGTCCCTTCCCCCTGACTGGCTGTTGGGTGGAAATGCCATACATGGTGTTGTTGTGAAGGCCCGGCCAGACTAGCTGGAGCCTTCCCGGTGATGTATGTTGTGGGACCTGGGTGAATAGAGTGGGTGACGAATATGCATTCTGTGTTGTGGGTGTCTAGTATCTGGTGGTTGACCCAATGACTGAGACAACCCTGCCCGAAACCGGTATGAATGCAGCTTGGAGTGTTGAATGGCTCGGTACTTGTCCCAATACACATAACTTGTTGTTGTGAGTGTCTGGAGAGAAGTGAATGGCCTGTATACCTCGTGTGCCCGATTGGCTGCCTGCCTGCATGAATGCCCGTAGTCGTGATTGGATGCTTGAGTGTGACCCAGCAGAATGAATGGGAGATCAACAGTATATCTGGGGACCTCTCACTGCTAGGAATCGTGTTCAGAAGCTGAAGTCCACTATGATGAGTAACTGGAGTAACTGACGCTTGACCTTGAAACCCCCGCTGGATGAGAAGGAGTGCTGTGGCTCTCCCTCGCAATCTGAAGGCTGCTGTATTTCCAAGGACTGGCCCAGAGAGGACCTAGTAAGGCGCCCTCTTCCCGAGCTACGAGGGACCATCGTGCACAGCTGATCTTTGCCAACGCTCCTGGGTAGACAGACCTTCGACAGGCGGCCGACCCGATACGGGGACTGCTGCGGAACTCCAAGGAGAAGCCCTCGGACTGTTGTCCACCACTGTCGACGACCGCCGTCGCCGACCGGAGCCGCCGTTTGCCTAAGAACTTTAATTGATCATCGGACGCTCTCGTCTGCATCGCCATCCGCTTGTCTCCCGCTGGAGAAGGCCCGACCGTCGACGTGCCGAGGTGGGTTTCCCGCCACCTAAAGACCACAGAGACGCCGACGACTCGACGCCCTTGCTGGGCAACAGTTCTTCATCATCTCTTTGCGGTCCAGAACTATCGTCACCGAGGTGCCCCGCACGCCTCTTCCTTGCAGGACGCCAACGCTCTGTCGTCGACGAGCACCGCTAGGATCGAAGTTGCCAATTCCCTGCCGTAGTTCACCCTGTTCACCGTCGGACGTTCGACGACCCGTGACTCCTGCCTTAAAGGGAGGGCACTCAAGAAGGGCCGTCGATTCCCCAACACCGAAAGCCAAGTTCCCTGACACCTCTCGACGATCCGTGGCTCCCGCCTGAAAGGGAGGCACTCAAGAATGATCGGTCGACGCATCGTCGGAGAACTCTACTCCACCAGGTACAATGGGGGAGTAAAACCTTAATAGGAAGAAGTGAGACTATTGAACATATGGACTGGGCTTGTGCGATATATCTTATTTACAGGTTGCCCAGGTGGGGGGGGATCTCCACTCAGAACTGTGCCTCGTGGTAGGGTTCAGTATTCTGCCTACTCTTTCAACCATATTGCGTTCCTTCCTATCTCTATTGCTGGTTTCCTCGTTATTGATCTGTGTGACATTTTAACCGTACAGTTGATGCACTTTAATGAGATTTGATAACATTAGTGGTACCACTTTAGAATTGCATATATTTATCATTCTTGACTTCCGAGTACAAAGTGCGTTGTTGTGATCGTGTACATACCTTTGAATATTAATTATATAAAGACTGTGTTTTCAGTAATACAGTGTGTGGACATTCCTTTGTGGGGCTCCGGGGACTACACTGTACTTAAGAACCAGCCTGCATCACCTCCTGAGAAGCTAGGCCTTGATTGCTCGTCCATTGTTACCTTATAGAGAATCTTGGCTGGGGTCTTCTGTGCCTCTCCTCTACCATATAGAGAGCGGAAGTACAGACACCCCCTACCAGTCTTTACAGCCGTTGCATCCGACCTCCCCATTCCCATTGAGCCCTATCGGGCTCAAATGGGAATGGGGACATTTTATTCCGGCGCCCGCGAATGGGCAATTACTGGTTCCGGCGCGGACGTAATGACCCGGTGATTGCCCATTCGCGGGAATAATTTGCAAGTTTGGGGGCAGCCTGATGGTTTTACCGGCAAGGCTACCACCAAACTTGTAATGGGGCCCAATGTCTCCAGAGCTCTGGTTCTCTCCAGGCTGGACTATTAACAGCCTCTTCCTCAGTCTGCCTCGCTCCTCCCTTCGACCCTCCAGCTAATCCAGAATAGAACTGCAATACTTATCCTTGGCCTCAAGTCCATGGCCCACATTTCTCCAGCCCTAACATCTGTCCACTGGCTCCCATGGCTGCAAGGATCCAATTCAAGACACTCTGCATCATCCACAAGGCTTTCTTGGGCCTGGTACTGCGCTACACCCAACCTTCCCTCCCTAAATACCTCCCTGCTAGAGTCCTTCTGTCCTCTGGCTCTAACTCTGTGCAGGTGAAATGTTTCTGCAAGCAGAGAGTATGGGGTAGATCTCTTTCCTCAGCAGGAGCTTCCCCCTGGAATGGCCTCCCTGCCCCTCTCAGACTTGAGCAGGATCTCCTTAAGTTCTGGAAACTCCTCAAGACCTTCCTGTTCTCCTCCTCCTTCCATATACCACTGCCCTGCTAATGCCCCAGCCGGCTGCTACGACTGGCTGCGTGGTCCCTCATCAATTTAATCCTACAGGGGCCAGGCTCGCCTCCCACCAGTCTTTCGCAGCCCCCCATTCCAGCACTTACCTTCAGGCACCACTCCCTGTCTGAACACTTTAACCCTTGCACTTGCCCCCCTTGGGCTCTCCTAGCACTTGGCCTTCCCTGCCCTGTGCCCTACTCCCTCCCCCTTAACTTTGCTTTCACTGCACTTGCACAATCCGCATGTCGCAAGGCCCAGTAGGACCGTTTTCGTCTTGATTATCCACCCCTGTTGACCTCCTCCCCTTTATCTTGTGGCGCCTGGAAACACTTTTTGCTGTATAGGCACCATACAAATGCACAATAAATCCAATTTTAATGAAACATCACAAACACCAGCTCACGACAGGCCAGCAGGCTGTCCAGATGGTGACTATAGCAACTTTGTTCCCAACTCCCAACCCCCAAGTGTCCAGCAGAAGTTTAACTCTATGTTGAAATTGCATAATACCAATTTGTCATGCAGCACGATGACGAAGCAGATCCACAACACAACACTAGGTCAGTAAATATTGTGGCACTTCATTTCCTGTGAAAATATTGTGTGCGCAAATATTGCTCATCCGGCCTTATTTACAGGAGAGTCCACTCCCATGCCCCTGCATTCCACCCACTACTACCCCTACATAACAATGTTATTCCTGTTTGTTATGATTTACTGGTAAAGAACATTACTTCTCCAGCATTGGGTCTGACATGGATTCACATGCTCATGAATATTCCCTGTCGTCAGGCAGGGAATTCTCGGTAAAAGAAAAAAAAATAACTTTCACTTACAAACTGTATTTCTCCGTTAAACCACAGTCCTCTGGGTCATACTGCCCTCATCCAATGACATCCTCTCCTTAAGGCCCTCCTCTGGCAGCCATCTTCAGATTTTTACTGCACGCTACAGTGTTGGGAGTCAAGTTTGCTCTTCGAGCTACTGCTATGTATTTTTCTTGTTGTTCAACAGAAAAATGTTCTAATTTTGTTACAAAAGAGCCTGTGTGCTCTCTTCTCCATCTGCCGATAGCAGTGATCCATTGTCGGTGAATTTCAGCGCCCCACAAGGGAGAAGTTTGTCGAATATTCTAGGCCATCAGGCCTGCTTGGCGCCCTCCGATCATGACTGAGGAGAATGAGGAGGGAAGGTTTAGTTTTCTGATCCCGCCATCGAGGGACACTTCTTCGAGGGACACTTCTTTGAACATTCTGTCAACCCAGCACACCTTGGTGTCAGAGATCCAGCGGAGGATGCCCCCAGACCTGGCTCCGGTGGTCCCCCAGGTCCACGATCAGCCTCCAATGAAGAAGCATCATCTGACGCCCCCATTTCAGCCTCCACGTCAGGCCCCTTCTCCCCCAGCATACCGGACACCGGTACAGGTACGGGGATGGATACGGCCACGACTACGGATGACGACGAGGATATCGTCTCAGCATTTGGATGCTCGACATAGGGTGTCCCCACCGGATGAGGTGGAATCATTCCGCTCCATGATCTCCAGAGCCTCCAAACTATTCCAGCTTGTACCCGAGGAAACTAATAAGGAGGGCTTCTTGTACCAGAAGCGTGAGGCCAAGAGGAAGACTAACATGGTGGTGCCCCTTCTGAATGACGTGTGGGAAGAGGGCCTGGCCCTCATGATGAGCCTTTGTACAACTCCAGCCAAACGGGACAGGCTGGAGAGAAAGTACCGGGTGCTGGACTCTGCACCCAAGTGCCTGTGGTCGCAAACATCGCCAGATTCGGTGGTATCCGTGGCTGCGAGGAAACAGTCGGCGAATCCTTTCTTATCGCCTTCGGTCCATCCATATGGCAAGGGGAAGAGGATGGACTCCATGGGAAGGAAGATGATTTACACTGCAGCATCCATTATCAAGATGGCCAACGCACTGGCGATCCTAGCCATGTACGACAGGGAGCTGTGGTATAAGCGGGGGCCTATTCTGGAGTTCCTCCGTGACGATAAGAGAATGGTGGCAATTGCTCTCTTCCAAGAAGGGGAAGTAGCGTCTGATCACGCCATCACAGTGGTGTTGCATGTCACAGACACGAGGTTCCAGCAGATGGGGAACAGTGTCTGCCTTAGTCGCCAAGGCTCGATGAAGGCCACAAATTTCCATCAGGAGGTTCAGGCGAAGGTGTTGGACATGCCTTTCGACGGAGAGAATTTATTTGGGAAGGTCGTCGACGAGTCCCTACAGGCCTTCAAAGCAGATACAAAGACGTTCCCTGGGCACTCTCCGGCAGTAGCGCTCTTTGCTTTGCTCCTCTAGGGGAGAGTCGAGCAGGTCTTCCAAAAGTTTCTCCGCTCAGCCCATCAGCCCTCCAGATCCACAACTCAGGAAGCCCACAGAGGCCGTTCCCAGGCATACGGTAGCGGAGGACAGTGTTGTTGTTGCCTGCAGGGCAGGATGCCCGTGCTGAAGCGAGCCTGAACCGGCCGGGGTGTCAGTCCTCTACGCATGCACCCTGGTGGAAGGCCAGCTGACGAGGTTCATCAGCGAGTGGAAGAAGATCACCACCAACAGATGGGTGCTGGATGCTGTCTCCCAGGGACAGACCCTGGAGCTTCAACACAGGTTTCCGCAGATCCCACCCATCAGGAGCAGCACATCCCTGAGCTCCTGGAAGAGTTACGGGCCATGCTGCGAAAAGGGTTTTGGCGATAGTTCCCCAAATGCTGCAGGGCTCAGGAATCTATTCCAGATACTTTCTGGTCACAAAGAAGACTGGGGGCTGGAGGTCCACCCTAGAACTACGTCTCAACAAATACCTAAAGTCCCAAAAATTCAGGATGGGCACATTGCAACATGTGCCCAGCCAACTGGAAAAAGGATACTTCTCGACATCGCTCGACCTGGAGGACGCGTATTTCCACGTCCCCATTTGCAAGAATCATCAAATGTTTCTGCATTTCATAGTGCAGGGACAGCACTACCAGTTCAAGGCTCTAGCTTGCGGCTTGAAGTCAGCCCCCAGAGTGTTCACAAAATGCCTGGAACCGGTGGCTGTCCATCTACTTCTACGGGGCATACACGTATAGCCGTACCTGGACGACTGGCTCATTCGTGCCCCCTCACATGAGTTGGCCGTCGGACACTGGGAGACGACCGTTCACCTTCTGACGGTTCTGGGATTCTCTATCAACTATCCAAAGTCCTTCTTTACACCATTGCAAAACGCACTGTATTTAGGTGGCATCACCCTCGGAGGAGAGATGATAGCAGCCATTCAAGGGAAGGTGCAGCGACTGTCGTCGACAAAGACAGCCACGGTGCGGCCAATAATTAGATACTCGCATGATGCCATCCTGCATCTACCTCATCCTGCATTCCAGGTTGCAAATGTGATCCCTTCAAGTGTTCCTGGACGCTCGCTGGATACAGGTGTCCTTAGAGCTTCACGGACAAGATCACTCTCAACGATGAGTTCTGTCAGGCGATAGGATGGTGGGGAATCCGCTCTAACATCACCCAGGGCACAGGATTTCAAAACCCCTTATCAGGAGACGGTCACCACGGGCGCTTCCCTGGAAGGCTGGGGAGCCCACACCGGATGTCTGCAGGCCAGGCCCGTCGCTGCCGGTGGAGAAGGATCTCCATATCAACATCCAGGAGCTATGGGAAGTGTTCTGGGCCCTCAAGTTGTTTCTTCCATCCCTGAAGGGCAAGATGGTGAGGATCTTCACGGACAACACCACCACCATGCTCTACATCAGAAAACAGGGGGCACTCGATCCCAAGAACTCTCAAAGGAGGCAGAGGACTTGCGGCGCTGGGCCGTCGGACAAAGGATGTTCCTCATGCCTCTTCACCTAGTGGGAGTCAAGAACACCACTGCAGACTCCCTCACCAGGGAATTGCGCTCCTGCCACGAGTGGGAACTTCGGCAGGATCAGGTGGACCACATCTTCATCCAGTGGGGGCAGGCCCCAGATCGATCTGTTTGCGATGGCAGCAAACTCCAAATGCCAGATGTTTGCTAGCAGATTCCACCAACCAAGGAGCCCGGGGGACACATTCTCCTTCCCGTGGGAAGGGCTGTTTCTGCACGTGTTGCCTCCACTCATTCTTCTTCTATGAGTCATCAACACATTCAGACAGTGTCAATGCAGGATGATCCACATCACCCAGCGTGGCCGAGGCAGATTTGGTCACTGGACCTTCTCAGCCTGTCAGTGTCGCCTCCGGTCAAGCTGCCAGTGGTTCCAGATCTTCTCACCAGAGAAGGTGGCACAATCCTGCATTACGACCCAGGATCACTGAACCTGAGGGCTTGGCTCCTCCAGCCCTAGAGTTTGGAGGATATGAGTTGCCAGCGAACTTCAGGGAAGTCCTTGCCAAAGCCAGGGCGTCGTCGACCTTGAAGTGCTATGGTCACAAGTGGAAGCGTTTCGCTATGTGGTGCCAGTCACACAAGATTACCCCTTTGAGCATCACAGCCTCAAAGATCCTGCCGTGCTTGCTATCCTTGGCCAAGGCCGGACTGGCGCACGCCTCCATCAAGGTACATTGGGCAGCAAGCTCCCGCTACACCAGGTGAACAGGAAGATCTTTACTTTGGTCCCACCTACTCGTCAAGGAGTTTCTCAAAGGACTTTCAGATCTTTCCTGCCGGTGAAGGCTCCTGCCCCAGCGTGGTAACTCAATGTGGTTCTGACAAGGCTCATGGGAAGGCCCCCTTCGAGCCTGTGCATCGGGCCCGCTCATATTTCTCTTGTGGAAAATGGTTTTCCTTGTGGCCATCACCTTCCTGGCAGAGGTAAGAGGTCCAGGCCCTATCCCCCAAGCAACCTTACCTGGCTTTCCATGAATCAAAGGTGGTGCTGTGTATGCACCCCTCCTTCACGCTGAGGGTTCCATCAGAATTCCACCTTAATGAGCCTTTGGTGTTACCTGTTCTTTCCCAAAGGGCCTTGCACTTGCTGGGCATTGCTCATGCCCTAAAGTTCTATGTGACCCACACAAAGAGTTTTCGGAAGACTTCACAGCTGTTCATGAGCTTTGGTCCTGTGAACCATGGAAAGGCCTTGTCCAAGGCTTCCATTTCAAGATGGCTCTCCGGCTGTCTGGCCGTCCGAGAGCTCACCACGAGAGCGACCGATGTGACAACCGCGTTCCTGTCTGGTGTGCCCTGCTCAACATCTGCAGGGCTGCTGCGTGGTCCATGCACACCTTCACAAAGTTCTACTGCGTCGACAGGGATTCCAGAGAGGAGTCCAGGGTCGGCCAAGCAGTGCTACGCAACCTGTTTGCTTGAGGTGAGTCTGTTTCAGGGATAAGTGTGATTGCTTCTGTTGATCCTTGTCACCTCCCGTGGTTGTGTGATGTAGCACTGCTATGCATTCAATATTCATGAGCATGTGATTCCATGCCAGACCCCCATGCTGGAGATGGTTTAAGTTAGTTGCCTGTAACTATTGTTCTCCGGCATGGGTCTGGCATGGATTCACATGCAGACCCTCCCTCGGTCCTCTCTGCAGATCTTCTTGGTCATGCTGCTACTTTACGTGCTTACCAAATCTGAAGATGGCTGCCTGAGGCAGGGCTCAGGGAGAGGACTGTCATTGGATGGGGGCAGTATGACCCAGAGGACAGTGATTGGTTTAAAGGAGAAATACAATTTGTAAGTGAAAGTGAAACTGTTTTTTCTTTTACCGACGATTCCCAGCCTGACCGGTAATATTCATGAGCATGTGAATCCATTCCAGACCCATGCTGAAGAACAATAGTTACAAGTAAGTAACTTAAACTGTGCCACACTTTTATTTGCCTCTTTATAGCAACTGGTCACCAACATAGGTTAAGCTTCAGTGGCTCTGTGAGCCCCTACTGCCACTCCAGTAACACAGAGCCTGTGCCCACATAAAAAAAAAAATGACACACAAACTAGTGTATGACTGTGGGACCATATATTTGTTCCAGTGGATGGGCAGGGGCACTTCCAAAGATAAAACACTGCAATAGCCACAAACCACCCCCACCCTTTGCAGTCTAGCGGGAAACTGTTCATTGAGTAGTCATATTACCAATCCTCTAACCACACAAACGTACCAACCTGCCCACAGGAACCACAAAGCTCATTAATCCATCCGCTACCGCAAGCACACACTCACCCATCAAGAAAGAAGCATGCACCTTTTGGCCTTTCCAGTGATTATTCCTGTATTCATTTTTGGGAGGTTTGAGAAGTGTATCTGTTTGCATATCTAATAATGTGTTCTCCCTTCGCAGTTCTTGTATGCCTTACCAAGGCGGGAAGGTTATGAGTTTTACATGGGCCAGTGGTCGGGAACAGAGCTTCACTTTACAACCCTTATAAATGTTCAGGTAAGCGTGTTTGGGTTACTCCGCAACCTTGCTGCTTGCTAGTGATTTGATTGCCATAATTCCCTTTATTCACTTGGAGTGTTTCCATTCCAGCGAAAAACCCTCCACTTCAGCCAAGTACCGCTCTAGTAGTGCAATAGTGTCCGTCCCATTGGAACATCTCACTTTTTCCCATTTACCGTGCACCTGTGCTGATAGTTGGCAGACTGCCTTTCCACTCATAAAAATTAACGCTAGTAAAACATGGCCACAGCATAGTAGTGCTTCATGTGAAAGTGTAGCCAAAGCATTGATGCAGTGAAACACATAATTCTTATTAATATTATGTGAATAAACTGAGATGGACACTTCCACTGGTAAATTTTCCATTGAAATAGCTTCTGCATATTTTAGGAATGTTTTGGAGAGGCTACAAATGTATGACCTGTACTAATGAATCTGGAGCTACACCCCAACAAACGAGTATTTAGTAAATGTCTCATTAATGGTAAACGTTGATCTTTAAAGAGCATACTGTAGTTTACTGATCTGATTTGCTATTTGCTTGAAACACTAACCAGAGCGATCAAATTCACAGAACATGTCAAAACAATTTATGATGACCCAATGTTTTTAAAGCGAAGTAGTCCCCCTGATTACACACATTTATAATTAACAATTAAGGGGTTTATTCAGCGAGGGGAGTATAGTCGGGGACTATTTTTTTTTTTTTTAGGGAAAACATCTAAAAGGTAAATGTGTGCACTGCTTATTAACTCATCTTCCTATGTACCTCACCTCAGTAATACACTGTGGCAAGAGTTGCTAGCCATATAACAGAAATCTGCAAGGTAAGAAAAAATAAAAACATATGTTCTCTGATCCCTCTGTGGGGCTGTGCTCCAAGGAATTGGTTCTCCTCCGAACTTCCATTTTTTTGTGTGTGTGTCTTTTGCCACACAGACCGTGGGTAGGTATTGTCCTCCTCTGCCAGGGAGGGGTCTGCGATATCCGTTCATGGGAGATAGGGCAGCTCTGACAATCTGCACAGCAACATCACCAAATTAGGCTCATTCAAGAAAAGCATCAGGTCTCGGCGGAGCTGCCACACCCAAGTAGTTTCCCAGAGAAACCCCACAGTGACAACTTTCAAGGGGCTGTGAGAAAATGTTGATCTGCTTGAAAAGCAACTCTGAGCTTGCTCCAGGATAAAGTGTCGCTTTGACGGTCATTGTTTCTTGAGGCACGGCAGGAGGTAGGATCTGTGCACTGGATTGACTTATGCTTCGTTGTGGTTATATTTAACAACTTGCCTGACACCCTCACTGATTCAAGAGAAGAGTTTATGATATCCAAAGATGTACCAGACCCATATTTTAATATCACAATAATCATACACCAGCAGGTCTCATTGTCCAACATGCACTAGGTGATAGGGCCAGGTATCTGATCCTGTCGAGAGGCGATAGGGAACCCCTGCTCAACCTTGCACAAGCCTACAATGGTGTTTAACAGAGACAGTCTGGCCCAGAGGAGGGGTGTGGAAGTTAGCAGGGCTTCGGCCTCTGTCCCTTCTACCTTGTTGCAAATGTCAAATATTTATTTATTAAAATATTTGGCAATGCGTCATCTCGCCCAAGGGCCTCAGGGTACACAAGAACGGACAAGACAAATGGCACTGTCATTAACCCCATACGTGTGTAATGGTGGCCAGTCTTTTTATCTTGATCCAGTAGGACTACATTTACCCAGAGTTATTGTGGTGAAAACCTGACATTGGCACTTAATGGGGAGAGAAGGAGCGGTGAGCGAGGAAACAGAAAGCTGCACCAGTTAGTCCGGCAGTTCGGAAGCACCATCCAACGTATTAACTCTTACTGTGACCTTGTTCAAAGTGGGCCACCAGTGCAAAGAGTTGGCAGACTGAACTACGAAAAAGGGATGGGGCTTAAAGACCATGTTATACGTTCTGGCACTTGTAACATGGTCAAGTGGAAGAAAAAAGGCAGCTGGTGGCCAATGGAGGTAAGGGGAGGATGAACGGAAGCAGAGGCGACTGGTCAGTGTGCTACGTTCGGGTGAGGTCAAGGGAGATGAAGGCAAATTAAGAGATCATGTGGCAGAAGGGTTGTGCTTGTGCAAGGTGAGGTATGGGTTGGTGAGAGAAAGTGATACTTGGGTGTGAGAGTGTGTGTAAGATAAGTGGGAGTGAGTGAAAAAGGTGAATGAGAAAGCAGTTGACTGGGGAAGAAGGTGTGGGTGGTGTAGTGGGAGGAGATAGTAGTGGAGGGAGGTGAGAATAGGAGATGGGAGATTGATGAATAGAGGTAAGAAAAAGAGAGAAAAGTCCACATTGGAGGGACAAGAGAGAGATTATATATATATGTATATATGTATATATATGTGTGTGTGTGTGTGTGTATAATGGGAGGAAGAACAGAAAAAAACAAGTAGGACAAAGATACAGGATACACAAATGAGATTTGGGCCATCAGTATGAGGGCATGAGAAGGGAAGGAAGAGTGGAAAATGGGCAATTTGAAGGCACCAATTCCAATTGTTAAGTCTATTGTTATTTTGTGGGAACCTTTGATAGGATTTGTAGAAAACTATGAACAAATACGTGTAGGCACTTTGTAAAATGCGTTAACATAAGTTCTCTAGTCAATTGGCCTGTGGTAAAGTGTGCTTGCCTGGCAGAAAAAAAGAAACCCTTTTGCTCTGCACATACATGTTTATTTTTGGAGCATGCTCCAGGAGTGAAAATAGCAGTTTAGCAGCTGCATTAGCAGTAAACTGAGACCCTGAATCTGTGTTCACATTTAGCCTGGTGATTTAATATCTGTCATGGAGCAATGTAGCACCAAATGTATAAAGGTAGTTTGTTCTCATAATAACTTCAGAGGCACGGACGAAGCAGTTGCTTGTTGTTATGAATACAAAATAGACTGTGAAGCCTTTGACCTCTTCTGTGCTGGTGTCTCATTCTGCTGCTTATGGGCACAGGCGGATATCACGAAAAGTATTACCCACTGATTCACCTAGGAATTCCCAAACAGCTAGATAAGGCTTTATACCGCCACCATTTGTCAGCTATAGGTAGTAGTTGTTACCAATCTCTAGTGACTAACTGGGCTAGAGAGGGAAGAGATGTCACTCAGAGAGAGGGACAGTCCTTAGTGAGTCCCTTCTATAAAATCTTAATAAAAACCCTTGAACCTTCTTCGAGAGTATGTGTGTTCTTAAGGTCATCTGTGACAACTAGCAGGTTTTCCCTTTTGGACTATAGGCTGCTGTAGGTCTGTCGAAGAAGGAAGCTGATACAAGGGTTGCATGTTTTTTGTTATGGACGTTTATTGATAGTAAAAGAATCCTCACTATCCCTATCCCTAAGAGGGGTTTCTCCACCTCAAACTTATACTAAAGGAACTGTTAGAATGTCCGTCCAAATGAAAGTCCACTGTCCTGTGTCAACCTATTTCTATTTCTTACACTCCAACTAAAGACTAATATAATCCAAAAGAAAGTTCTTTTCCCAGGATAAGGACTCCCTTATTCTGGTATCGTGTGGTGTTTCCAAAATGTCCTCTTGTAAACCAATGCCAGGGGGAATGACTCCCTTCCCGTGGCTGGTAGTTCCAGCCCTTTGTACAGTCAACCTTCTGGACCAGGAGAATGGCTCCCCTCTCCTGGTACTAGTCTGCACTTTCACTACAGTTCACAAGAAGGCTAGAGGGAATGACTCCCTTCCCCTGGCATCTCTTCAGTGTATTCGAAAGGATTCCGGAATGACTCCCTTCTCCTAATGTTTGAGAGTTCTTTTCCAACTTGGGTTTTATCTTGACACTCTTTCACTTTATCAGCAAAGTCATTTATGTCGGCGTCCCAGACCCTTCTCTGGTAGTCAGTGGGCTTATCCATGCCACTGCTATGAGGAAGAGTTCCTCAGATGCACTCTTTGCCTTGTTTTGAGTCCCTGACCTGTGATGGCCCTCTGATAGGCGTCACACTTGCCCCGGCATAAAGCAGAGAACTCTTTACTCCTTTCACATCTGTTTCCGTGCTTCCCGTTAACCTTCTGGGAATTGCTTGCATGGCAGCGGTATCTCCAGGGACTGGTGATGGTCTCCCTCCTGCTTCCTGCAGCCGTCTGCTTTGCCACTGCTTCTGTGGCGGCTCCACCTCTTGTGCCTTCATGCAGTCTTGGCACTGTTCGGGGGCTGCATGTTCCTCCTCCTCCTGGAGGTCGTATCCTGCCTCCCATGCTTCCTGTTGGACTTGTCCTCAGACTCCCTCAGCCTCTCGCCGGCATCCTCTGCAGAGCCCTTGCTTCAGCTCGAGTGCTGACTTTGAAACTCCCAGGTTCTCTGATGAGGGAGGAAGAAGACTTAGGGCCTGATTCTCAAGTTGGTGTTAAGTATTGAAAAGGGCATTAAAAGGCTTACCGACCTTTTCGGTTCTTAAGACCTATTCTGAATTTGGCGCATTCCTCCGAAGTCGGAAGGAATGCACCAATTTCGGAATATATGTGGCGGTTACTGGGATGGGTTGGAAACCAACCTAACAACCGCCACATTCATAAACTGGCTTTTTGGAAGCCTATTCTTGTTGCACTCCTCCTCCAGTTTAATATGTGCACTAAACTAGCGCACATTTACGGTACCCTTTTAGTGCCGTTACACTGGAGGAGTACCACAAGAAGCCTTGTTTGGTGTAAATGGAAGTGTCCATACACCCGTGTTGTATATGGACACTTTCGTGTACACCAAGGCAAGCAGCTTCAACGTTGAAAGTGTTCATATACAACACACGGGTGTATTTAAACACTTTCATTTACACCAAACCGAACAGCTTCAACGTTGCATCCTGCAACGTTGAAGCTGCTGGCTTTGGTGTAAATGAAAGTGTTCATATACACCGCACATGTGTATATGAACACTTTCATTTACACCAAAGCGAGCAGCTTCAACGTTGCAGCATGCAACGTTGAAGCTGCTCGCTTTAAATGAAAGTGTTCCTATACACTGCATGGGTGTATAGGAACACTTTTATTTAAACCAATGCGAGCAGCTTCAACGTTGCATTCTACAACGTTGAAGCTGCTAGCTTTGGTATAATTGAAAGTGTTCATATACACCGCACAGGTGTATATGAACACTTTAATTTACACCAAAGCCAGCAGCTTCAACGTTGCAGGATGCAAAGTTGAAGCTGCTCGCTTTAAATGAAAGTGTTCATATACACCACACAGGTGTATATGAACACTTTCCTATACACCAAAGTAAGCAGCTTCAACATCCTGCAATGTTGAAACTGCTCACTTTGGTGTATAGGAACTGTGTTCTCGGCAGCATTTTTGTAGAATAACGATTCTCTCGTTATTTAACGAAAATGCTGCCGAGATTCTGCAATCCGCCTGTTTCCATTAGAAATAGGCAGATTACAGCGAAAGCACTGTCGTCCTTTGCAAAGACACCCAGGCCCAAATGAGAATAGCTGGGCGTCAAGAAATGGCACATTGAGTAGTGCTATTTAGCACGCGCAGTGCGCCAAGATGAGAATCGGGCTCCTAGAGTCCATCTCATTCCTCTTTGTAAATAGTTTACTCCGCCCTAGCTTAACGTCAACACCTGTTGTCAATGGCTCCTTGGTGTTCCTCATGCCTCCTGTGAACCACCTCGTCTCAGTATTAGCACAGTCAGTAATCCTCATGTTTTCTGTGCTTGTCTTTGTCCTAGTATTTTCTGTCTTGGTTGTACCCATAGCACTACATTGGTTTACTTTCAATGCAGTAGTTTGAAATGAAGGTGGGGCTAAGTACAGTGGATTGTACCCAAGGTTATCGTTCTTGTCCCCACAGGGGGACTATGAGGATGCATACCCAGCTCCCCTGTCCCCCCAGGCAGTTTAGACTGAGAGCAATTCGCTAAGAGCACGTGCACCTAGTGGTTCGTGTTAGCTAGGTGGACGGGGAGGTGTAAAGCAGGGATAATAGGGCTCGTGGTAAATATAGAACATGTAGATGTTAGGTCTTTGACATAACAAAGGCATAGTGAACCACTGCCATTTTGTAAATTAGGCCTAGCACGATCAGGGTCCAGCACCAGGGAATAACAAGTGTAGGCCTCAGTAAGAACACCAACCCCATCCCTGCTCCCATTCAATCGTGGCCCAAGCTAGGTTAGGAATAACAAAGAAATACTGGGATACATGTACACATTTTTGACATCCATGTATAGGGGTAAGAAGCTTCAAAAGAGAAAGGAGGTCTTGGAATTGTGGAAAAAGGTAGAAGACTTAGAGGACACTTCCCCCGAGCCAGGCAAAATCACCCAGTGGAATACCCACGTGGGGGGGCAGAGTAGTGCCTACAGTTCTGCTGGAGAAAGATTGTCCCACCCTTTCCGGTCAGGTGCAGAAAACCAAGAGTGCAACACTATGCGTGACCCCCAGTAGGATGCTACCCCACCCGGGCTACACTACACAAACCCTACATATGTTCCCCCACTTGCTACAGCATCACTGCTCTCATCACTTCCAGCAAGGAATCAAAATATCCCCAACCCAATGCCTTTTGATACAACCAAAAAGCAGCACAGGAATAATTGGCCATATTGTGATTAGAGAAAAGGGCAGGTCAGAAAGCATGCGGTTTGGACAAATAGAGGGCAGGACATATTTTGTTTAGGATCGATAACACAGCTATCAAGGATGTGCATTTGGAAGGAGGGCAAGGGAATTGGAAGTAAAGAGGTGTAGACCAAAGGGGATTACCCTTCCCCTTCTTTTTGATGGACAGATGAACCTGTCACTTAGGGCTCTTCTCCCCCACCACCCACACCCCTGGTCCAATATTGCAAATATGAGAAGTTATTCACTTACACAACTTTGTCATCCATACCCTAAACTGAATAGTGAGGATAAAAACAGTGTGAGCCAAGGATGACAAAAGCAAGTGATGTCATTTCACCTATGACATACGTAGTTGCACAAGACACCAGGAAAATATGTATTTATCACAAAGTTACACAGCCATTAGGCCAAACTGTGTTAGGATGTGAAGAATATTACCCACATTAAATAGACACTAGAAAAACATCTCATAAATAATGTATCAGAAAACTGTAGTACTGAAATGTATGCCGAAATAGCTCCTGACCTAGAAATACAATGGCAAAAGGAGTCCATTCCTTTTAAAATGGACACCATAGCATGAATTTCAAATAAATCAGGCAGGGTTGAGAAATAAGAAAAGTAAGGGCCTGCTCAAGCAGAGCCAGGCACACAAATTTGGCAGTGTTAAATAGTAGAATAGACTGTTTTTAGCAGTGTTCCTCAAAAGCTTTTTTTATAAATGGACTTGGAATTAAAGTAAGAAATAGATAAGGACACAGTAGCCAATGGAAACACAACAGCACGCTGTATGTCCTTTACAGAGCAGAGCTACAGCCTGCTTCATCCCAAAGCTGATTCTAACCAGCTCTAAGCTGCAACATAGTCCCAGTGATCCAATGAAATTGGGAACACGTTCATACTGATCAGGAGAGGATGAGCCATTGGAAGTGGAAATAATGATGTATTCCAGGAAGCATTTGTGTCCAATGAGAAATGACAATGCATTTTACTCATAGCAACCTGACCAATTATAGTGTAGGATTTATGTTATAGCAGGACTGATTTGTGATACTTTTCTTGCTATAACTAAATGCTTGAGATAGAAGACCATTGAGACTTTCCTTGCCAAATTAAACCTCTTGTCCCATGACTAACGCCCCCCCTGCTGGCTTTAAAGCAATAAAAGCTTTTGTTCTGTGCACATTTGTGTGGCTCTACTCATGTCAAGATTGCTAACGGCTAGGTCTCTCTCCCGTGACCCCTCCTCACCTGAGGTTTCTGAGGAAGTGTTCAAAGTTCTTGAGGACCCTCTGCTTCCTCTAGTAGTGGTCGTCTGAGTCTTCTTTCATTGGCCCTTGACCTTCTTATCGTGGAGGTAGGGACGAGCTCCACTGGAGGCCACCTTGGCAACTGAGGAACTCCCCGCCAAGTGGGACCCCCAGTAAGCCCGTCCAAGTAATCAGGGAAAAAGTGTCTGCGGCACCAAAAAAACCCTGAAGCACACAGGCTGAACTTGGAGCTTGATCTTTCGGGTGGTGGAATTCCAGAGAAAGGTAAAGGTATATAGAGTAAGGCAGAAGGAAGAGGAAAGCAGAACAGAGCGCCAAGGGCAGCTTTAGAGTGTGCAGGGGCACAGGAAAGTAAGGGAATAAAGCGACCCGATTCGAGTTGGCACTGGGAATCGAAGTCAGGAAGAATGCGTTAAATCTACTGAAGGTCGGAAGAGAGAGAGTGGGAGCGAGGAAAGATGGAAACGAATCAATCCGTGCGGAAAGAAGCAGAGCGAGGAAGGACGGAAGCCGGGGCAACTCCCGCAGAAAGGACCTGGAACCAGAGCGACCAGAAGGCGAAACGAACCAGAGTAAACAAAGTCACAAACAGGAAGTGGAAGCGATACAACGCACTGAACGTAGGTCTCAGTGCGTTGTTATAGTAACACTGACTGGGGGCGGCCATCTTGGAAGAAGACTAGACCGTGCGAAACGGTTCTAGTCGTAGATCGCTCACCTAAGTCGGGAAAGGGACCATCTTTGCCAAACCTTCCATGGCCGGAATATAACAGTATGACCTCTTCTCCTCGGGGTTCCCCCCGGCTTGCCAGGGTGTTTTCTGTGGAACATTCGCAACAGACGAGGTGCATGGATGTGATGACAGGGTTCCCAGGTACGTTCCGCCACTGAGTATCCCTTCCAATGGATCAGATATTGTAGGAACCCCCACTTGAGACACTTCATATTCTTCAGGCTCAGATACAGGAGGTATCCTTGGTTGGATTCTGGGTCTTTGGTAGGAATCCGGCACATAAGGCTTTAACAGGGAAGTATGAAACACTGGATGAATTCTCTTCATCTTCTGGGGGAGTTGGAGACGGTATGCTACTGGGTTAACTTGTTTGAGGATTGAGTAGGGTCCCAGGTTTTTTGGAGCAAATTTGCCAAGGTGTAACCATCTAGGTAGGTATTTGGTCGAAAGCCAAACCAGCGTTCCAGGTGTCCATTCCGGGTTACTTCGTCTATGTCGATCTTCCCTCTCTTTTGTCTTCTTGCGGCTGTCCTCCAATGCCTTCAGGGCCATCTATTGGGTGGATCGAATTGTTTCCAATAAACTGTCCACAGTGGGAGAGTCTGAACAGTTTTTCCGAAGGCCTGGTACGTGGGAAGGGTGGAATCCATAAGTGCACAAAAACGGACTCATCTTTATGGCAGAATGATATGTGTTACTATACGAAAATTCTGCCAAGGGTAACAAGGAAGACCAGTTGTCTTGCTCCCTGTTACAGAAACTTCTGAGGTATTGTTCTAGAGTGGCATTAAGTCTCTCAGTCTGGCCATTACTTTGTGGATGGAATCCCGATGATAGTGCTCTCTGTATTCCTATTTGTTTACACAAGGAAGCCCAGAATCGTGATGTAAACTGCGACCCTCGGTCGGAAAGAACTGTTTTGGGTAACCCATGCAGTCGTACTATTTCACGAAGGAATACTGTTGCCATTTCTGGAGCTGTTGGGAGTCCTGCAAGTGCAATAAAGTGGGCCATCTTACTAAAGGAATCCACAGTGACCATAATGGTTCTAAGACCTTCCGAGGGTGGCAAATGCACTATAAAGTCAGTAGACACGTGTTCCCAGGGCTGAGATGGTACCTCCGGTTGTTGCAACAGACCCAAGGGTCTACCAGTTTGGGGTTTGTTCGCTGCACATACCGGACACGAGAACACGTATTGTTTGACGTCTTGAGACAAGGTTGACCACCAGAAAAGTCTCCTCACCAATTCCGTCGTATTCCTCAGACCCTTATGTCCTGCCAGGGGAGACTCATGGCACCACCTCAGCACCTGTGTCCTCAGATTCTGTGTTGGGATGAATAAAGCTGAGTCGTGAAATAATAGTCCGTCTTTGAGAAGGAGATTGGGGTCTACACGGTTGCTGCGCTGAATTTCCTCTTGTATTGCCTGCAGAAAACTAGAAACCACTGAGATAAATTTCTTGTTGGCAAGGAGCAGCTCGTTGCTGGACTGTGTCTCAGAAGAAACGTCCCAACTTCTAGACAGGGCGTCTGCCAAGATGTTTTGAGAACCTGGTAGATATGTAAGGTGGAAATCAAATTGAGAAAAATAATAGGCCCACCTAGCATGTCTAGCGTTGGTGCACTCCATCTGTTGTAGCACTCGCAAATTACGATGGTCAGTTCTTATGACAAAGGGCTCCAGGGATCCTTGTAAGAGGTGCCTCCATTCCTCACAGGCTTTCTTCATTGCCAGAAGCTCTTTCTCCAGTACAGAGTAATTTCTTTCACTAGGACTCAAGGTCTTGGAAAAATAAGCTATCGGATGTTCAGCTGTGTCCTCTGATTTCTGGAGCAGGGCCGCTCCAATGGCATTCTCCGATGCATCTGTCTACAAAACAAAGGGACGTGTCTGGTCAGGTTGAATTAGAATGGGAGCAGAAGTAAACAAACTCTTGAGATACTGAAAAGACTGTATTGCGTCGGAGTCCATCTGAAACCTAACCCCTTGTTTCAATAGTGCTGTGAGTGGTAGAACAATCTTAGAGAAGTGAGGGATGAATCGACGATAAAAATTCGCCAGACCTAGAAACCTTTGAATCTCCTTGACACACCTGGGTTCTGGCCATCGTAATATGGCCTCGATCTTTCCTGGGTCCATCTTGATACCTTTATTGGATAGGATGAAACCTAAATAGGGAATAGAGTCAGCATGAAATTTACATTTTTCAAGCTTAACCAAGAGCTGATTCTCCTGAAGACGTCTCAGAACTTCTTTTACCACCTGGATGTGTTCGTTCAGATGTACAGAAAATATAAGGATGTCGTCAAGATAAACAACTACGGATCGGTATAGTAAATCTGAAAATAGACGATCCATAAATCTTTGGAATATTGCAGGGGCATTGACCAGACCAAAAGGCATCACCCTGTATTCGAAATGGCCTAGGGGAGTCCTAAAAGCAGTCTTCCATTCATCTCCTTCCTTAATCCTAAGGAGATGATAGGCCCCCCTAAGGTCCAACTTGGTGAATAGATGTGACCCCTGCACCGCCTCCAGGATATCTCTTATTAGTGGCATTGGATATCGATCTCTACAGGTGATCCTATTGATACCTCTGAAGTCAATGCAGGGCCTTAGTTCTGTAGTTCCCCTCTTGCGTATAAAGAACAGGGAGGCCCCACCAGGAGATCGTGACTCCCGGATCAGTCCATTCTCCAGATTCTCCTCCAGATATTCCTTAAGAGCCTTCCTTTCTGGGAGAGATAGAGGGAACATTCTTCCAAAGGGCACCACTGCACCCTCCTGTAACTCGATGGAGCAGTCTTCTGGTCTGTGAGGTGGCAAAAGAAGTGGAACCTTGTCTTCGAACACTTCAGAATAACCTTGGTAGACCAGCGGAACGCTCGAGACAACCCTAGTCTGTAGAGTGTTACTTCGCCCCTCCTGTCTCTCTGGTACCTGCTTACTAAGGCAGTTCTTATGACCGAACTCAGAGTGAAATCTTAATGTGTTGAGGGACCAATTGATGTAGGGATTATGCTTTCTGAGCCAAGGGATCCCCAGTATAATGGGGAAATGAGCCGCTCTTATCACATCGAAACTGATCTTTTCTTGGTGATCACCCATCTGTATCCATAAAGGTTCGATCTCGGAAACTATGGGTCCAGAAACAAGAGGTGTACCATCAACTCCTTCGACAGGAATAGCTCGGTGTTTAGTCTGACAGAGAGCTCCTTGATCCGTAGCCCAGACCCCATCCACAAAGTTCCATGCCGCTCCGCTATCCAACATCGCCAAAACCTCCACAGACTTCTCGGTAGACAACTGTAATCGAACCTGGAAAACCATTAAGCGAGAATCCTCAGCTACACCTGAGGCTTGGGTGTGATCGCAGGGCTTGCGATGGTGTCCCCCGAAGTCGCCCCTGCACAGACTCGGGGGGGGGGGGTAGCGTTTCCCTTCTTCCGGGGAGGCACATCGGGACAATTCCGGAGTAAATGTTTAGATGACCCACAATACATACATATACCCAATTCACGTCTTCTTCGTCTTTCTTCAGGTGTCAGCGGGCCCCTGGCTGATCCAATCTGCATAGGTTCTTCAAATACAGACTCTGGTTTAGGTACCGGCTTGGTTGCTGGAGGAGGGTCATACGAGGGAGAGTAACCTTGTTGCCGTCTCTTCTCAAGGCGTCTCTCATTGAGCCGATATTCGATCTGTAGAGTTAAGGTAACCAGTTCTTGAAACGAGCCAGGTCGTGAAACCCGTGCTAGTTCATCTTTGAGTTCTTCGTGTAAACCCCTCCTAAAGATGGTTTGTTGTGCCGAATCAGGCCATCCAGCCTCAGAAGCCAGCTTCTGAAATTTGGAAACATCAGTTTGGACGTCTGCACCACCCTGCCTGACGTCCAACATTGCCTCATATGAAGCAAAGACCACCTCAGGGCGATCGAATCTTGCTTGAAACTGTTGCGAAAATTGATCAAAATTCTGTAAGACTGGGTCATTATTAGTCACTAGTGGAGTGGCCCATGCCAATGCGTTCCCCACCAAGCTTGAGATTAGGAAACCCACCTTCGCCTTATCTGTCTCGAAGGTCTTTGGTCTAAACATGAAGTACACCTTACAGGCATCCATAAATTCCTTCCAAGCCCTGGGATTTCCATCATATTTGCCAAACGATAGAGGCATCGGGGGAAGGTCTCCTCTATCCTCATTGCGGGCGGCCACTTGTTGTCTCAAAGAGTTGTTCTCTGCCTGCAGGTTTTGCATTTGTACTGTGAGACCCTGGATGGCGGCCACCAACTCCTGATATTGTTCCAGGGTAGCCATAGGTGTTTTCGGGCGTTGTATACTGTCAAGATTGCTAACGGCTAGGTCTCTCTCCCGTGACCCCTCCTCACCTGAGGTTTCTGAGGAAGTGTTCAAAGTTCTTGAGGACCCTCTGCTTCCTCTAGTAGTGGTCGTCTGAGTCTTCTTTCCTTGGCCCTTCACCTTCTTATCGTGGAGGTAGGGACAAGCTCCACTGGAGGCCACCTTGGCAACTGAGGAACTCCCCGCCAAGTGGGACCCCCAGTAAGCCCGTCCAAGTAATCAGGGAAAAAGCGTCTGCGGCACCAAAAAAACCCTGAAGCACACAGGCTGAACTTGGAGCTTGATCTTTCCGGTGGTGGAATTCCAGAGAAAGGTAAAGGTATATAGAGAAAGGCAGAAGGAAGAGGAAAACAGAACAGAGCGCCAAGGGCAGCTTTAGAGTGTGCAGGGGCACAGGAAAGTAAGGGAATAAAGCGACCCGATTCGAGTTGGCACTGGGAATCGAAGTCAGGAAGAAGGCGTTAAATCTACTGAAGGTCGGAAGAGAGAGAGTGGGAGCGAGGAAAGATGGAAACGAATCAATCCGGGCGGAAAGAAGCAGAGCGAGGAAGGACGGAAGCCGGGGCAACTCCCGCAGAAAAGACCTGGAACCAGAGCGACCAGAAGGCGAAACGAACCAGAGTAAACAAAGTCACAAACAGGAAGTGGAAGCGATACAACGCACTGAACGTAGGTCTCAGTGCGTTGTTATAGTAACACTGACTGGGGGCGGCCATCTTGGAAGAAGACTAGACCGTGCAAAACGGTTCTAGTCGTAGATCGCTCACCTAAGTCGGGAAAGGGACCATCTTTGCCAAACCTTCCATGGCCGGAACATAACAACTCATGAATGGCTTTATTGCGTTAAGGCTAAGAAATTACTTCTTCTACAGAAGACACTGAGCAGGAAGTTTAGATTATGAGACAGTAAGGTCAGAAGATGAGCGATATCGCCACGAGTGGAGAGCCTATGGGTACTCCGATTGCGGAACACACATGGGCGCATAGCAGTAGCCAAGGGAAAGTTTTTTTCTTTTTATAAAATAGGGTGAGGAAGGTGATGGGATGCTGTGCCCCTTACTGCACAAGGGGCCAGGGCAGGCATAGTATATTTTGTGGCTGCAGATGGACAAAAATAACCTAATAAAGAATGTGCCCTCCCTTACTGCCGGTGCAGGGAAATGGATCTACGCCTTTGAGAAACGCACAGCAGGGGTTACCCTAGTGGTGGGAGATCTTAAGAGCTTGTTTGTTGCTATACTGGGGGACCAGGCAGATGACATTTAGGTAAAGGCATGATTGGGGACAACTGTCATGATGGTGCCCTCTTTAACGATATTAGAGCCCAGGTGTGGGCAGCCCTGCGCTGTTCATATCTGGGTACGCCTGACCTTCAATCCATTATGCATCTTACAATGGGAGACGATTAAGACCCTGCCCATTACATTTTACAAACACAACAGATATGGAAGTCAGGGGAATCGTGGGATATGTCGATCCCTTTCTTCTATTTCGTGGTCAAGAGGGGACTTCCCAAGGAAGTTCAAAAGGCACTTGACAAAATAGTGGGGATAGAAGCAAAAGGGTGGGCAGAGATGCAATCTATTATACACCACTGTAAATGGTTGAAAGTAAAAGAGAAACAAACAACCCAACGCCTTCAGGCAGACAAGGCAAAACTAGTACAGAAGAAAGTAACAGTAGAAGGTCCTGGGATCGCAACATTACATGACCCCCCAGACAGAGACAAGGGCAGTACAGGCAGATGTGACAACAGCCCCTGCATGGACAAGAGGGTATGACTGGAACAGTGGATTTCAACCTCAATACCAAGGATGGCTCCTGGGAGGGTTCCCGCGACAAAGGGGGGATTTGTAGGCCCTCAAGGAGGACGGGGAGAATTTGAGGGCATGGGGCCAAGAGGGGAAAAAATGGGGCAATGTTGGACATGTGGGAGAATGGGACATTTTACAGAAGAGTGCAGAGGTAGGATTATTGGTGGAGGATGCAGGCAAATGCCCCAGGAGTGCCAACCCTCTGACAAATGGCATATGCCCCCAGCCCCATAATGACCCAGTATGGAGCACAACACCCTCCTACCCAAGCAGCCTTGCCTGTCCTTCCCACAGTTGCCTGCTTCTGGCACTGACAGTCAAGCATCATACACGGCACACCACTCCACTCCACAGGTACCCCAGATACCCAATAGCAATGTGGTCCCCATGGGTACAGTTACACATTACCAGGGAGTGAGCGTGCTAGAGGGCAACCCTTTTTTGTTTTTCCAGGGACAAACACATTTCCATATTAGGACAGCCCACAGAGAGCTCTTGCATGCCCAGTCCTGTACATCACTGCCGACCCAGAAGAGGAACCCTTGGTGGGCATGGAGATAGGCGACACGCCCATTATTTTCATAGTGGATACCGATGCCACCAAATCATGCATCGAGGAGGGGTGCTTCCCTTTATCAGGTGACATAATGGACACGCCTGGGTTCCCTGAGGCAGTGAAGTAAGTGCCCTTTATGGAACAATTGGCGATCAACGTGGGGGGCAAAGAAGAGATGGCATCCCTGTTATTTTCTGAAACCTCGCCAGTCAATCTATTTGGACGAGATGTAAGCTCAACATGACCATTTCGTTTACCGATAGAGGGATTGTATATTCCACCACAAGGATGTGCCATATAAGATCAATGGATCATACATGCCCTAGGGAGTGAGTTGGCAGTCCGAGTAGTACCGGTATACCAAGACCTGTTCATCTACTGGGTGACAGTGTTGTATAATGCAATTCAAAATCTAGGAAATGGATGGTGGAAAGTGCCCCCTGACTTTATTTTTAGACCTGCAGTGCCCCAAGAGCACATGGGAGGGACGATACTCATGCTGGACATTAAATGAGTTTTGATGGCAAAGGATAACATTGTCTTTATGGTGTAGACCCAGAGGGGATCCAGTGGCAGACTGTGCTATATATTGGTCAACTAGACCGCTGAAGGAATTAACTGACACTGAGTTGTTCGATGATAAGGATGACGACAGAAGGGTAGTAATGGCAATTTGTGTCCACTGTGAAATCGTGGCCCAATATCAGTCGTTCCCGTTTCCTATGCTTATGGCAGGGGCCATTCCCTCATCTGGTAACGAAGATTTGGCCAAAGTCACTGATGTGTTGTGGACAACCAATCCCCATGATGTAGGCCTATTGCAAAGTGTGGCCCTAATACGTATAACCCTCAAACCAGGTGCATTGTTGCCTTGAGTTGAACAATACCCATTGTCAAAGGAGGCGGAGGAGGGAATAAATGAGAACATCCATCAACACCAGGGGATTATTGTGCCCTCTAAATCACCCTGTAATACGGGCATCTACCCTTTTAAAAAATCATAAAGGGTCCAGCTGGAGAATGATTCAAGATTTGTGCCCTTTGAGACATTTTTAGGGCTGTTACTATTGCTGAGCCTGGATATTTGACTACACCACGTAAACGCGACACCTGTTGCAAGCGCTAAAAGATGCCCACAAAGCGAGAGCCACAATTACCTGGACAGAGCAGATGCTCACTAGCTTTAATAAACTCAAGGAACAGATTGCCACCACCCCAGTGTTGGCAACCCCAGATTACACTCAGGGTGTTTACCTTTTTTCACACTCTTGACAGTCAAATGAGGACCGCAGTATTGACGAAAAAGAGCACAATGGGCCATATTCCCCTGGCATATTACAGCGGTATGTTAGACTCTGTTATGCAGGGCCAATATCCATATGAACAGGCACTTGCAGCCACTGCGTTTGCCATAGAGAAGTCTCTGACTATTACCATGCCGTGTTGTGTCACTCTGTACGTGGAACATACCCTTTTCACCATTCTAGAAATATCTAAATCCACATTGACCACTCAGCGAGCATCCTCATATGAGATAGAACTGTTCACCCCAACATTCACGTAGTACAGTGCAAAACAGTTAATCCTGCCACATTTTTAACTAAACCAGTCACGAGGTGCACGACCTATGACAGACCTGATGATGACATCCCAAAAGCATGCGACTATGCCTTGGATGAGGGGGGAGATGTTCTTTGTTGATGGGTCGGCCACTGTTTGGTAAGATTTTCATAGCAATGATACATTTTCCTGAGCTTTGTCAGCCCTAGAACGTTTTGCTTTACTGTTGGATTATTTCTCCTTATACCTCAGTGAGTGGGAACCTTTTTCCAAACTCGCATAATCTTTTACTCTTTTTATAGGTGTCATTTTTAAGACTCTCCATAGTGTCTTTTCAATGTTATACTCTTTTCCAACTTTTGGCACATACTGCCTATTTTTGCTAGGCTGACCTTGGGGCTCCCCCTTGTTCAAGAGGAGAGGAATTCACTGACGGGCCCATAGGTCAGTGCTCACCCTCTAGAACTTGTAAGACAAGATAGCTGCACCATGTGAGGACAGGGGGTGCAGTATTAATTTACTCCAACACAACTCAATAATGAGGACTCAGTAAGTTGGCAAAGGGAAGTCTGTTTAATGACAAGTACATCAAACAGAGAAACAAATGGAAATCAGCAGCATTGCAATCACCTGTCTCGCTCCGACTTCCTCGAACTTCAGTTGTACAGCAATTCTTATAGGCAATATTCGTCATCATTGACGTCTAACTCTACAAAAACTCAACATGCAATATAATTGGTTAGGAAATGTAATTTAAGTATAGGTGCTATATCTGTATATGATAATAGGGCATGCGGATTGGATAACTCTTATCGGGTGGGCTTCTACGCCCATCCCACTACACCACACGTGATTGACGTCACTACAAGTACGACATCTTATTGGTTCTACTATCTATAGGACTCCAGATAACTTGGTCCATTGTGATTGGGCAGTTTACACCCCTAGACATAAATCCCCATTTTAATTAGCGGCATGCAGAGTGGACACCCATGTGCCTGGTGTCCCAAGTTTCACCCTGCCTCCCTTCCATCAATCAGTGTTTTAGGACGATGTGTCAATTAGTTGGCTAAGGATGGCCTTGAAACTGTAGTCTCTTATCGGGAAAAGTCATGGCATCCTCGGGTCCTAGATGACATCAGGCGGTGGTACTTCTTTGCGCCTGGCTGGTTACGTGTTAGTTCACCATGAATTTGCTTCAGTTTCCAGATTTTAGTGCATTTAATTCTGTTTCAGCCTCACCACCTGCATGGGCCCCCCTTATCTTGACCTTAATGAGGCAGGCTGGTATGCTCTGAAGTTTGAGTCTTGTTAGCTGACGCTCTCTTCCCTTTCTCTGGTTGACCTCGATTTCCTAGGCATGAGCCGCTCTTTGTTGAGTTTCAATTCCGCTCTGTCCCCTGGCTTGGGCTTGGATATGAAACCCAACCAGTTAGGCCTTGGCCGCCTGGGTATATTTCTGCTTTTACAAAATGGAGTCGCACTTGTATAATGTGCCTTATTGAGGTAGAAATAGGGTTGGCGCTTGCAGCTCTATCTTCTACTAAGCATTGCAAGCAGTATCGATTTCTTAGCATCTTGCGTTTCAAGCCTATTTACACACGTTTAACAGGTCGGTTGCTTCCATCTTGTCTCGTAGCAATGTTTCCTCACGTTTTAACATCGTCTCTTCTCTGTGTCCATTATATTTATTTTCGTAGTTACTCGCACTGGCATGCTATCTTCGATAGCTGCTTTTGTTCATTCACGAGTCTGTTCAGGCCCTTGAGTCATTTCCTCTGGCCTTCCTTTAGGGCTCTTTGGGTCTCTTCATGGACCGTCTGTAGGTACTCTTCGTTTCGTATCAGCGGCTGGTACGGCTGTCTGATAGGGTACTGTGCTGCCCAGGGTTGTCTGGTTATGGGCGCTTCAACTGGTATGGATCTTCTGATGTATACTGGGCAGAGTACCAGTGCAGCTCTTTGTTGGTTCATTTGCTCCTCATACGTCACATACCTTGGCGAGTACGCTCCTGGTACCTCGAAATGAGGCCATGTCTGGGACCTCCTCTACACTCCCCCCTCTGGTCGGTTCATCGACCACTTCTGCACCCTCTTTTGCATTTATTTCTTTTGATTCTTCGGTGTCATGTTTATCGTCTTCAGGGTTTATGGTGTGAATGTGTGAGCCTTTGGAGTCCATATTTTTATCACTCCTTTCAAACTCCCTGCTGTTTTCACATGTTCGTCTTTGTTCCATATCATTAGCTGGCATTGTCCATTTGGGCTGCAGTAGATCCATTTTCCTTCATACCTTCTTCGTTTCTTAGGGTATGTGTACCTTGTTCCTTCTTTTTTTTTTAATTTACTTGTGCATAATCAAAATACATGATTTTTACAAGGCTGAGATCTTCCTAGAAAATCTTGAATGCCGATCTTGTTTAAGAAAGTTCCCGTCTACTGTCACATAGACATCATGTGTCACGTACATGAAGAAATTCTATACCACGCCCCATGGCACCCTGAGGCAATTTAGGGCGAGGAGATAGGCAGGGTTAAGCCAAGCCCAAGGGCGTTGATTTTACTAAACGCCGCTTCCATCAGTTTAGATGTTGCTATTGTCCAGCGGGTTTTTTCCCCTGAAATGAGACGACACCACCAAGTGTCTTCTTCGATTAAATGGGAATCGATCCAACAGGGAGACAGAAAAGCAGAGCGTTCTTGCGTTAAGGAAGGGCAGTTCAAAAGAAGTACCTTGTTCCTTCTGACGCAAATTTGCTGGGCTTCACAAAGTCTTTTATTTCTTCATCAGTCAGGTCTCTGGGCTTCCACCCTGGCTCGACATCAACCATTATTTTCATCCCTATGGCTTTCTTCGCAGTTTTCTGGCACTGTGTAATGATTATCTTGATAACACAGAATCCTAGCAATACCATCGCTAGTAGAGCTCCCAGAAACTTGAATATATCTGCCATCCATTGTGGGACCCACGAGAATAGGTCTCCAAACCACCTGTCATCGTCCACTTCATCACTTTCATCAATCATCTGGTTTTTCAGGTTTGTCAACATGCTTATGGCCTTTGTTAGGGTTCCGTTTTCTTCATCGTGTGATGGTACAAATGCGCAACATGATTCTCCGATTTTTGCACAAACACCTCCATCCATTGCAGTGATCATGTCAAGCACATATCTGTATTGGAGGGTCATCAGACTGATTGCTCTCAGTTCTTCTTTGATCGCGTTGAATCCTTTTACAGTGGTATTGATGGTCTGCAATAACTCCCATCTAGTTATCTGCAACCATTTAGCATTCACTCCAACTTGGATGTGAGGCAGGAGTAGTGTTGTGAATACTGTTGAGGTGAGGCTGAACAGCCTGTGTTCGTACGGGATTGCATGGAATGCCTCTTCTGATTTGGGAGAAAAGTAATTTTCCCTCTTCATCCTGGATACCAGTTCCACAGATCTCCTTCTTCTTAGATGAGCATCTGCTTTCGGGAAACTGTCCAACTTCAGGTCATTCTTAGGGATCACTAGTGCGGGAACGTGGACGTTCACAAGTGTGCATATGCCTCCCCAGTTTTTCGGCAGCCTTATGTATGCCTTGGATCCACACGCCCAGTAATGGTCCATAATAACTGCGGTTCCTTGTGTCATTCCTGGAGCTTCAAAAATTCGTCCACAGTTTTGATTTTCTCCCATCTTCATTGTGCCATTGTTTCTGAAGCATAGTTTCGGGTTCTCCAGTGGCACTATCTGCAGGGGTCCCCCTCTATCTTCAACCCATGTTAGTAACTTTACTAGCTTTGGCCATTGGGGTTTGCACAGTTTTTGAGAGTTTTCTATTGCTTCTTTGCAGGCTCCAAGGACCATCCACGCTCGGCAGATCACTACTCCTTCTTCCCTTCCATTTGGGGAAACCACTGTTCCCCAGATCTGCATTTGGCCTCTGTACTTCCAGATTTGTGCCTCTTCTGCAGTATTTCCGTGAATGTTCAGGCCCGGGTTTGTCACCCATCGTGTCCCTGATCCTTTGACATCAGGATTCTCGTATCGGATCACGTGATTCCTGGTGTGCGCCCTGTTTCTTGTTCTAATGTCCTGGACGTAGCCTTCTTCGTCTGGGTAGTCCTTTTCGGTGTCCCATATCAGTGAAGCGTCTCTTCCCATAAATTGTCCTCTGGTGTTGCACATTGCTACGTGTGACATACAGTGTGCTGTAGGGACTTCAATTTCTACAGCCACGAAGATCTTGGATTTTCCCATGCTGTATGGTAGGAGAACACAGACGAAGCATTCTCCTTCCAACTGCCTTGGTCCTACTTCCTTCATGTGCTGGTACCATATGTTGTTTCCGAGATGGGCTGTGCTGTCTAGGTAATTATTAAGTTCATTGTTATCTTCGTGCAGGCTTCTCTTGATTCTCAGCGTTCTTCTGTAGTTTTCTATGACTATGTCTCTAAATGCGTCTGTGCTGCTTTTCCTCTCTGGGTGTCTCAGTGGAGCAGGCTGCCTTGCCTGCATCGCTGTGGTAGGAGAAGGTTTTGTGTTTCCTGTCCTTCCCTTTTGTATTTTGTCATAGACTTCCTCTAACCGCCATTGGCTCCCCAACCTCCCAACGCGTGGTTGTGACGTGGGCCTGGCGCTTGTTCCTTGCGTTGGAGCAGGTGTGCTTGCTGTTATAGTCTCTATAGTCCTGTCTTTCAGCTCCTCGTGCAGTTTCTTTGCTCCGACTATGAGGGGGGACAAATAGTGTATCAGCATTTGTGTTTTCTCTGTGCCCTTTGTGGCTACTTCTGTTCTTTTGAGGGATTCTGCTATGCCTTCTCTCTCTCTCTGGTATTTCACTTGGCTCCTCTTGGGTACTTCCACTGTTTTCTGGAACCGATTGTTCGGCAGGCAGTCTCCCCCTCTCTGCTGCCTTCGTTGGAGGCTCTGTAGCTATTGACACTTGCCCTTGTCTGTGTGCATCCTGTGTGTGGGTGCGTGCAGTGGTCAGTGCAGCATTTTCATTTATTCCGTGCTGACCCTGTCTCCAGATTTTCTCTTCATTTGTGACCTCAAATGTGTCTAAATTACTGCTAATTACATTTAATTTTAGTTCGTTACTTTTATCATCATGCTTTCCTGGGACTGGAATGACTATATAGGGTCTGGGTGCTTTTGTAGGCCCAAGACGTTAATTATCTGGTGGGTGCACTGAGATTGAGACACTTCGTGCACCAATAAAGAAAGCAGTTCTGATTGTTAATGACAGAAAAACAATAATAATAACTATACATATACACATAATCGTTCGGAACGACAATTTGCAGCATTTTCTTCCAGGGAAGTGGGGGCGTCCTTCTGTTGGGGGTAAAACCAAGTTACTGTTCTAGGCCCCCATTTCGAATGAGTTCATAGCCAGTTATTTATTCCTTCTCTTGCTCTGATCTCGTAGTTCATGATGTCCCCCCTCATGTGAGTGACAACGGTAGTCTCTGGGTACTCAGCACAGTTCCTGTGCTAGACTATGGAAAAGGGTTAGGCTAACAACTTTAACACATCACTCATTCTGCATCTCTATGATAGACACAATCCAAGTGCACTCCTCTAATTTGCCTTGGCCCTGAGGACATGCTGGAATCTGTTCAATGCGAAGGGCTGAACAGATGGAATTGCTGTAAATCACACAAAAATAAAATGTTGTAAAAATACAACTAAAACTAAAAATAAAACTAAAAGTGAACATATGAAAAAATAGGAAAAAAATGAGATAAATGAAGAGAAAGGAAAATAAGATGGTGAAGTTCTTGGTTCCGCTCCTTTCGCTCAGTCTCTCGGCGACAAGTTGAAGAACAGTGTCTCTCTCCTCGATCTGCTCCATGGCAGAAAGATGACAAAAGGGATTATAAGAAAAATAGAAGAAAAGAAGAACAAATTTAAAATAAACTAGGAACAAGATGTCGTAATCCTCGTTTTCTGCTCTTCTCTATCTGTCCTCGGTGGAAAGTCTTACTGGAATCTCCTTAGGAATTCTCGCTGGAAGTTGGACAGCTCCACTTGGAGCATTATACCGTGGAGAAGTGTGCACATGTGTGGGGCGTTGGCCGGATCTCTAAGGAAGGTGATGACGTCAACATCTGCAGGCCTTCCTACCATTTCTGGATAGTCTGTGACTAATCTAAACAGGACGTTCTGTGCCAGCCGGGTGTCCTTGGGTGATGGGGACATTTGCCCTGTTTGGCTGTGTCCTGATCACAAGCTTTTCTTTTGATTCGCACAGTCTTTGCACCTTCCCGTTGCGTGGATTACCACCAAATGATTTAATTTAGTCCACAGCTGGCTCAGTTGAACTAGGTTTCTTGGATCTCTGATATAAGTGCGTGTATCAATTGTTATCCGACGAGCCCTGGGCATTTCTCGATTATTTGGAAGAACAAATTAAATGTGAGTTCATCAATGTCTATTGGTGGTGGAAGCATTTGTGTCCCCCTAGCTGTGCGCGGGTAGTTCGGCAAAGGCTTCCGTGATGACAGTCAGCAGTCGCCTGATCACTTTTCTGTTGGCTGGATCTTGAATAAAGTCTGTGACACTGGCTTCTCTCCCTATGAATGACGGATAGGATAAGACCACGAGTTGTTAATAGGTGAGTACATCCCGCTTGAGACTTCTGCTGGAATGTACTATAAATTCTGTGAACAAAGTCTCACTACTGGTCGCATCAGGATACCGTGTTACACTCTCAGAGAATATTTTGTTTACAGTCTATTAGAGTCTTGATTCTTTGTACTAGTTGGGCATGACGTGCTTTCAAAAGTTTGTTTCATCAACGTTGTTGTGTCTTTGGATGTGCTTCTCTTTACCCTGCAACTAGGATGCACAGAGTGTTCATTATGTCCTTATCCCCTTTAGTGCTTAGAGGAAATGTTCAGTGTAAAGCCAAGATTTTTACAAAGCGCTCTCTCGTCTTGTCTTTTCTGCTCATGCATCCTTCTTCCCCGCCATAGATCTTGTCTGCACGTGCTGAGGTCCTTCCCCGTTGTCTGTGGTTTCTTCGCAGTTGAATGCAGCAGGAGGGCTCTCCCCTATATACGGTTTAATATCATTTATGAAGATCCATGCCCTTCTGCCCTGGAGCTTGACGGCGGGCGGGGTGCAGTCCTCTACGATGAAGGGGCCATTAAATCTTGGCTCGTCCCACCTCTTCCTGGTAAAGTTCTTCACAAGCATGCTGTCACCAGGGAAGACAAGGGGCACATGTAGACCTTGTGCGGGGTCAGCTTCAGCACTTCCTGATGTGTTTTGTGCTGCACTGTCCCCTTTTCGCCGTCGCTGCTGCTGGCCTGAAATGACAGAGGCGCTGGATGTCATACAGTTAAGGTACTCCTGCATCTCTGTTCCCAGAACCTCTCTAGTTGGCTGGGCATCACATCTAGCTCTATTCCAGGGTCAAGAGGGGTCCTCATCCTTCTGCCTGTAACTATCCCGTGCGGCGTAAGATGATGGTCGGAGCCGGGTTGGTTCCGAAGTGCATACAATGCCAGTGGTAGACAGTGCAGCCATCCCTTTCTTAATGTGAGCTTCAATTTGGCTATCCTCTCCTTTAACAGGGCGTTGACCCGCTCACATATCCCATTCCCCTCCGGGTGATACGCCGACGAGAACTTGTGCTTTATACCAAGCAACAAGCTGATCTGTTCGAACACTGCATTAACAAAGTGAGCCCCATTATCTGATCTCATTACTTCGCACACCCCCCATCTAGGGAACACTTCCCTCACTAGGAATTTGGCAGCACAGGTAGCATCTGGGTGTGTACAGGGACCTGCTTCTATCCATCTTGAGAATGGACATAACACCACAATTAAATACCTGTACCCGTTGCACACTTGAATCATGTCGACATAGTCGATATGCAAGTGCTGGAATGGCCCATTCGGCCGTGGGATAACCCCTCTCACTACTTTTAATGTGTGCCCAGCGGTGAACTGTTGGCAGATAATGCAATTCACGATGAAAAATGCAACATGCTCTGCTAAATTTGGTGTGAACCAGCCTTCTGCGAGTGTTGCAGCAAAGTTTTCTTTTGTCATATGTATAGGGTAGTGTAACTGCTCCAATGCTACCTTCAGTAGGGCGACAGGCATTACCGGTTTACCAGTGCTGTCCTGCCTCCACAAACCGTCAGAGGGGTTTAAGGAACACCCTCGACGCTTCCACACATTTTTCTCTTCCTGAGGTGCCTCTCCTTGGAGTTCCATTAGCTGAGTCTGCCCCATGTTACTATAAGCCTCAGGTGTGGCTTGCGCTACCATCATCCTCTCATGGGTACGTGCCACCTCCACGTCACTGATTGTTTCAGTTTTGGATGCCATGCACTTGGCTTCCATGTCCGATTCATGGTTTCCACGTGACACGAAATCTGTCCCCTTTAGTGTGGCCGGCGCATTTCACGACCGCTATGCACACTGGGAGCTGTAGTGCTTTTATCAACCTGTCCAGTAAGGCTGTGTGTTGCACTGGCATGCCGTCCGCTCGGAGATAGCCCCTCCTCCATCGCGTTAGACCTGCATGCACTGTGGACGTCACATAGGCTGAGTCACTGTAAATATACTTCCTGGTCTGCATGATTCTCAATGGCGAGTATCAGCGCCAACAGTTCTGCAGCTTGCGCAGAATAGTGAGAGGGTATTCGTGCACTGACGAGTACTTGGAACTCTCCATTCGCTAGGTGTTTTACCACGGCCACGCCTGTATATCTTTGTCTGTCTTCTTGATCGATTCTTGAAGAACTGTCAATAAACACGATTTTGCCACCTGCCAGGGCATTTTCCTTTACCCTGGGGATTTCATCATAGAATTCCTCATAATTCGCACAGTCATGTATAGGTTCTCCTTCTGCGACTGGCTCAGCTATGAATGTAGCAGGGTTCACAGTTTTACATCGAACTATTTTGATCAATGGGTTGGAGATAATCACCTCATTGGCAGATGCTCTCTGTAATGTCAGCGTGCTCTTTGGCTTCTCTAGTATGGCGAATAACGAGTGCAATGTCATTGAGCACCCCATCACAATAGATGACGCCTTCTCAATGGTGAACGTGGCAGCAGCTAGATTTTGTTCGCATGGGATGTGGCCACTCATGACCGGGTCCAGACTCCTGCTGTAATATGCTGGTGGCTTGTACCCCAGCGAGGTTCGCTGCGCGAGCACTGTCGTCATAAAATTACCATCAGAGTATGAGAACAGGTAGAATTCCTCTGCATAATTTGGAATCCCGAGAACTGGGGCCTTACAAATCGCCCCTTAAGTTCTGCAAACCCCTTCTCCATTGCCTCAGTCCATTCAATTCCTCCTTTTGTTGCCTGGGCTTTCTTCAAAGCCTGAAGCAGGGGCTTGATATACGAGCTGTAGTCGAAAACCCATGCTCTGACATAATTGCACAGGCCTAAGAAGCTTTGCATTTGTTTTATCGTGAATGGTTTAGCCGTGTTCATGATAGCTTCAGCCCTTTCTGGGGTTACCTTTTTCCCTTCGTGTGAGATTAGCTGGCCTATGTACAGCACCTCTCGCTGACAGTATTGTAACTTTTCCTTATCAACTTTGTATCCTTTCTCAGCCAGGATTGTCAGTAGCTGGACAGAGTCGCACCTGCATTGTTCCTCCGTGATGCTGCAGATCATAATGTCATCCACATACTGCAAAACAACAGTGTCTACTGCAATATTGTTTAGATCCATCTGCATGACTCTGTTGAAAATGGATGGAGACTCACAGTACCCCTGTGGCAACCTCGTGCTTTTCAGGCGCATTTGTCTGAAAGTAAATGACGTCAGATCGAGAGTCATGGTGCAACGGGATTGAGAAAAACACATTTTTCAGGTCAATCACCGTGAAATATTTTGCCTCATTTGGTATGTGTCACAGAATTGTAGATGGATTAGGTACTAGAGGGAATTCAGCTTCAACTATATCGTTTAATGCTCGCAAATCTTGGATTAAACGCCAAGACCCTCCCTTTGATTTCTTGACAGGGTAAATAACCGTGTTGCAAGGTGATTCTGACGTCACTAGGATCCCCTGCTCCATCATGGCGGAAATTGTCTTTGCGATCCCCTCATCTGCCTCTCTGGACATGGGATATTGTCGCGCTCGTGGTAAAATTGCTCCTGGTTTCAGTTTAATTTTTACTTCACCTGCCTCCTTCAGGAGGCCTACGTCATAGGGCCCTGTAGTCCATACCGCGGCAGGCACTTGGGCCATGTCATCATCAAAATATTCTGGACGTATCAGCGCCAACATCATTCTCTGTGGCACCTCCCATTTGATCATTTTGACCCAAAATGAGAGACTTACTTCCACCCTCGTCTCTTCCAGGTCAGGGTGTTCTTCGAACAGATCGTCGTCGGTGATGTCAGTCACTCGATACCCTTCTTCGATGGCGATAATGGCAAACCATTGTCTGCCTTTGTCATATCCTTCTACCAATACCACTTTCCCTCGCACTGTATCATTAAGGGAAATACTTGTCCCTCCTCTTCGTGCATAGGTATTCTGGGTCTGAAGAAAAACTCATCAGGTGTCCTCATAGTTCTCCTGCCATGAGTACCTGCACCCCATATGCAAAGACTTATGGCTCTAATGGTATAGCTCTCATGGCTATATGTCCGGAATATGCTCTGATAATTTTGCACACGTTTGAATAATGCATTCCTGGAGTGGAGCACACTATACCGTTCTCGGTAAACGAGATTGTCATATTCAACTTAGTCATTAAGTCCCGACCCAGGATGTTTACTGGGGTCTGACGTGAGTATAATAAGGGTACATTCATTTCGCGCTCTCCCACAGAGACTCGGAGTGCGTCTGTAAAGGGAGCTCTACTGTGAGCTCCCGTGAAACTCTGAGTATCTATGGCCTTGCCGGACAAGGAAAACTTGCCTTCTCGTATGCACGAGCGCGTCACACCCGTGTCAATTAAGAAGGAATTTTCTTTACCCTCTATGACGACATTCACCATAGGTACCCTATTAGGGTCTGGTGTCACTGATAGGATAGAACACATCAGAGTCCCCCATGAGCTGTTCTATTTCATATATAAGTTCGGCCCACTGTATACTTGTTGATTTCCCCCAACCCCAGGGTTGACTCGCCCTCCGGAGATAGTGCCCTGTGACATTTGCAGTGGTGCCTGCTAGGATTGTCCCTGCGGAACGTTCCCCATGTGCGAGGGTTGAACCACTTCCTGTGCACCTTGCTTCAGACCTGGTGCCTGCTGCAGCACTGTGTGATTTTTGTGCAGTGCCCTGCTGTGGGATGGCAGGCTGATTCACCATGCCTGCCCCATCCCTTGGCTATTTTGCCACATGCCTTGGCTTCTGCACATGCGCCACATGTCCTGTCATTCCACACAGCCAACACACTGGTGGTGGTTGGGCCATCTGCGCGTTCTGAAAGCGATTTTGATTATTGTGAAAGCCTCCCTGCTTACCTCGAAACCCTCCCTGATTACTCTGCCATCCTCTTCCTCCAAAACCCCTTCCCCTCGGGTAAAATCCTGCGTTACCCTGATCGTTCTGCAACGGGTATGTTGCTTGCTGTGCGCTTGGCTTAGCTTGGCTCGTCAGCATGGCTCCCTTGAGAGCATCCTTTGAGAGTTTCTTTTGCACCAGCTTTGCCTCCTCACCCTTACGGGTTGCTTTCTTTTTCCGATTCTTTTCTTGCAGTAGTCTACAGTAATGTGCAATTGTCAACTGTATTTCGGCCCATGGTTTCGCTTCTACTCCTACCAATTTTTTGAGCTGCTTCTGCACCGGTTCAGGCAACCCATGGCATGATATGTGGTAGAATACAGGGATAGATTTCGTCCAAGACTCATGCGTTTCCAGCACCCACGCGTCTTGAAAATTCTGGATATAAATCAACGGATCCTCTGATTCTTTCATTTTCCGAGTCATTATAGCTCCCATATCTCAAGTGCCTGGGTACAGCGTTCGCAGCCCTTTCCACACTGCTGCTCTACAATTATTAAACAGCGCTCTGTCATGGGAGGTGTTAGTTACCCTAGGATAGCCTGCCCGTTTCCATACATCATCTGCTCTTTCACCAAGTATGGCAATTAGGAGCCCCTTAATGTCTCCTATAGCGAAGGTGACACCCCCGTCATTTTCTCTAACTCATGTATCCACTTTCCGGCTCCCGATGTCAGCATTGGAAGCTTATTTTTAAGGTTCTCTCGGTCCATGTGTGGCCATGGAATATATTGTGGTCTTGCTCCTCCCTTTTCTAGTAACAGGAATTGGAATGCGCAGACTTCCTTTTCCTTCCTCATAGCTCCTCTATCTACCGCTGGGGTGGCATTCCCGCCTTGCCGTCTTCCTGGCAATGTCCTTAATCTGTCTGCATAGGTCAGTGCTGCCGCCCCCCTCTGACCGTGGGGTGTTACTTCTTGTCGGCCGGACTGCGCGGCAGACTTGGGTGCCCTACTTGTGGTCCCGCTAGCGTCTGACCATTACCCCTCGGTCCCCTGGGGACCGTTTTTCGCACTGTCTCCCTTCTTCATGTGCCTCGTCCTCTGTTTCCCCACCGGAGTCAGTTTCTGAATGATCCCAGTCTACGCAACTCCTTGCATCCTCTTCGTTCTGCTTGATCTCCAGCCTGTCTAGGGACAGTCCCCAGCTCCCACTACTTCAGATGACATCCTCAGTGTCATATAGCTGAGTGCTCTCTAAGTGCTCATCTTCCCATCCCCCATCAGATATCTGCTCTAGCCCCATCTCATCGTATATTTTATCAGTCGTTTCCCCGATGCTTCTGGTGTCGAAGACATCTTCAATATTTGTCCCACTTATACCTTCCACCGAGTCGTGTGCTGGAAAGAATTCTTCTATGTCTTCCCATTCTACAACAGGATTGGGTTTTTTAACTTCCCTCTCCAGATATTCAAGATCCCGTGCCCTCTGTCTGCGCTTACGTTCCATTTCCTAATTTACTTCCTTGCGCTTCCTCTCTTCTTCTCTAGCCTTATCTACTTTCTGCTTTTTTTGTTTCTACGTTCCTGTGATCTTCTAATTTCCTCCTTCTCGTCTCTTCGCTGTCTTATCACGTTGCCTTTGCTCTTCTTCCATCCTTTGCTTAGTCTGTCTGTACCGGTCGTAGGCTACCTCTTGTCTGCAATCGAGCTGTTTCTCTTGCTCTTCGCGATATAGTTGTTCTCGCCTTATCCTATCTTTCTTTCTTGTCCTTTCATCCCTTACTTCCATCTCTTTCTCTCTCTCTCTCTCCTTTGCGTCTCATCAGACCTCTCCCTTGGCCTCAAATCATCACTTCCTTTCCCATCCAACTTCAGTAATATCTGACCTCCCATCCATTCGTCTTTCGCGAATGCCATCTCATCAACTCTACCTTCATTTCCTTTACGTTTATTTCCCTCTTTCTCCTTATCTGGAGGTGCACAACTCCGTGCCCAATCTTTTCCTTCATCTTCGCATCTCTCTTTGTCCCTTGAGACCGCAGAGGCGATATTGTTTTCCTGTTCCTTTACCTTATTATCATCGCTACTGTACGTAGGCAACTCATATGCAGGGTTGCTGCACCCCGTGGCTGCCTTAAGTTCTCTTAGTGGGTAAAGCCCCTCTGTTTCACTCCCTTCAATGACTGGCTCATGCGGGGCTGGTGGCGCGGTAGGCGTCTCACCCACCTCCGTACATGCATTTAGTATCCAGTCTGTGGGTGGTTCTTCCACCTTTGTTTCTTCAAACATCTTCCACAATTCTAGAACAGCAAGACGTTTCTCTAGCTTCTTGCCTGTATATGTGGCGTGTAGGAAGTTCGTCATATGCTGTAAAACAGCCTTAGAAAGGGACCCATTCCGTGGCCAAGGCATGAACATTTTGTGGGCGGTACCCTTAACCCACTCTGTGCTATACTTCTTGAGTTTTGGTGCATGCAGTACGCTCCTGGTACCTCGAAATGAAGGGAAGGGGTGCAGGCCATGTCTGGGACCTCCTCTACACCCTTTTAACTTTCTCTGGCTAACCTTGTGAGAGCCACAGTTTCCGAGGGTAGAAAGGATCTTTTGATCCCTTTTACATTTTATTAGGTGAAACCAGCACACCCCACCTTATTGTTGGGGAGATGCACTGTATCCCTTTTCTCCTTTTAACTGTAACATTTATGTTGCAGGGACAAGCTTACCTTTAATGGCTGGTGGCAGTGAACCTTTTTACTAATTCGGTGCACCTTTACTGCCGGCTGTTTCCACAGCCCTGTTAAAGGCACCCATGAGTGCTCATTTTACCAAAATGACCCCTGTCTTCTTTTCTGCCATTTCAGTGTTCCTTGACCTCCATGGTGGGAAAACACCCTTTTTGTTGATTTTGTCTTTGGCAGGAATACTGCAGATTCCCTGCCCATTCTCCAGAGTGTCTGTGAAGGCAGGAAGCGAGGGAGGAGTCCAAATCTCTGCAGCCCTTTGTCTTCCAGCCTGACTGCGAGAATCCAGTTCAAACAGGGAGGATGGCTATCCTGAAAGAACTACCAACCCCCCAAGTTGGAATGTTGCATGGCTGTTTGATTGGCTGGGTTCCTGCATAAAAGTCCAGCCCCGGAAGCTGAAGAAGTAGTCGACCACTGAAATAAACGCAGCTGAGACAATTTCCAGTGACTGGAGAGCCTACTGTGTAAACGGAGCCTGCTGTTACCCTTCCTTTCAGTCGATCTGGGGACTCTGAACACGACCTCCAACCTGAGCCTAGTGAGATCCACTAGACTTAAGAAGAACTGCATTTTTAGCCATCCCATGTTATGCTGTGACCTTGCGGGCTGCAATACCCCACTACCCTGGGACCTCCAGCCATTGTGCAGTGCACAGTCTTCCGAATTCTGAATCTTGCTGAAACTTAGTGCGCATCCTGCTGGACCTCCAGAGAGATGAATTGAGTCTGAAAAGTCCCCTACCAGAGTGCTGGACCTTGCAAACGACGGGAATACGACTGGCTATATTCAGTCTGTTTCTGGATCCTGAAAAGTGCACCAAAACACAGAACCACATCCATCTGTGAAGAAACTCTTGCCTAGAGTCTTCCCTGTGATCCTTGCTGCAAAAGTCCTTCCAGTGTCCTCTCTTCTGTCTTCATGGTAAAGGAATTCAACGACCAGGTTTTTGGCTGCAGATCCTGAAGTCCTCCTGCTGCAAACTCCTCTTCTGTGCTGAGGTACTATGTTGGCTTGAGGTGTTACTTACCTTCAGTCTCTTGTGATTCCTTGGGGTGTTTTCTGTGATTTGGAATACTCCCATACAGTTCACCCTGGCCTCTGCTGGACTCCTCCTAGGATGTCTTCTCTGAAGTCGCTGGACACTCAACTAACTTTGAAAGTAGAATACTTATTTGTTTGAACAGTCTTCCTCAGGAACTTTGACCTTGCAACTGAGCCCTATCTCACCCCGCCTAAACTGGCTCCTAGACCAGTAGGGTCTCTTTTCTGCCACTGAAAGAACTCATGTCATAGAATTGGGAAGGGCTAGATATTTAAAGGGGTCTGCCTTGAAAAGAAAAACGAGTGTTGAATAGTTTACTTACTTGTAAAATAGTTAGTTGGTAACTGTAGCTCTTAGAGTGAACAGTTTAAAAAGTTCTTGCCTACCTTGAAAGTGTTCTGCCACTTATAAAAGTATATGTACATTTATTTTACTTACATTAGAAAGGTTCAGCTTTTCTGAAAAGTAGATGTAAAGTCTTACTTTCCTTTGAAACTGTTTTGCCATTCTAAAAGAAAGTAGATGTCAGGTTAATTTCCTCTCCTATGAATTAGTTGTGCCCTGTGCCCAAATGTAATGCTGTTGGCTCCACTGTACTATTCCTGTTAGGATAAATGTATGAGTGCCCCCAGTTGGGTCCTGCTTCCCCTGACTTGCTGTTAGCCTGTCCAGAATAAGTCTGCCTTAGGTTATAGTTGCCTCTTAAGTTGCTGATAGCTCCTTTTAAAAGTATATTTCTGATGTTTGTTAATCTGCTTAGAATCACATGCTGTGCATAGGTCCGACATCCAGTGGTCACTGCGGAGTAATGTATTTTGTTTTTCGTAGTCGAAAAGGGGACGTCGACAAGGCGTGTCTGTAACACTATCCCTATAGTGACGTGCGTTGTACCCACAATCCCTCACGCGTCGAGGTCCCTCAGATAGTTTTTTTCCGCCCAGCTACTGGTCGCCTTTATGCGGAGCTCCTCGAGAGACATTGCCAAATAGTTTCTTCGACCTTTGGTCGTTTGTTATTAATACCAATAACGATAGATCCCTCCCTCGACGCAGAGCCGTTTCTCCGCTGAGCAAGATCTTCGACGGAAGGACGAGCGGAGGAGATCCTTCGGCGCTGCCGAACACGTGGCCTGGCCTCTAGGGCCATACACAGTAGGGAGAGTGGGGCTTTGTGGTCTTTCTTTCTTTTCTTTAAGAATGCCTTTCTCTTTCCCCCTCCCTCTCTTTCGAGGTCGTAGTCACATCTATTACCCTTTGCTATGGAGAGGACACCATTTAGGTTTTGCCCGCTTTGCAAGGGTAAATATACCTGGAAGGATAAGCATAAACGGTGCAACCGTTGCTTACCCCTCGATCACCAGGAGGACGGCTGTGCGGCCTGCAAATTACTAAAGCCCAAAACTCTAAAGGACGGCAGGGTCAAAAGGTGGGCGGCCAACGCTATGTCTAGGCCTGACTCCTCGCCCGCCGCCGCCGAGTGTGACGAGGATAGTGACTACACGGCCCACGTAACGGAGGCTGTAAACCTCTCAAAGGAGCGTTCACGCTCCTCGTCGTCCGTCCCCAGCCCCGACAAGCCCGGCTCACGCCCAGTTTATGGGGATGAACACCCCGGCGACAAGGACGCACACAGAAAAACACCAAAGCACATACCCTCAGGCACACATTCGTCAAAGACGAAGACAGCCATAGTGCCAACGGGGACGCCGGGCCCACCGACATCTTCCAACGACCGTAAGGGTCGTCATCCCTCCCCGCCACCGCTTCCGCGACAGGCGACTGGGCACTCTAAAAATAAGGGCGCTAACACCAAAAGTTCCGGCGACGCGCATCGCAAGAGCGCTCACGTTGCCAACAAGGACTCGACGACCAATGACTCGATCAGCAAAGGCTCGACCCTCCATAGCGCGACGGCGACCGATCCCTTGGGAGAGATAATGATCGCCGAAAGCCTCGCGTGCATAGCATCTAAGGACGGCCAAAGACGTACGGCGAGTGAAACGCCGAAAACCGCGCACAAGGCTAAAGATACGCCGAAGGCGCCGGAAAACAGATCAGGTCAGTTCCCGACGCCGTCGGAAGGCCCTAGCCAGCAAGAAGGCTACTCAGAAGGCGAAGGCCCTCTTTCTTCGACGTTATGGGACAGAACCAGACAATTACAGGAGGAAGAAACCCCCTTTTCTTTCCCAGACCATCCTGGCCGACCTCAGTGGACCTTTGAAAGGTTCCAGACCTGTATGGACATATAGGTTCATGTCCATCCCAGAAGACAGGGCGCCCAAGAGACCAAGGGAGGCACCCCTTGAGAAGTCCAAGGGCTAAATACCAGAAGTTTTATAACCCCATACAGGAGGACATAAACTCTTACAATCCCACTGAGGAAGACACCTTCTTCCAAGAGGAAGATGAGTTCACCTATGTTGAGGACCAACAAGAAGAGGAAGGTTTTCACGAGGAAACTAACCTATGTGAGGAAGGATTCCAGGAAGACACAGGCGAGGGCGACCAAAATCCCTGGCAGTCACCGGCTAGGTCGACTGACACAGGCAGTAGCAGTATAGTCATCAGGTCTACTGAAACTACACCAGTCAGGAACCCTTTGCCTGTCGATGATCAACCCACCTTCAATGCACTGCTGAAGAAGGCAGCAGCGCATTTCGAAATCGAAACTGGAGACGTCACCCCAGACAACGATTTTGTGGAGAGGATTATCAAAGAAACCCCCCCACTAGCCAGGTTATACCTATCCTCGCCTCAGTTAAGAGACGTATTACACCTTCTCTTTCCACTCCTGCATTGGTGAGAGGGGTCAATCCGAGGATTGAGAAACTGTTCTCTCCCTCTCAATCAGACCCATTATATATTAAGGGTCACTCAATCCCGGACTCCCTGGTGGTGACCAACACCAGAAAAAGGGCAGGAGTCCCACTATCTACTAGCGAGGCACCCCCAGAATAAGAGGGGAAGAAGCTGTATGCCCTAGCCAAGAGAATCACCACCTCTGCAGCATTCTCTACCAGAATCGCCAATAATAATACCCTATTGGCAAGCTACGCCGATGCTCAATGGGCTAAGCTCAGACAGGACATCGAAGAAGCTCCCGAACCCCTAAGGACTCGTTTACTGGCTACAGTTAACGAGGGCTCTCTGGTCAATCAAAGCATCGTCAAGAATACCCTCGAGGCAGCAGAGACGGCTGGCCGCACTTTGGTACAAGGAATTTTACTGAAGCGTCACGTCTGGCTTCGCAATTCCGGATTTAAGGCGGAAACACAAGCATCCCTTATTAATATACCCATAGAGGAATCCAACCTCTTTGGGAGAGCGGTGGATGACGCGCTGGAGAACGCAAAGAAAGAATTTGATACTATAAAGACCTTAGACCAAATTTCTAAACCCCCTAATAGGCGGGGATTTGGTAATAAGCGCTTTTTTCGTGGACAACGCCAGCAACAAAACCAACAACAACAGTACTCTGCCAGCAACTACCAGAGTAATAGCGGCCAGTACAATCAGAGGGATCAATGTCGTGGCAAGGGACGAGGCCGGGGTTCCACCCCCAGAGGCTCCCAAGCCAACACACCACCAAGTGACGCGAAGATTCGCGTCCCCTCCCATGCAACGCCGGTCGGGGGCCGGTTAACATCCTTTCTTCCAGCATGGGAGGGAATAACATCAGACCGCTGGGTACTTTCCACCGTAGCCCGCGGCTACTGTATAGAGTTCAACAGTTCCCCAACATACAGACCCCCGTGGGGATGCCGCATGACACCATTACACCTCGCCATCCTTCTCCAAGAAGTGGACCAACTGCTGGAAAAAGGAGCCATAGAGGTCGTGCCTCTATCTCAGGTAATGGAAGGTATTTATTCAGTGTACTTCCTTGTACCCAAAAAGGATCTAACCATGCGCCCTGTATTAGATCTGCGCCCAGCGAACAAGTTTGTCAAACCTCAGAAGTTTCGTATGGTGACCTTACAGGAAGTGATCCCACTGCTATCACAGGGAGATTACATGACAACACTAGACATGAAAGATGCATACTTCCATATTTTAATGTTGACAGCGCACAGAAAATACCTCAGGTTCATGATAGAGGGCAGACACTACCAGTTCAGAGTGCTACCCTTCGGCGTTAGCATCTGCACCAAGGTTATTCACGAAGGTACTGGCAGTGGCAGCAGCACACCTGCGCAGGTTATCCATCCCAGTATACCCTTACCTCGACGACTGGCTCATAACAGGGGATTCTTACGAGACATGCTTCTCAAACACCCAAAAGACTGTAGAGCTTTTGTTCCAACTGGGCTTCTCCATCAACGAGAAGAAGTCCAGCTTAGACCCCAGCCAAGTCAAACAATTCCTAGGGGCTCTAATTCGAACAAAGGACGGCCTCGTCTTCCCCTCCAACGAGAGGGTCCAAAACATGCTGTTTCAGATCCCCCAATATGTGGCAGGTCGAGAGGTGACGGTGCGCAAAGCGATGCGTTTGCTAGGTATGATGGCGTTGTGTATTTATTTGGTACATCACGCGCGCCTGCGCATGCGCCCAATGCAAGAGTGGCTCAACAGCTAGCGGTGTCAGGCCAGCGGACAATGGGACGATCTAGTGGTGGTCTCGCAGGCCTTTGTTCTCTCGCTACGGTGGTGGACAAAGGAAAACCTGATAATAGGGAAACCCTTTGCCACACCCGCGGTGGAGGCCACTCTAACCACGGACGCATCCCTCACAGGATGGGGGGCTCACCTATCCCATCAAACTGCTCACAGAGTCTGGACTCCGAACGTAGCATCCAAGCATATAAACCTTCTGGAGCTACTAGCGGTGTTCAAAGCACTAAAAGCCTTCCAGGAACACCTACAAGGGAAGACAGTGATGATCCTTACAGACAGTACCACAGCCATGTACTACATCAACAAGCAGGGGGGAACCCACTCTCCAGGACTGTCCAAGCTGTCCCAGAATATATGGAAGTGGGCTCTCAAACACATGTTCCTACTGTCACAACACGTACCAGGGGAACTCAATCTGCTAGCAGATGAACTCAGCAGAGACTTCCCCCTGCCCGAAGAGTACGAATGGCAATTGCACGAAGACATAGTCTTAGACGTCTTCACGCAATGGGGATTCTCGGAAATAGACCTGTTCGCAACACTGGAGACCTCACAATGCCAAAGTTACGCCTCCAGGTACCCCCAAAACCAGTCCAAGGGGAACGGTCTGTCGATTCAATGGTCAGGGAAATTTGTTTACGCCTTTCCCCCGACTCCCCTTCTCAACAAGGTGGTGCACAAGATGCACCAGGAGCAGGTTACCATGATACTAGTGGCCCCAATGTTGGCCCGGCAGCCATGGTTCGCTCATTGATGGAGATGTCCCTATCTCCCCGAGTGAGACTTCCCTGCCCGTACAACATGCTGTCACAGGACAAGGGCCAGGACACTGCATCCATGCCCTCAGACCATGAACTTAGCCGCTTGGTTCCTGAGATCATAGAATTTGGACATCTACAACTCCCGCAGAGATGTATGGACATCCTCAGGGAAGCCAGAAAACCTAATACTCGCCACTGCTATTCTAGCAAGTGGAAAAGATTTGTCATCTGGTGTAGAGGTAAGAGCATCAACCCGGTTGACTGCTCTCCCACGAACATTGTTCTGTACTTGACCCATTTACTGGATTCAGGTCTAGTGTTCAATTCCATTAAAGTCCACCTAGCGGCACTTTCTGCATACACCACTTCCCAACTTAAAGTGTCGTGGTGGAAGATACCAGTTATCAAAGCCTTCATGGAGGGGGTAAAGAGAATACACCCTCCGATAGCTAACCCAGCTCCCGGATGGGACTTAAATGTGGTACTTTCTAGACTCATGGGCCCTCCCTTTGAACCCATGCACAAGGCAACTCTTAAGGACCTCACTCTTAAGACTGCTTTCCTAATAGCTATCACCTCCATTAGGAGAGTAAGTGAACTACAGGCTCTTTCTGTTCTAGACCCCTTCGTAACAGTTCACAAGGATAAGGTGGTTCTACGCACACACCCAAGGTTTGCACCAAAATTCATCTCGAAATTTCATGTAAACCAGTCAATAGAACTACCAACGCTCTTTCAAAACCCTTCCAGCTTGGGAGAAAAAAGTCTGCATACACTAGATGTACGCAGAGCTGTCATGTTCTACATGGAAAGAACCAGACCACTGAGAAAGACTAATCAGTTCTTTGTCTCGGTGGCAGCAGGAAGAGAAGGAGATGCAGTCTCAAAGTCCACTATATCTAGATGGATTGTTCAATGCATCACTCTCTGTTACACTCTTGCTAAGAGAGAACTACCCTTCAAGCCAAGAGCACATTCCACTCGAGGCACTGGGGCTTCCATAGCATTCATTGCAAATGTTCCCCTTGAGTCCATCTGCAAAGTGGCTACCTGAAGTTCTGTGCACACCTTTACAAAACACTACTGTCTAGATGCACACTCTAGATCTGACTCCCAGGTGGGACAGGCAGTATTAAGACATCTTTTCTCTACTGTTCCTTCTCATTACCAATCGCCAACTCCGGGTACTGCTCGCTAGTCTATGCACAGCATGTGATTCTAAGCAGATTAACAAACATCAGAAGACAATGCATTACTTACCGTAAATGCATTTCTGATGGTTGTATTTGCTTAGATTCACATGCGCCCACCCTTCCTCCCCGCTCGGATGGAAGGAACATAGACATCTTTCTACATCTCTCTCTTTTCTGTACTCACTCACGTATGGAAGGCTCCCTCAGGGCAGAAAAAATACAAACAGAGGGACCTCGACGCATGAGGGATTGTGGGTACAACGCACGTCACTATAGGGATAGTGTTACAGACACGCCTTGTCGATGTCCCCTTTTCGACTACGAAAAACAAAATGCAATACTCCGCAGTGACCACTGGATGTCGGACCTATGCACAGCATGTGAATCTAAGCAGATACAACCATCAGAAATGCTTTTGCATTGTCATATTTTACGTACCTTGTGTTAGTTGTGTGCCATCCTAAAACAAGTTAGAGTTGTTGCTTACCTCATTCTGTGTTGCACTGATCTAGAAAGCACCTGTAATTGTATGTTACACCAAAAGGGGTTTACTCCACTAGTATAACTGTCGTATCCTGAATAATAGTTATAGGTTATTATCCCATGAATAAGTGTCCCACTATTCAGAAAAGTATATTTGCAAGTTGGTGTTCTATGTGATTTCTCTGCTGAGTGTCACGGTACAACTGTTGGGGTCTACTACCCTGTATTACAGAAAGTAAGCTATAAAGTAAATAATGTTTTTTACTCCCCAAGAATAGGTGTGACCTATACTGAATGTGTATGAAAAGGTTTGACTTATCTAAACTACTGTCAGCTTTCTAAATAAGGTCTATACTTTGGTCTATGTACTTTCAAGCATAGTGTTTATTTCATAATGTTTTTATATGATCTGTGATAGTACTCATTTCCCCCTTAATTTATCTGGGACTTCTTGTATTTAAATAAATCTGTTATTTTTTACAATTCATAGTGTTTCAGTGTTTCTTTGGCCCTATGTGTATTACAATTTCATTGTATTGATTCTACAGATCTCTCTCCCTCCTAAAATACGCCTGGCTGCTCTGTCTACTCTACCATGTATTCAGCCTTATACTAAGAGTGGAGCCTTGTTCTGTCTCAGTTGAATGGTTTTACTAAGCCCTTAGTTGGATTCGGAAAAAAGGTCCTAACAGCCTCCATTGACCAAGAGAAATACAGGTGCGGCCACTGTACGCTTAGTTGATGGAGAATACAAGACACAACTACAGAAGAGATTTCCCATGCATTATTCAGCCCAGGCTGCCAAGCTCATAGATTGATAGCTTTGATATAGGCATTGGAGGCGTCTCAGGGATGCAGAGTGTCGATTTACTCCGATTCGACATAAGTGTCACTACTACTGGGCATTCGGGTCTGGCTAGGTGGAAAAGCAGGGTATTAGAAAGAGCAGATGGGTCACCTGTGCAACACACAGTGCTACTAGACAGATTAATCTACGCACTCTCCCAGCCCACAGGGATGTGGTGGTGAAATGCGCCCTCCCATACTAACAAAAACAAGATTTCTCTTGGAAACGCTGACGCAGCAGCAGCGTCCCTCTCCATCCTCGATATAGGTGAATATCTAGAGTTTGCGAAGATGCAAATACAGTTACCTCCAACATCTACCTCATTGACAACTACTGAAATCGTAGAATTACAGGGGCAAGCTCCCCAGAATGACACATTGTTATGCAAAAGAGAGGGTGTGTGCAGTCACCTACTGATTTGGTTTGGAGACCAAACACAACTGGGAAAGTTGTGATGCCGTACGAGCTGGTGGCCATTGCCTTTGACCAACTACATTATCCTTCTTGTGTGTCTAAACAGCATATTGCTGGTGATTTGCAGAAGGACCGGTTTGTCCCCAATCTGTAGAAGCTCTTAAATATGTTCAACAATAGTATGTTCTCTCGGTACAACGTTGTTTCATTGCCTGAAATTTCATCCCCAGGCACTTCAACGTGTATATTATAACGAAAATGTTCATCAAATTTTTTAGGGGGTGTGGAAAGGGCAGATACGGGGTTGAAGGTAGGGAATAGCTAAAAATAGGTGGGGGAGGTGGCCCCCCCAAAAAATAATAATTTGGTGAATGTTTTCGTTAAATTGTACATGTTTTAATGCCTGCCATTGCAATTACAGTTGATGAAAGAACATGGAACCATTCTATTTACCACTCCAGGTCAATGGGGTAGTTGAACAGATTAATGGCCTCCTAAAGGCAAAGCTCTCCAAGCTATGTGTTGCGCTTAAACAAAACTGGGTTCACTGTTTACCCCTGGCTCTATTAGCATGCGGATGCAGCCCTGTAAGTACCACCATCTCTCGTCCCACGAAATAGTAACAGGCCGGCACACACATGCTCACAGTGCTGCGTCCATCTTGGGGGAGGAGTTTAAGCAATATCTGTCTTAACAGGCTCAATAAAACCTATCCTCAACGGCCCGAAGAAGACACCAGCGGTGCAGCGGACCCTGTGAGCTCGGCACCTACTCAACTGTCCCCTGGGGGAATCAATATACATTAGGAATTTTGTGCGCAGGTGGAGTGAGCCATGATATAATGGTCCATTCACTGTCATTTATGCCACTCCATTTGCGGTAAAAGGGAAGGAGCTACAATATTAGGTGCACCTTTCGGATATCCAAAGGGCTCCCTGTACCGTCCCTCCTGTATCTTAATGTATCTACCCAGAAATGGTCCATCTCAGAGTTCCTTCGAAATCTTCATTGGTTGCCGGTCCACCTCTCGGATTCAGTTTAAGCTGCTGTGCCTCGTTTTTAGATGTATGCATGGCTTAGCACCTCCATACATCCCACATGATCACTATGGTCTGTGAATCAAGACCTACTGGTAGCCCTCCCATCTAAATCTGTCCATTGGCGGGACAGAAGGTTCTGAGTGGTCGGCCCTCGGGCCTGGAATTCTCTTCCACTTCACTTGCGGAAAATTAAATCTTTGGCTATGTTTAGGAAACAGCTTAAACATATTTATTTGTGTAAAATTGAGTAGCTGCCACTTTGTGTTCTCCTGTACCATATAGAAAAACCTGCGGCTAGATGCAGCTTGCTGCTCGGTTCCTTTGGGATATGCGCATTATATATCCTTTATTATGCGATATCCTCATTGCCCTCTTCAGAACACGGTTTCTCTCCGCATCAACAAAAGGTGGCTACTTGAATCCGTGTAAATATGTACATAACTGTCTGCTCCCGAACCTTTCTCTCCACCCACCTTCACCTCTACCACTTTAACAAAAAGCTGCTATTAAAAATATTGTACTTTCTGGTTGGACAAAACAAAACTTTAAAATAAGGTGGTAATCCCCTACTGTTGCTCATTTTTATGAGTACCGCCAAAATATGCACTATTTTCAGTGCACCATTCCGCACGTACGGCTTTAATGCATGGAAAATGACACTGGATTATGTATATAATTGTATGCTTCATTTTCAGTTTTTGTGGCGACTTATGTTATATATAACTAGTACTACTTTTATATTAGTAGGGAATAGAAAAGGGGGGAGGGGTTATTCAAATAAGTGCCTAGACAGGGTTGAACTCGATTGGGGATTAGCTACAAAAGGGGTTGTAAAGTATTGCCTGTGACACCCTTATTAATGAGTACAAATATGAGCCTGCACAGACTAAGAAGGGAAGCACGTACCACAAAAGAATATGATGTATACAGAAATTTTAATTTGCATACAAATGAGAATGTTTACCATCCAGAATGTATCAATTATGGTACAATGACATGAGCTTGTTGGGGAAAGAGAGGGCACATGGAATCTGCTATATCTGCTCCTTAATCCCACACGCTTTAGGGTCCCCCAAGATGCTAGTAGCTCAGGAAATGTCGTCCTTGGACGCTCAGTGTTTAGTCCATCTAGCGCTATGCAGATTTTGTTCAAGGTGCATGGAGTACGATTGGTGTTGATGGATAAAGTCGACGAAAGGTTCGCCAAGAGCAGTGACGATAAAGACCCCCACAGTGTATGCCGCGCCTGTTCATAAGGATGAATGGTGCATTGTTAGTCTCCAACCGATGGGAGGAGGCGATTGTTAACTGCACAGCTTGGGCCTGATTGGATTTGGCGAAGAAGTAATATCGGAAGCTAACAACAAATGCAAAGATGTCTGGGCAGCACATGTTTCCAAGCCAACATGGATTGAAGCAAAAGAGCCTGGTGATGGTGTAAATGCAAGAATAATGTCGGGTTTGCTTCGAAGGAAAAGGAAATGTCCTCTTAGGGAGCAATGTCAAGTGCAACAAGACCTTATACATCCCAGATCTCAAAAAGGCAGGCATTTTTGCACCTCCCACCATCATTGAGGGGCATATGTTTGCTTGCCGCTCTGCAATCGCCAATCCTTGTGGTTCCGGAAGCACATCTCATCAGAGCGCAAAAGCAAGCACAATACAACCAGGACCATCCACATCCCAAGCCCTGCAAGCCATACGAAAGAAGTGCTCACTCAAAAGACCAACGACAGTCCAGTTACCTGGCTATAGATTCTTCTAAGTTACTGAAGGAAAGATGAACAAGCATAGGCAGATGATCCTACAAAATGTGGGTTTAAAAGAATTGAGAGGCCCAGAGATCCCAAGGGACTGTTACCACACATCCTCCCGATCCTGAAAATTATACTGAACACTGGGTAGACTTATCCAGGAATGTATTTACATGACCTGTATGCGAGAACAATATACTCAGGCTGGGGAAAGTTTGCGGGATGTATGTGGAGTTTGGGTACCAAAGGAAGGAACCTGTAGATATGAGGGAGCACAGAAAATGGCAGCCAAGTTAGTTAATGTAGGATTAACTTAAGGGGGAATGTTTCGATGCATGCCCAGCTACCCTGTCCCCCCAGGTGGTGTAGACTGAGAGCACTACGCTAAGACCACGTGAACCTAGTGGTTCGTGGTGACAAGGGGTGGAGGGAGGTGTAAAGAAGGGATAATAGAGTTTGCAGGAAATCTAGACTCTGTAGATGTTAGGTCTTTGACATAACAAAGGCATACTGAACCACTGCCATTTTGGAAGTGAGGCCTAGTGCAATCAGTCCTCAGCACCAGGGAATAACAAGTCTAGGACTCAGTAAGAACACCCATCCCTGCTCCAATCCTAGGCAATGGCATAAAAGGTTTTTCCATCAATTCGGGGCAGCAGAGCCCATTCTTGTTTCACACTACAGGCCCATGTAATTTGAAAGGAATGTGCATAGTGAAGCGCGGGTAGGGTTGTGCCTGGGTTTGAAGGAGGATCTCACGAGAAGCATGGCAGAGACCTGAAGCTGCCAAAACATGAATCCCAGATTTAGAGCACGCACGACCCCCAAACCCCTAGTCACTCTGAACTACCAGAGGCCCACCATCAAGTGCCCTAAATCACTCACTTCACGATTGTGCCTATATTATGTAACCCTGGGGAGGGGGCAGATGCCAACGGGAAGTCCAAAGACCATGTCCTGTGATTTGTACTGCAAGGTGTGCGGGGTGAGAATCCCAAAGTTAGGCCAACAATGGGAAGGCATGGCAGGGGCGCCAGAGCAGCTGGGATTGAGCTAAGCTTCTCACATTTCTGAGGGCTAGCTTGACCTTGAAAGTATCCACCAAGCTCATGTCTAAATTACAGGGTGCACATCCCTTGGTCAAAATGTGAAAAAGTTCTACTCATCTAATGAACCAATGGAGTAACTAGGGTGTGAACCTATCACTGCCAAGGTCCACGTGGAAGATCGACACACGCAACGGCAGCCATTCATCGGATGATCTATAAGGGGCCGACTCCATGTACATAGGGGCCCCACCAATAGTAATGAAGAAATGGCACTGTGTGTCATTTTCTTCATGAGCGACGTTATTGTGTCTTAAAATGCTTTGCCTGCCTTGAACTAGCCAGTGTGCTGCGTGGCAGTAGGGTGCGAATGCCACTGCTGACATGTTTTTTTTTTCTTTTGGAAGTAAAAGCCCTGATTTTCCTCTCAAAAGGTGATTCAAGCTGCCCCTCTGCCCCCCAGTGGGCAGAGGGGCAGCTTGGGTTGGGTGGGTTGCTTTCAATCCTTGTCTGGTTGTCTGAAGGTCTGTCACACAGGAGTCCCTTCCCATGAGGTCCTCCCACATTAGATCACTGCTAGGGGTCTATTGGGTAGCAGCCGCACCTTCCTAGCCTCATGGGAATGGGCTCCCCCTTGGGGATCATCGCACTGCTCCCAGATAATGCACCAAAGCCCTAGCCCCTCTCCTGGATCTAATTAATGAGCAGGGAATCACAATATACCAATATAAAGACTCGAGGCTGATTCACAAGCCTTCATTCTCTCAGACTCTGAAGGACACCAAAATAGGATGCACGGTTCAAGCAACACAGGGGTAACACGTAATCTGCAAAAGGCCCCATCTCACCTTGACCCAGGTACTAGAGTTAATTGGGGCATGGTTCAACACAGTCCACAACAAAGTATTTATTCATGACCCCTGAATTGGCCTTGTTCCTATAGTGATGTCTAGATACAAAATATTTTTGGGAACCAATCGCTACAGATGCCAGCATGAAAGCATGGATGCGGTGGGGGTGTCCCTATTGGCCAGGTTGGCCAAGGGACAATGGGTGCCAGCAGAATACAAAATGTGATTGAACTTGTAAGAACTGTCTGCAATGTATCTATTCCTCCCAAATCTTTCCTTGATAGTGACACAATCGCTTGTACATTTCAGTGTGGACAGCACGGTAGCAAAATCCTACATAGATCGTCAGGGTGGAATGCTGTTCTTCATACTGGCAGACCTAGCACACAAGGTCCATCTGCGGCAACAATGCCATCTTAATTCCCTGACAGCATATTTAGTCCCAAGGAAGCAAAATGTCCAGGCTTGCCCTAGCCCTCGAGATGGCCCATCATATATGTGCTGCAGTGGGGAAACCATGGATTGACATGCTGGCTTATAGTCTATCACACAACTTCAGAGCTACTGCTCGAGATTAAGAGATCGCCAAGCCTGGGAGTTAAAAGGATGGACAGGCATTCCGTAGAGAAACTAAAACCTCTGTATATTTTGGGTGTTTTATGTTCCTTACTTGAAGAGTAAACCTTGGACCCCACTTCCAGTAACCCTAGATCCTGCCACTATTCAAGTCTCTATGGGATGGCCTATTCTATAGCAGATGGCTGCTCCTCCCCCCTTGCCACAGAATGTCGGCCTGCTAACACTAGATTAGTCAGTAATAGTTTTTTTGCTGTAGCTGAGGCCCCATTCCTCACATTTGTTGTGAATATCCAAGCAGGTGAATGAACCAGTGGACCACTTTGGGGGTACTCCTGCTGCATGAAGGAATCTGAGGCCAATGAACTGTGCTCTAAATTGATCTCCCGTTTTTATTATTAATTTGGCCAGAGATTTTTGCATGCCATCATAATGAAAACTAACGGAGGAACACCCTGAAAGGTGCCAGTTGGGCATGAACAGAGGTAAAGGTAGGAGGATTCAAAAATGAGAGCTGCAATGTGCAAGAATACAAGTGATGTTTAGAAACGTTGCCATGCAACATAAGGATAAAGCATTTAGAAAGAGCGTGTGCTACTGGGCCACAGAATCATGCTGGCTCTAAATTGATCTCCTCATGAAGGGGTAGAGGGGGGTGGCATGATGTCGAATTCCTGATAGTAAGTCTTAAAAACAGTGATCACATTAATGGGCAACACAGAGAATGACTAGCATAAAGCGGAGACCAAGAAGAACCTGTTGGTGCCTAAATTGAATGGATACATGGCAGGCTAAGTATATATAATAGTATTTTTCTTCTGTTCATTTATATTCATCTAAGAACTAGAAAATCGTCTTAGAGCAGAACATTTAAGTGCTAGTTATGTGCTATTTAGTTATGAGTTTTAGACCGTGCATCACACATACAATCTTTAGCTTCTGTGTGTTCGGAGTTCCGTCTATAGGTGAAAAGTTCTGTGACTTTATGAATCCCATTGTCCTTTAGCACTGTGGTTCATTTTCCAGGATATCTCCTTCTAATGATGTCCTTCGTTTAAGTGCTACATTCCCTACATTACTTACAGGGGTTTATGTTTAGTAAGAAAGCTGCATTGGGTAGTTGAGGGTAACAGAGTCAACGATGGGGGTTGGCCAATTGGTGGAAGAGTGAGTGAGTCCTACCTTGGTCATTTAACAGCCAACATATTGTTTGAAGGGAAGGTCTTTCCTAAAACTTTGGTTATAATTGGAGTTAAGTAAATTTTAGTCTGCAGAGTGGCCCCATCACTCGTCATGGTCTTCTGCATGCTTCGGTCTTTTCTTCGTCTTCAGGCATATCAGACAAATTACTGGAGCACAGGTTCAAGGAGCGGACTTACTGGGTTGCATGCTCATTTTTTGCAGGTATTTGGTTCTGATACTACTATGGTATTTGCTTGATTTTAATTGTACAGCTAATTTGGTGCCTTATCTGAAACGGCCTCCTATGGTGTGCATGTTGGCCATAAATCTACTGCTTCACCAAAGGAGTGCTGAACCTGTTAGGAGGATGATCTAAAATAAAAGATGCTGTATTTGTCTTTGTCTTTGCATTTGCAATGAACTTCCCAATCCCTTGCAATCTATTGGCACTTTTGGCTATTAATGAATCTGTAAACATATGAAATGTATCTGGAAATACGGACTGTGGCCAAGGGTATCATGAGTTTGCATTCATTCTTGTTTTAACTTTCCACCAAGGAGCATATGCTGTTTTAATTATTGTTGTATGATATTGTTGTGTCTTTTGCAGACAATTGGTGAAAGTGCACCCAGCCAGATGGTGTTGTATCATTACTGCGAGTTACAAGAGGAGAAAGGAATTGTACTTATGACGGCTGAGATTGACACAACATTTCTGGTAACTGCCTTTTTTTCAAAAATCGTGTAAATTATGATCCAAAGACTCCAGCTTTTTAACAGTAGTCTGCCGTAGTTTCCTTATTTCTCACTTTGGTGTTGTGGTAGTTTATTTTTTATAGGACTTGTCATGCACATTAGCATTTCTATGTCTTGAAAATGTACATTTCCCCTTTCAGAGACCCCAATATTGCTCCCTTTCCTAAATGTCCTGCTAACAGTCAGCTGGGGATAGATACAGCCAACTCAAGACCCACATTAATAAACCAACAAAGTGAAATATCATAGGTGGTCTTTCAATTTGGAATAGGTCAACGAAGTGGACTGGCGAAAGCTTTTGGTTTGTGAGGGATCCTTTGCAGCTGCCAAGAAAGATAATTTGTGTGGGGAAAGAAACCTGCTCCACTGGACTTTCTTGATGTGAGAGTAAGATTTGCGATAGAGAAACATAGTAAGATGTTCAATGCTACTGCACCTCATGATAGCTCCCAAAGGCCCCATGTAATACAGGACCAGACATTTATTTAACCAACATCACTAGTCATATTTTGAGTTTTAGGTAAGTGCCCTGGTGCTTTACAATAAGGTGTGTGCTTCATATATCACATACCTAAATTGGTATATGCTTGTAATGATAGAAGCCTCAGTTGGCAGCCATGCCTCAAAACTCTGCCACAATGCCTTTCTAACTTCAACAGTCATCTTTATGATAAATCTTCCTGACCTGTGTCAATCCCAGAACTTTTTATTGGGAACTCCCAGGTATGCCAGAGCGATGCTGGAAGTCTGCAGACTTGGAGAGCACAACTCCCTCCCCCAGTATATACAGAAGACTCAGTCAACAAAAGTTCAAACCGCGGTTTATTACGAATAAAAACCAACAGGGATCGATACAAAAACACAGGTGAATTCCAGTACGTCTCAGCTTCTCCTGGCTTGCAGACCAGTTTTAGTGTAAAATCACGTCACGGCTCTGTCATTACTTGGGCTACTCTCCAAAAATCTATCTGTGTGGGATTGGCCGTCAGGAGTCTAGTAACTGATATGGTCACCTATATGTGTTATTGTACTGGCTCTTACATGTCAGGTGGCTGGCCTGTCACATACCCAATTTACTAACTGTTACATTGTTGCAGAGTATTGCACTTACCATTGGTTCTTCCCTGTTGCTACCCACCCTTGGGGTACTAAACTGTGATTGGCTAGAGCAGATTCCCCCAGGCATGGGACTCGATCGAGTTCTCAGCCCTCCATTTACCTCTGCAAGGTAACGTGAACGATTGTATCTGTATTGTAACTTGTGTAACCACCTTTTGCCTTATGAGAATATTCCACTAACCGTAGCAACACTTGTAGCAATCTCTTCGGGCCTTATGTCTTGTCATGAACTTGATTGGAGGGGGTGGGGGTGGTCCCAGGATCTCGACTCCCTCTTCATGCTTCGTATAACCCATACCTAAATTGGTATATGCTTGTAACGATGGAAGCATAATTGCAAGCCTCAGTTGGCAGCCATGCTTCACAACTCTGCCACAATGCCTTTCTAACTTCAACAGACACGGTTAGGTAAGATTTACATCTTTATAATAAATCTTCCTGATCTGACCTCTGTAAACCCCAGAACATTTTGCTTGGGCTTAGTAATTATTTTACCTTGTCCCTAGGTGAGTGAGAATCTTTTGCCCTCTCACTTAGTCTTTTACTGAATTTATGTGCAACCTTTATATGCCTCTCCATAGTGTATGATTGGAGTTATAGTTTCCTATATCTTTGGACTGACTGTAAAATTAAATGCAGTGGCTTCCTTTTAATTCTCTTATTATTTCTTGGGTGAACTACGGTTTCCAAGAGGTAAAGTGGGATTCACATTCCCTTTAAATTTATTTTTAGTGAGGCAGCACACCCCACCTTGGTGGAGTGCTTGGGATACAATGTATCCCCTTTCTTACTTGGTAACATTTTTGTTACAATTGTAAGTTTACGTGAATGGCTGGTGGAAGTGGTTTTACCTTTATGACTTTTAATCTTTATTACTCGCAGGCTGTCAAAATGGCCTCAGTAATGCACAGGAGGGTCACCATTCTGCTAGAATGGTGGACTCCTTCTTTTTTCACCATTTCTCATTTGCTTGTTGTTTCCTAGGTCGTCTTCTGCCGTTCAGGTCCGTAACAACCTCGCTTGAAGTATTGTCTTCGACGGGAATCCTGTGTATTTCCTGCTAAGGCTGCAGAGTGTCTGTCAAGGCAGGAAGCGAGGGAGGAGTCCTAAACTCTGCAGCCCTTTTGTCTTTCACCTTGCCTGAAAGGAACATGTCTCCATGAGGGGCTGGCTGTTCTCATTGGACAGCCAGATCGCCACCATCTGTAAACTTCAGATAGAGTTTGCAGAAGTTGTGTTGTAGTTCCTCATAAATACTCTGATCTTGGTAGATGCTGAAAAGTCGACAACTGGAGCTGAATCAGAAGGGGAAGATGAAGAAAAGACATCGGTCGTGATTTCTAGCAACTCGAGAGCCTGCTGTGTAACCAGAGCCTGAACTAACCCTTCCTTCCAATTGACCTGGGGATGCCGAATGTGACAACTCCTACCCAGAAACTGCTGGAATCTTCTAGTCTCAAGAAGACCTGCATTTTGAGCCATCCCACAACGTACTGTGACCTTGCTTGGCTGCAAACCGCTAATATCCTGGAACCTCGAGCCAGTGTGCGGTGCATGGTCTTCTGAAGTCCTAATACATCTGAAACTTTGGCGGACTCCTGCTGGATCTCCAGAGACATGATGTGAATCCCTGAAGTCCCTTCAACAGAGTGCAGGACCGAGAGAGTGAAGTGAGTCCAGCCACCGATATTCGTTCATCTGGGTGCTGTAAAAGGCGCCCAATCCACAGAGCTGTGGGAATCCATGAAGAGTCCTTTGCTGGAAGCCTCCTCTGAAGACTGCTGCAAGTTCCCATCCTGTGTCCTGTTCTTTCGTCTCCAGACCAACTGGGTCCTGTGCTGCTGCATCCTGTAGGCATCGACTCCAAAGCTCTTCTTTTCTACTAAGGTACTGTGCTGGCTTGTGTAATACTTACCCTAAGTCCTGTGTGAATCCTGTGAGGCTGCGGGCTGATTCTTCTGTGGTTGGGAGTTTGCACATATCCCTGTGAATCCTGGTCCCACGCTTATAGACTGGTCTCCGGTATTAAGCGAGTTATAAAAGATTCATTAATACAGGGTCCTGAAAAGACACATTGAATAGAAGGGGTTGGGGAGCACCATACATGTGTCCTTAGGGCGAGGGAGCATCATACAGGGGTTCTGAGAGCACACAGGGAACATATGAGGCTGTGGGGCACCACATTGGGCCCTAAACACACACACACAGGGAGTACATATGATCTCAAAGGGCTCTGAAAGCACACAAGAAATTCAAGGGGGCTGATAGAGCCCCATAAAGGGGCTCCAAGAGCAAATGGGGAGAACAAGTGTGTGCAGGGGACAATATAGAGGACTCTAAAAGCAGATATAGAATAGGAGGTGGCTGGGTGAGCTCCACTCAGGTGCCCTTACCTTAGGAAACAAAATGAACATGGGGTCGGGGGGAGAAAGCACTGTGCAGGGGCTTTGAGAGGACATAGGGAAAATAAGGGGAGCGGGGAGAGCACCATACAGGTGTCCTTAGGGCACACAAGGATCTCAAGGAAGCTGCACACAGGGACTCAGAGATTGCATAGTTGGTTTAAGGGGGTTAGCAGAGCCCCATATAAACAATAAGAAAGCACACATGGATACAAGTGGTAATGGGAGTGCACTATAGGGGCTCTAAAACACATGGGAATAGAAGGGAAAGGGGAAGCACAATACTGGGGCTCTCAAAGCTCACATGGAATACAAGACACAGGGCGAGCATCATGGAGGGGCTTTGAAAGTACGCATGGAAAACATGGGGTTGAGGAATGGGGCTTCAGGAACTCTGAAAGCACACATGGAATACAAAGGATTGAGAGAGCAGCACACAGGAAATCTGAAAGCACACATGTAATACAAGGGACTGAGGACCATCAAACAGGGGCTCTGAAAGCACACATGGGAAACATTGGGTTGCAGGGAGCACCATACGGGGGCATGGAAAGCACACTTGGAAAACAAGGGCTTGGGGACCACCATACAGGGGTTATGAAAGCACACGTGGGAAACATGGGGTTGGAGGAGCAACATACGGGGGCCCTGAAAGCACATATTGCATACAAGGGGTTGGGAAAGCAACATACAGGGGTCACACAGCAAACTCGCAGTGCAAGGGCCTGGGAGAGCAACATACATGGGCTCCGAAAGGACACACAGATTGCCAAGGGGCTTGGGGAGCAGCATGCCAGAGCTCCAAAAATCACATGGGATACAAGGATTTGGGTAAGCACCAAAAATGTGGTCTGAAAGAACACATGGAATATGAGGGGTTGGGCAAGCACCACACACAATCTAGAACGTTCACATGGAATGCATGGGGGTTGATGGGGCACCACACAGGGTCTCAGAAAGCCCACATGGAATACAAGGGGTTTGGTAAGCACCACACAGTGTCTCTGAAAGAACACATGGAATATGAGGGGTTGGGCAAGCACCACACACGATCTAGAACGTTCACATGGAATGCATGGGGGTTGATGGGGCACCACACAGGGTCTCAGAAAGCCCACATGGAATACAAGGGGTTTGGTAAGCACCACACAGTGTCTCAAAACGGCACACATGGAATGCATTGGGCCTGAAGGGCCACCACCCAGGGTCTCTGAAAGAACACATGGAATATGAGGGATTGGGCAAGCACCACACAGGGTCTAGAACGCACACATGGAATGCACAAGGGCTGATAGGGCACCACACAGGTTCTCTGAAAGAAAGCATGGAATATGAAGAGCTGGGAAACCACCACAGAGGGTCTAGAATGCACACATGGAATACATGGGGGCGGAATGGGCACCACACAGGGTCTCTGAAAGAAAACATGGAATATGAATGGTTGGGAAACCACCACATAGGGTCTAGAATGCACACATGGAATACATGGGGGCTGAATGGGCAGCACACAGGGTCTCTGAAAGAAAGCATGGAATATGAAGGGTTGGGAAACCACCTCATAGGGTCTAGAATGCACACATGGAATACATGGTGGCTGAATGGGCACCAGCAAAGTTTCTCTAAAAACCCACATGGAATAAAAGGGTTGGGTAAGCACCCCACATGGTCTCAGAAAGAACACATGGAATATGAGGGGATGGGCAAGCACCACACAGGGTCTAGAACGCCCACATGGAATGCATGGGGACTGATGGGGCACCACACAGAGTTTATGAAGGCACAAATGGAATACAATGGGTTGGGTAAGCATCATACAGGGTCGCTGAAGTAAAACCTTGAATATGAGCACTTGGGCAAGCACCACACAGGGTCTATGCATGCATACATGACATATGAGGGGTTGGTTGAGTATTATACAGGGTTTATGAAAGCACACATGTAATACAACATGTTGAGCAAGCATTGTACAGTGTGAGGGGGCTTACCTTTAACCCATAAGGATCTCAAGAGGTGCATTTTATCAAGAGAGAGATTTGTCAAGCTGTTGAAACATAGCATCAAAGCTGGATCCCCAATCGACACCTGCCCACCGGACATCTATAAATCAGTACATTCACATGGCATGCCATTGGCATACCATAGAAATCTCTTCAACCTATCGTTCTCAACAGGGAGATTACAGCAGGCTTTTGAATCTGCGTACATAACATCACATCACATCTCATGGATAGTGTGGACGATGTGGAAGACCTCTCTAACTACAGACCAATATCAAACATGCCCTATCGAGCAAAACTACTAGAGACCTATGTCTGCGAACAAACACTGGAACACGTAGAAACCTGACAACTATTGGACCAGGCACAAGTCGGCTTCAGACCTATTAGAGGGACAGAGACAGCACTTCTCTCTATCCAAGATGACCTAAAGACCAACGCAGATTCCAACATAAACTCACCACTGATACTACTTGACCTCTTTGCAGTGTTCGACACAATCAGCCACAACCTCCTCATCAAGAGACTAGAAGAAATGTGGATCTCCGATACAGCACTGCTCTGGATTAAATCTTTCCTATCTGAAAGAAAAGAAACAGTATGGATAAAACAATTCAAATCCACACCGCCGGATGCCACCTGTGGAGTAGCACAAGGATCCTCCCTATCCCAACTCTTCAACATCTACAATACTCCACTAATCAACCTCTTCAAAAGTCACGGCCTCACCTGCTACAACTACGCAGATGATACTCAAATGATCTACAAAATCAAAGACGTACAGGAGGAGAACACTATGCTAATAGACTGTCTCAAAGAACTCTACGAATGGATGAACATAAACATCCTGAAAATCAACCGAGGCATGACAGAAATCATGATTATATCCAAAAACCAGGGAAGCAACCAATACATTGCATGGCCCACAAAACTAGGAACCGTGCCCACGCCATCCAAAATAGTCAAAAACTTTGGAATCCTAATGGACATCAAGCTCACCCTAGAACTACAAGTTAACGCAATTATCAAGAAATGGTTCTTCCACCGGCACACAATCAAAATGATTCTACCATTCCTCTACTTCAAGCACAAAACACTAGCCATCCTCCACCTCATGTTCAGGATAGACTACGCCAACAGCCCATACCTCAAAATGATGGATTACCTACAGAAGAAATTGCAACTTATAAGAACGCAGTGGCCAGTCTTCTCACACTTTCACGACGGGGCTACATCACTCCAGCACTAAAGATGCTACATTGGCTGGAAGTCATAAAACGAGTCGCATTCAAAACAATGTGAGTAACACACAGAGCCATTCAATGCCAAGGCGTAGAATTCTTACTAAGGAAAATCGCCATTTACCAGCCGACCAGAACACTCAGATCCAGCAAAGACATCCGCCTGGAATCTAAACCATACAGAAGAAAGAAACTTGGTGGATCAGCATTCTCTTGCCTAGCCACTAAAATTCAGAACTCCCTCCAGAGAGAAATACGAAACATGAAGGACCTGCTAAAATTCAGAAAACTCCTAAAAACCTGGCTGTTCAACGCAGAACTGGACAAAAACAAATGAGCAACACTCGCACCCCTCGGAATGAACACACAAATGGCAAAAAGGAGGACTAGACGGGAAAACGACAAAGTACAGGGAGGTGGAGAGACATACGACTAGGAGGGAGATACGGGTGCAACCGTTCTCATGGAGGGCTCTACCAGAGGCAGATGGGAGCATGCTAGTCCTGTCCCCCCAAGGGAGGCAATGGTGGCTGCACACCAGGAGTTGCCAGGGGACAGAGCAGTGTAGACATCCACTAGTCTAAACACAGGGGGATGGGGGGAATGGAGGAGCCATCACTGCTAGACAGCCCTGCTGGGGCAACCCATAATTCTGAAGCAAAGAATAGAGGAGAGAGAACCCGCCCCCAGCCCACCACAATGCAAGACAATGGAAGAGACACGTTCCACAGGTGACCAAAGCGGAGCAGGGACGATTGAGCGCCACTCAACCAACCCACTAAAAAAAAAACTCAGCCCTCTGCTAACATCTCTCAAACTCTAAACTAAGCGCACCCATACCTATACAGCACAACAAACTGCACGCATTTCACTACACCACAACAACCAAACAAACCACACATAGCCTTGCTCAACCGCACATGACTACCGATCGATAAAAATCCCCCTACGCTCAGCGAACAGTGTAAACCAAACCGAAGCTGCCAACAACCCATCACAGTTCTCTTGCACATTTTCCCCGCTCAGTCCTACTTACTCACCCTACCCTCTTTCTTTTCAGATCCACCAGAATGCTAGGGAAGCACTCGGTGGTGATGGTGCGCGGTATAAATACCGTTTAACATAACAGAACATACAACTTGCCCAGGCCTAATACTGGAACGCATATAGGGAGCCTTCTCTGAAGTCCCTGAACACTTAACTAACTCTGAAGCTAATATTTACTTGTTAAATCCTCTGCAACTCTGACTTTCCTGCAACTGAGCAATATCTTGACTTGCCTACGGCTGGCTCCTAGACCACCGGGGTCCCTGTTCTGCCTCTGAAAAACTCATGCTGTAGACTAGCAAAAGACTTTAATGAGCAGGATTCTGTCTGGAAATTGTAACAAGTATACAAGTCCTTACTTGCCAGTTAGTGTTGTAACTGTAAAAGCTGATTGTGCAAGCCACTACTAGTTAAACAGTGGAACTGTCATTACTGCCATTTTCCTGTCACAATAGTGGGTGCAAGCCACTACAATTTAAGCAGTCCCATGTAAAAGTATCTTACTTTGAATAGTGTTCTACATTCTAAAACGAACGTAGTAAGTGTTGGTACTGTTTCAGTATTATTAAATGAATCAGTAAAAGCTCACCAATAGGGTTAACCTACCTTGAAATATATTGAGGCCGATTCATGGAATTAATGTGCGCTGAAATTTTCGGCGAAAGCGTGTGAATCGCAGTGCAAGTGCGAAAATCGCAGTGAAACCTGCGCACAGCATTCATGGAAGTCCGTGTGCGTGTAAATCCCTGGCTGTGCGCAAAAATTCTGCGTGGCGCACACGTCTACAAACAGCGTGCGCTAAGCACATAGCGCAGCGCACACAACAAAAGTAGGCGGAACAGGGGCCGTAACACGCGGAATGGGGAACAACGCGTGAAAATGTGGGCGTCACGGGGGAAGTACAGGAGGCAAATGCACGGAATGCCCACACGCGCGTCTACAACACGTATTCATGGAATCGAACGGGGCCAATGCGTGCGCCAAAAAAGACGTGCTAATCCGGAAACACGTACGCCAGCAGGAAGCAGGCATACGTGGACCCGCGCAGCATAGAAGTGCGTGCAAACAACAAACAAGCTCAGACACCAAGATGAATATACCGTTCCTAGCAGCAGTGGTCGTGGGATACCGCAGGAGGAGGAGGAGGAGGAGGAGGAGGAGGAGGATAGTCACGGCCAGGTGTATGGGAGGTACAGGTTTCCACCTCACATAATACTCAACCTGGTGAGTGAGTGGGAGGATGACCTCACATCACCCACCCTGTGCTCCCAAGCACTCAGCCCCCTGGAGAAGGTCCTAAATGTACTGCGCTTCTTGGCCACTGGATCATTTCAGCGGACAAGTGCTATAGTAGGGGGGGAGGTGTCACAGGCCACGCAGTCACGCTGCCGACACCAGGTGTTGGCCATCATGACTGCACGCCCATCAGTCCTCAGGCACATATACCTGCCCAGAACACCTGCAGAAAGGCAGGCTGCCGTCCAGGATTTCTACGGGGTGGCACAATTCCCCAAAGTGCTATTTGCCATTGATTGCACCCATGTGACTCTACGTCCCCCCAAGCATCTGAGCACATCTATAGAAACCGCAAGCACTGGCATTCTATCAACGTGCAGGTAGTATGTGATGCCAAGGGAATCATCACCTCAGTATATGCCAACTATCCAGGGTCCACCCACGACAGTTTCATTTACAGAATGTCAACCCTATACCGGGACCTAGAAGCTGGGTGGCATGGCGATACATGGCTGCTTGGTGAGTATAAATGCCACTGCACATGCATGCATGTCAGATACTGAGTAATGTCACAACCCTGCTAATGATACCCATCACCACCTCCCCAGGGGACAGTGCCTACCCTCTGAGCACCCACATGATGACGCCAATTCGGAACCCCACCATGCCACCCGAGGTAAGATACAACAGATCCCATATTGCAAGCCGGGGCATAGTGGAGCGCACATTCGGAGTGCTCGAGTCACGCTTTCGCTCTCTTGACTGCTCTGGTGGGCAGCTGTTATATGCTCCCCCAGTAGTGTGCAGGATCATAGTGGCAGCATGTGTCCTGCACAATGTTGCAACACGCATGGTGGTGCCCTCACATCCCCAACCACATGCACGCCTGCTGCGCATGGGAGGGGAAAGGGCACGTGGTGAGGCAGCCCGTACGCAGCTGGTGGCTAATTACTTCACATAAAATCACACCCCTGTGGAGTGCACACAGCCCTCGCACATACTAGCTGACAATCAATGATGACATAAGGGACACTCCACTGTCACAACCATACCATCCTGAGATTGGTCACCTGGAAGTGTTACATTGTGTGCATCCCTACCTACCCAAACACCACCAATGCTGTGTCATCAAAAGACATACATCTATGCTGCGAAATTCATTACCCCCTTGCTAAATACAACATGAGAACAGCACCATGTCCCCCAACCCCTCCCCAGCTCCACCACCAAACACACCATGGCATGTCATGCAATGTGAAAGCAAACAAAGCAATGCACAAGACCTGACACAAGTGTCACAAAGTACACTGTCCCTAATGGGAACTGCCCACACACAATATGCTCCCAGTAATGTATAACTAACAGCACACATTACCAAATACTTACCACCAAAACAATGCTGCAACACACCATGGAAAAATGCAAAAACATGACAGTACTAACTGAATACGCCAGCACATCGACCCCTTACAACTGTAGAGTGTTGCTGCCATGCACATGTCTCAGTGTACTGCATACAACATGAACTGCATCTGCAAAGTAGACGGCCTTGTGAAGACATGAGGAAGGAACCTGCAGATTAGGAGAAAGACATGGATGCACAAGCACATATCAATACACCATGCAGTGTACAATACAACAACAATATCCACTAGGGACGTCTACACAGTATTGACTACAGACTGCCCACACAGCTCATGGGAGCCCAACGTCACTGTGTAATTCACTGTCACTTGGTCACACCCTTTGCAAGCCCATGGAAACGGGAAGCAGGAGGGGTGTGTGTCTCACGAACCCAAGCATCTAACCCAAACTCAGGACAAGCCTGCATGTGCCCAGCCGGAATACAGTGGATGCCCAAGGGAGCCACACCAGGCAACACACTGTAAAAAACAAAAAATCAAAAATGGCCATGTGTGGGTCAGGGGTGTGGGGGAGGCCACCCAGGAGGTTCGAGGACAAGGTGCACACCAACACCCACCTGCGTGGATGTTGCGAGAAAAAAAAATACCTCCTTGGGCTCATGGCCTGCACGGCTATGCCATTGTGGGAGAACTGCTGTCGCTCTGCTCATCCTCTGCTGCTGCATCAGGAGGCGGTGGCCCTATGGGAGGCAGCCCACACAAAGCCCTGGTATGGTCCTCCATGGCAGCAAGCATGCGGGTCTGGAAGGTCTGATTCTGGAGGATTAAAGTGCGGAGATCCCCATGCAGCACATCACGGGTTGCCTGCATTTCTGCACGCATGGCCTTGCGTGATGCCCGTATCTCCTCACGTGTTGCATGCAGCTCAGCTGAGAGCGAACGTGTGAGCTGCTCCAGCTGCTGTTCTGCCCTTACCTTTCGGGAAGCCTCAAGTTCAAGCAGACTCTGCCTGAGGTTATGGAGTTCTACCCCCAGGGCTTCCCTGTGGCCCTGGGACTCTATTGATATGGATTTGTGCAGAGTCTCCAGTGCCGCCCGTCTGTCCCTGTTGGACGCCAACATGTCTTCCCTGTGTGATTGGCAAATGGAGTCTGTTGCCTGCTGTTGTTGCTCCATCTGCCTTTCAGGGGGGATAATGGAAGTGGCCACCCTCTCCATTGCCTGAGCCATTATTTCTACTGATGCTGCCTGTTGGGTTGCCATACCGTGCATGGAGGTTTCCCATACAGTATTGCCTGGTGACGCACGGCCACCGCGTCGACGGGCACCACACCTGTTTGGGGCAAGGCGATCTGCACCTTGCTGTGCTGGCACTGCCTACGGCTGCCGGACTGCATTCCCCCTCTGATCTGCTGGCCCAGGAACAGGATCAGATGCTGTGGAGTGTGATCCTGCATCCATAACCGCCAAAGGCGGACCTACCAAGACTGACATCCCCATAGAGGGTTCTACCCCTGGTCCAGGTGGGTTACCTGCGACTGCACATAAGTCTCATCATCCGACTCAGCACCTGAATAGAGGTCTGGGGAGGTGCACCCAGAGGCACCCCTCGACAGTATGGTCTGCAGTAACATTGGGTTTTCACCCACCACCACACCACGTCCCCCACTGGTGCCCGGTCGTGCCTGAGATTCCTCCTGGGTCTGCACCATCTCCTCAACCTAAACAGCACCAAGTGCGTCATCACCTGCAAAAACATGAAAGACAACCAATGGAAACAGGCATGAGCACCATAGCACACACATAGGCTGTGACAAGCCAGAGATCCAGTACATGAATTACACATGTCCCACATGACTATAACCCTGCCATGCATGCACTGTCAAAGAGGTGGAAGTGGAGTCAAAAAGGCAGACACTGCGGAGAGCAAGATGGATATGCAACACATTTGCAGCATGTTGGGTAGCACTGGCATCACACATCAGGCTGTGAGTGGCATGTCCAATAGACATACATGACACATGCCACCACACAGATGTCAAGTAGCATAGCCATGGTAAATTACAAAACTACAGCAGTGAATGAGTACTGTCACACATCCATTTCACATCGACATGATGCGAAGATTGATGCTGAATAGTGTTGCAAAATATGCATGTACCACACACACTGAAACACATCCATTGTCCAATAACACAGTCATTGTGGGCTGATCAATGGTTGGTCACTTTAACATTACAGGAAACATCTGTCATCTTCCACATGCAAATAGGCCCTAATAAAAAATGTCTGCAGCCCAATACTCCATCGGCCTGAATGGTTTCATCATTAACATAACCAGGTAAAAATAGTGGCCCAGTGTGGGCTGTAAACAATGACTGAAGCATATCACATATGTTGCAATAGGGCAGAATAATGCGTAGCAAAAATGGGAGAGTGGAAACAGTCAGCCTGAATGAACACTTACAAAATCTGAACAATGTAGTTGCAAGATGACAGTTCAAGGTAAAGTGCACTAATGTGGGCCTAATTGGCAACTGTGGGCAGAAGGGATACAGTGATACCCAAATCCAAGACACGTGAATGTATGGGAGGAAGCAAATGGGTGACCCATAACACTCAGGAGTACACACCCTCACCTGGCACTCAATCAGAACCCGTCACCACAACAACATACACATGGATTACACACACACACACACACACACACGCATGGGCACTCACCGGACAATGCTTCGTAATCAGGTAGATCTCCCACACCTTGGATCTGTTCCTCTGTGACGAAGGTCCCAGCAACAGACTCATGTTCAGTGAGTTTGTTGTCCCTTTGTGGAGACCCACCGCCAGTCACCAGAGTAGTGGCATGATTTGTGGCCAGCTTTTTCTTTGCTCTGCGTTTCAGGTCATTCCACCGCTTGTAGCAATCATCAGCTGTGCGCCTCACAAATCCAAAGGTCACTTATGCGGTCTGCGATGGTCTGCCAGTGTGCCCTACGTTGACCAGGTGTGGTCTTGCACCCTGCAGTCACCAATATTTCATGGTTATGTGCCGACACATAGCTCACAAGTGCATCAAGTTCTGGGTCATTAAAGCTAGGCTTCCTTGACGTGCCGGAGTGTGTAGCCGTGTCTGGGGTCTCAGCCTGTTGTGCCAGAGCACTCTTCCTCCTCTTTTTCAAAGGTGGAGCGGAGCCTGAGTGGCTTACGCCGCTCTAGTCAGTAGGGGCAGAATCACCGGTGTACTGGGTAGTAGGAGTGTGCAAATGCACAATGACCATAGGCCTTGGTGCAGGCATTGGCAGAAGTGTGATGTTGGTAGGGGGAACGTCAGTTTGATGGACCTGGACTGACACTGTCCTGGCTGGGAGACTCAGAGCTGGGGAGGATGGAGCTGCAGCTGCCCCTGCAGCCTCCCCACCCTGCCTACTTGGGGCAGTAGATGACATAGCTGCCCCAGATCCACGTGGCTTGGTGACACCAACTTGCACTGCCACACTTGGCCTACACTTGCTGACCTGGAGGTCAGCCTGGAAGTCATCCTGTGCCAGGTCAGGTGCCACAATGGGCTGGTCCAACAAGGGTGTTAGGAGGTGTTTAGACTTACATCATTGTGTTTATACTTACATCATTTCAGCTGCTGCCATGTAACCTAGTTACCAAAGAATCTTTGTTGTTATGATTAAGCAAGGGTTCCAGATTCGAGCAGAGAGAGGATTGAGAGCAGGAGGACAGCCCACAGCTGGGGGCCTTTCTCTTGGATGAACTAACTAAATAAATCCACACTAACGACAAGGATTGCAGTGAAGTGTGGTCATTTACCTATTAACAAAGGGCTGAGCTGGGATGGTGTCAGCCTTGTTTCCCTCAACCATGGGGAGAGGGGGCATGGGTGTCCCTGATTGGTCCTCCACACATGGGGGTCTAGGGTCACCCTGCAAATCCCGGGCACGGCCCCTACCGAAGCCCACCACGCCCTCCTTTTGAAGGTTGGCCACCTTTGCCTCCCTTACCGTTTGGTCGCCTCCCAACCATGGCACTGATTGTGCGTATGGGAGTAGTAGTAAACTATTGCCCTGGGCAATTGGGGGTGAAAGTGGTAGGTTACTAGATGGAATTCATACCCTAGTGCTCTAACAAAGCTGTCTGTGACCCCTGGGGGAAGATGATGGGTCACGCAACGCACAGGCAGCCCAAAATCAAAAATTAACGTGCATGCAACCCCTTGTAGATCACGTGCGTGAAAAAATGAACCTGCACTATGCTGTGGCACCCAGAAACACAAGAATAAGCATATGCGTAATACACGCAGCCTACAATGACCTCTGAAGGGGTACGCGACACACGGGGCAAGCAGTTGGTAAATACGTGCACGACTCACTGTCTGCCTGGAAAAAGAAAGTGAAAAAAACGTGCGTGTGCACGTAGGCAACACCCCCGCCAAAAAAAAGAACTGTACGCTGTCTGAGGAGACAGGACAAAAGAAGAAGGGAACGCTGTTTGAGGAAACAGGCCCAAAAAAAATAAAGAATGCTGTCAGAGGTAACAGGGAGTAAAACGCTGTGAAGTAATCGCATGTGAACCGACAAGAAGTACAGAATTCACCCACTCGCTCTCCACGAAAAGCACGTACAAGGGAATGAGGTCCTACACGTACCTTTTAAAAGCGGCCCACATGTACAGCGTAACTTACGCGTGTGCGCGCTAAGGCCCTTTCCTCCAATTACATGAGCTGACACTTGGACGTGCAGTTTTTGTATGTGTATGATGAACATGCAGCCGTGTTGATGGAAATGCCATCGCGCATCAAGCCACTTACGCGCGTAGGCCCTTTCCTCTGATTACACGCATCCACACGCGGACGTGCAGTTTTTTCACGCGCGCTGAACCACTATGCCCACGTCACGAGGGAAACACCCACGCGAGTCACGTCACAGAAGCGCTTACGCTCTAAGGGCCTTTGGTCCAATGAAACCGCGTACGTGTGCTGAAGTGCTTACGCGCGTAGGGCCTTTCCTCGAATTACACGCTGACATGCAAGATATTCACGTGCCAAATCACTCCCTATCAAGCTGGCCACGCAACAACACACAGAAGACCACGCTCCTGCCCAGAAGGCCGAATTACTGCCCCCCAGAACCCAGAGCATGCTCCCACCTGCCATCTGCTGCTGCCTGCCTGCCTGCTGCCCATGTGCCCTGCTATTTGGTGCCTGCACATCAGCCAGGGTTCCAGTTGCTGTGTCCACTCCTGCTGGAACAGAAGACTCCCGACTGGGATACCATCGCTCCACAGCCCAGCCCCAGGACCCAGTTGCCCACCCACGCCTGCCTCGGGGGTTGCCATGTCGGGGCAAACGCCATCTGAGACCACTGGCGACCCCCAGCCAGAGAGGCCGAGGGCCACCAGCTTCATTGTGAAGGAAGTTGGTGTCCCGGTAGAGCATGTCCTGGGGCATTTTGATGCCCTTTTCGGAGCATCACGCGCCAACAAGGAAGGACGGGAGAGGATCTGGGGCAACATAGTGGTTGCCATCAACACGGAGGGGGTGGCAACCCGCAACATCAAGCACGTCAAGAAGCGCTGGGAGGACTTGAGGTCCAGGACCTTCTACAAGGCCCGGCGCCTCGCAGAGGGGGCCGTGTCAGCATGAGTGACATCCAGATGAGGGTCCTGGAATGTGTAGGCTCAGCGTTCCACGCCCAGATCCTGCAGAGGAAGACCCGTCTGGATTTGAACGGTAAGTGGCCAAGCATTGGTGTGTGAGACAGGGCATGTTGCAGTGTGCTGGTAGTCGGATACTTTCCTGTATGTGTGACATAGGCCATGTATGGATGTGTGTGTGCATGTAACGCTCACCTGGTTCCCACGGAGGCGCGGGCGTTGTCTGGACGGCACTGGCCTCTTCGAAGGAGATGTTCAGCACCCTGAAGATGGAGTGGGCTGGGTTCCCAAATCCGGCTTGTCTGGCTCGGATGAATACCCTTCGGTGAGTGAAAAGGAAGGGTTAATACTCTGCGGGTTTTGTGTTGATCACCCGCTCCCCTTCTCACCCTCCTTACAACCCTTCTGTAATTCCCTGTGAAGACTCACCTTAGGGATTGAAAAGGTGAGCTCTCCATCCTGCTTCTGCTGCAGGGGCGCATTGGAATCCAGTTACGTCACTGCATAGTAAGTTCGAGTTCGCTTGTCTGTTCCGGTAAGTACCGTAAATGTTTATGGCAAGCTTGAGTCTAAACTGTTCCTCTTCTCTTTTGCAGGTAATGGAAGACTCCGGGCTGAGGGCGTTTTCCGTCGAAAACCTGATTTCAGGTGAGTCTTGGTGTACGCCCACTACTGTCTTTTCCTGTCTCTTTTTCCTTAGGGGCCGGACTTCGAGAATGCCGAAGAAATGGAGCCGGTACGAAGCAGAAGCTGAGTCCGATCTGTAAGCTGGTAAGTTTAAAATAGTTCTTTTGCTATGGTTCTTGCATTCACTAATGTGATGTTTGCTTTTTCCCCATAGGGGCCGGGGTGCTGAAATGCCCAAGGAATGGCATCGACCCGAAGGTAAGAAGAATTAGCTTGGCGGGTAAGTGCTTCTTGGTTATTTTCCCCTTCTCACCTTGCTTTCTTCTTTTCGTCTCCCCGTAGGTGCTGGAATTCTGCAGGAGATCCGGATGGGCGTCGCAGAGCCGAAGGCGCCACGTGCAGGTAACAGAAGTGCGCTGAGATGTATGCGACGCGGTGAGTTTTTTAAAATGATGTCTCTTTGCAGGAATGTTGGCGCGCTGAATCCGGAATGCAGCTTTAACAGGTAAGGTTTGTTTTCACCCCTTTTCTATCCTTAGGTGTTTCCAGGATGCTGGCAGGCGTGGTTGAGGACTGGAGCAGGAGCAGGCACGGTGAGCGTCCAGCTGCTATGAGCAGAACAACGCGAAGCGTGGTTTGCTGTCTGGGTGTGACTTAAATAGCCTTTCTAGTAGTCCCAGGTATGTATCCTTCCACTGAAGGTATGTATCCTGCCACCAGCCACACCCGTGTGGTTAAGTAGTTCCTTTTTCATCTGGAAGTTGTAGAATGATCTGCCAGGTAAGGAAATTGCAGCATGGTCTGCCAGGTAAGTTTGCACCAAACACTATTCCTTCATATCTTGTATGAGCCTGGCGCCGATGGTGCCAGGACTGTTATCCCTTATGAGCCTGATGCCAACGGCGCCAGGACTGAGTCCAAAGAGCCCCTATCTGGGGTGGCTGGGACTTCCCTAGTATACATGTTGCCTGCCTCTGAGGGTGCCGGGCCCTGTCTGGCTCCTTGGAGGTAGGCATCATGACAGTACCTCCCCCAAGGCCCCTCCCAAGGATGTACTGTCCGGAGGCTTAGGTTTGTGTGGAAACTTACGATGAAATTTTTGAATTAGACGAAGTGCATGTATATGATCGCTTGGTTCCCAAGATCTCTCCTGAGGTCCATATCCTTTCCAATCAATTAGGTAAAAAAACCTCTGACTTGGACATCTTAGAATCTAATATGTCTTTAACTTCGTATTCCAGTTCCCCATCTACTGGGATTGGTTCTGGTGGCTTGAGTAGCCAGGTTCCGGGTTGTACAGGTTTCAACAGTGATACGTGGAAAACCGGATGGATTCGCATGTTGGGGGGCAGGTCGAGTTTGAAGGCTACCGGGTTGATTACAGCCTTGATTGGATAAGGCCCTATATATCTTGGGTTAAAAGTTCTTGTCCTTTAAGTGGTAGATGCCTAGTCGCCAGCCACACTTGATCTCCAACTTGGTAAGGAGGTACTTCGCTCCGATGTAAGTCAGCATTTTCCTTATATTTGTCCTTGGCCTGCTGTAAATGAGTCTTGGCTTCTTTGAAGGCTCGGGTTATGGTGGCATTTAAGTTATCCACGGTGGGCATTTCAAGGCCTTGAGGTGGTTCAAGATCCGAAGTTCTGGGATGGTGGCCAAATAAGGTATAAAAAGGAGTCTGGCCAATTCCTGAATGCACAGAATTGTTGTACGCGTATTTAGCAATCCATAAAATGTCTTTCCAATTATGTTCTGATTGATGCAACATGCACCGTAAGTACTGTTCCAATGTCTGGTTTGTTCTCTCAGTTTGGCCGTCGGTCTGAGGATGGTGGCTGGTAGATAAACGCACATCAACTTGTGCCATTTGGCAACATCTCTTCCAGAATCGAGAAATAAACTGGCTTCCCCGATCGGAGATTAATATGGATGGAAAACCATGTAGACGAACGACATTCTCAAGAAATTCTTTGGCTAGGGTGAAGGCTGAAGGCAGCCCTTTGAAGGGAATAAAATGGGCCATCTTGGAGAAGAGGTCTACAATTACCAGTATAGTATTAAATCCATGACAAGGAGGTAGGTCAGTTATAAAATCCAGCGATAAAGTGTGCCAAGGTGCCGGTGGGATGTCCAGAGGTTGTAACGGACCGGCTGGTTTTTGCTTTTGACTTTTATTTTGGGCGCACACTGCGCATGTCATCACAAAAGATTTTATGTCCTTTCGCCAGGAGGGCCACCAGAAATGCCTTTTAATTTTTTCTTCAGTCTTAGCGATGCCCGGCTGTCCTTCCATTAGTGTCTCATGATGATGGGTAATAATGAGATCTTGCAAATCCTTTTGTGGCAAGAACAGTCGCCCCTGGAAATAAGGTAAATCGTTATTAATTGAAATCTGGGATCTTTCAGGCTCCATTCTTGCAAGGCTGCAGCGTCGAAAAGTAATTTAACTCTAGTTTGAATATCCTCTAAAGTTTGTGAGGAGATCACCCCCAAAAATCTCTGTTCAGGAATAATCGGAACTGGATCTAGAGTTGGGGTAGAATCGCCCATTCCTATTCGAGATAGTGCATCCGCCTTGCCATTTTTGCAGCCGGGGCGATAGGTGATCACAAAGTCAAATTCTGCAAAGAACAGGGCCCAACGGAGTTGGCGTGAGGATTGAACTTTGGCCGTTTTTAAGTATTGCAAATTCCTGTGGTCTGTAATTACGGTAACAGTATGTCTTGCGACAAGAAGGTAATGACGCCAAGCCTTGAAAGCTGACTTGATAGCTAATAGTTCTTTATCTGTGATTGCATAGTTAACTTCTGGAGCTGAGAATTTTCTGGACCAAAAGGCCACAGGATGCAGTTGGTTCGAGACTGGGTCCCTCTGTGATAGAACCGCTCCCATGGCTAAACTAGAGGCGTCAGTTTCCACAACGTAAGGGAGATCTGGACGGGGATGTTTTAACACAGGTGCGGAGGTGAATTTAGTTTTTAGTTCCTGAAATGCTTGTTCTGCTTCCGTAGTCCATTCGAAGCGTTTGTTTTTCCGTAAGAGGGCTGTGATGGGTTTAACCACTCGAGAAAACTCCGGGATAAACCTTCGATAGAAATTGGCAAAACCAAGCATGCTCTGAACCCCTTTCACAGAACTAGGGGATGGCCATTTGAGGATCGCGTCCACTTTCCGTGAGTCCATTTGAACCCCCTTTGGCGTTAGGACGAAACCAAGAAACTCAACCTCCGTGACGTGAAAAATGCACTTTTCGAGCTTTGCAAATAGTTTGTGCTGGCATAGTTTCTCCAGGACGGCCTTAACATGTTTTCGGTGATCAGATTCCGAGGAATTGTACACTAGGATGTCGTCAATATATATGATGACACAAACATCTGTGAGTTCTCGAAAGATGTCATTCATAAAATACTGGAAGCAGCAGGTGCGTTGCACAACCCGAAGGGCAACACTTGGTATTCAAAGAGTCTGTATTTGGTGCGGAAGGTCGTTTTCCATTCATCGCCTTCTCTGACGCGCACCAGATAGTAAGCCCCTCTTAAATCCAGCTTGGTAAAGATGCAGGCATCTTTCACCTGGTCGAGGAGTTCAGGGATCAGAGGCAGGGGGTAACGATTCTTAACCGTTATCTGATTTAAGGCGCCATAGTCAATACATGTTCTAAGGTCGCCTTCCTTTTTCGGCACGAAGAACAAAGCTGAAGAAGCCGGTGACTTTGACGGGCGAATAAACCCATTGGCAAGATACTGATCCAAATACTGGCGTAAATGAACATTCTCTGGTTCGGTAAGGGCATAAATCCTACTACAAGGCGGTTGAGCATTGGGTACCAGATCAATTTGACAATCGTATGGCCGGTGAGGTGGTAATGTGTTGGCCTGTTCTTTTTGAAAAACGTCCTGAAAGTCCTGATACTCAAGTGGTAGTTGTGCTGACACAGAGGTAAGAGCCCGGAAGAGAGGGTCTGTAATGAAGTGAAGGATTTGACCATTGGGAACTCTGGAGTGGCCCGGCATCACAGCAAGCAGAGGACAATAGGGTGATGTCACCAGGGAGGGAGTGAGTTGATGGACGGCGATTCGGAGCCAATCGGGGAGGGGAAAAGAAGTAAGGGGCTTTTCTCTAATTCTGGCGTTGTGTGGTTTTGTTTTTTTGAACAGGGACCGAATGGAGAGGAGGAGGAACCGTCTTATGAATGGGCGAACTAAGAGCCTAAGTAAATCCTGTTAAAAAGAGTTGATCCGGCACCTGTTGTGCCCATTTCGATAAGGAGAAGGCCCGTTAGCCGAAATCCACAAGTTGAGCAGACACGGGTCGTGTCCTGGTGTAAAGAGAGGGAGCGAGAGGGCAGCTCACCACGGCCCCCTCCGTTGTGTGGGAGGAGTTCGGGGGAGAAATCCCGATGACGAGCGGCTGGCCGGGGAGTCCCCGAGAAGATGCAACGCTACGCGTAAGCAAACAGCTGATGTGCGTCTGATCCAGAGAGTGCCAGACCGAGGAGCCGGAGAGGCAGCCGCGGCGTTGTAGCAGCTGATCGAGGGAAGAAGTGTAATCCGGAAGAGAGTTACCCGAGTGGCCGAAGAACTGGTATAAACGAAAGTGCAGCGGAATGACGGTGAGCTGTTCAGCGTATGGGGAGTGGTCCTATTAAAAAAATCCCTGAGGCTATCGGAGTACGAACACAGTGACCCAACGTATATACTGGGGAACGAACCAAGAACCCCTATGAGGGCCGAGAATGTGGGGGTCGTAGAGATAAGAAGAGCTAAGAAAACCCTTCATTAGGGAAACTCGCCACCGACCACGAAATTCTACGCAGGGTCATTACTCTGAAGAGACTTCTTTGTTACTTTTTTCTTTATTGCCTTCATGTTGAAAGTTGACTGAATAAAAGAAAGATCTGTTGAGTTAATCAAACGGCCTCAAGAGTGTTTATCCCGCCCGCTAAATTGTGACAGTCCTGATACTCAAGTGGTAGTTGTGCTGACACAGAGGTTACTGAGGCTAGACCTACTTGTGGATTTCCGGAATAACAAGTTTGTCTGCAGTTAGGAAAGGTGATACTCTTTGTTCGCCAGTCAATTCGTGGATTATGTGCTTCTAACCAAGGGATCCCCAAGATTACCTGAAATTGTGGAGCCTTGATTACGTCGAACACTATGGTTTCCCTATGACCATCTTGGCCAATCAGTGTCATTTCTGTGGTAGAATGTGTTACCGGCCCAGAGGCAATTTCGGTCCCATCAACCGTGGTAATGACATCTTTGGTGATTTTGGGTCGGAGAGGGAGACCAATCCTGGAAGCCAATTCAAGATCAACATAGTTCCCAGTAGCCCCACTGTCGAGATAGGCCTTTATGCCGTGTAATCGTTGAGGCTGCTTTGGATCCACGAGGGTCATTGGCATGATGAAATGCGAGGTCAAAGAGTTTGTCTTCACGCTCGGCAAGCGGACCTCTACGCTTGTCGGGCTTGATCGTTTCCCGAATCAGATTTTGGAAGGTTTTGGTCTGTGGCTCCAACCACCTTCTTGGGTGGTTTTACCGGGCAATTTCGTAGAAAGTGTCCAGACTCTCCGCAATAGAGACATAACTGGTTTTGCCGTCTTCTTTCTCGTTCTTTCTGCGTTAGGGGTCCTTTTACTCCCCCAATTTGCATTGGCTCCGAAATGTCGGTACTCTTGGGGTTTGCGTGGGTTTTTACCAAAGCCCGAGTTTCAAATCTAGTCCGATCAGTCTATTCTGGAGTCTATGATCAAGTTGGATCACTAAATCAATGTATTCCTCACAGAGTTGGGGTGGATTCACAATTTGAGCCAGAACGTCTTTTAGCTCTCCACAAAGTCCTCGATGAAACAAGGTGATTCTTTTATTCTCAGGCCACCCAGTTTCCACGATCAGTCTGTTCAATGTGGCAATATAAGATAGGAGGTCTTGGTTCCCTTTACGCAAAGACAGAAGCTCTTTATCCAAGGCCTCAACCTGGGCGTTCCGGGCAAATAATCTCTCCATACTAGCTTGGAAGCGTGGAAAGTCTCGAAGGATAGGATCGTCTTGATTTACCAACGGAATAGACCAATCGGCTGCACAGCCGCTGAGATACGATAAAACAAAAGCCACCCTAGTTTGGTCATTAGGGAAGGCCGCAGGTCTACATAAAAAATGTAAACGACATTGGTTCATGAAAACAGTGTATTTCTTGGGGTCACCCGCAAAACGTTCAGGTGGGGCCAAAGGCATGTTTCCCGGCAGGTTAATTTGCACCGGGTTAGTGGAAGCCATAGGAGTGGACTCTCTCCCGGAAGCAGGTAATGGCGTTTGTCCAGCCTGATTCTGCAAAAGCTGTTTAGCCAGGTCTTCGGTTCGTTCTTTGGACAAGATCAGTTCTCTTTGAAGAAGGTTGGTTTCTTGGCGGGCGGCGTGAACTTCCGCCCGTAATTCCCCCAATAGTTGGGCTAGTTGGTCTGTTTCGAAAGTCTTCATGGCGCCTGGGTGGGTAATTGTGGGTAGGCTTCACGTTCTGTAATGCTCACCTGGTTCCCACGGAGGCGCGGGCGTGGTCTGGAAGGCAGTGGCCTCTTCGAAGGAGATGTTCAGCACCCTGAAGATGGAGTGGGCTGGGTTCCCAAATCCGGCTTGTCTGGCTCGGATGAATACCCTTCTGTGAGCGAAAAGGAAGGGTTAATACTCTGCGGGTTTTGTGTTGATCACCCGCTCCCCTTCTCACCCTCCTTACAACCCTTCTGTAATTCCCTGTGGAGACTCACCTTAGGGATTGAAAAGGCGAGCTCTCCATCTTGTGCTTGTCTGTTCCGGTAAGTACCGTAAATGTTTATGGCAAGCTTGAGTCTAAACTGTTCCTCTTCTCTTTTGCAGGTAATGGAAGACTTCGGGCTGAGGGCGTTTTCCGTCGAAAACCTGATTTCAGGTGAGTCTTGGTGTAGGCCCACTACTGTCTTTTCCTGTCTCTTTTTCCTTAGGGGCCGCCGGAGTTCGAGAATGCCGAAGAAATGGAGCCGGTACGAAGCAGAAGCTGAGTCCGATCTGTAAGCTGGTAAATTTAAAATAGTTCTTTTGCTATGGTTCTTGCATTCACTAATGTGATGTTTGCTTTTTCCCCATAGGGGTCGGGGTGCTGAAATGCCCAAGGAATGGCATCGACCCGAAGGTAAGAAGAATTAGCTTGGCGGGTAATTGCTTCTTGGTTATTTTCCCCTTCTCACCTTGCTTTCTTCTTTTCGTCTCCACGTAGGTGCTGGAATGCTGCAGGAGATTCGGATGGGCGTCGCAGAGCCGAAGGCGCCACGTGCAGGTAAGAGAAGTGCGCCGAGATGTATGCGACGCAGTGAGTTTTTTAAAATGATGTCTTTTTGCAGGAATGTTGGCGCGCTGAATCTGGAATGCAGCTTTAACAGGTAAGGTTTGTTTTCACCCCTTTTCTATCCTTAGGTGTCTCTAGGATGCTGGCAGGCGTGGTCATGGACTGGAGCAGGAGCAGGCACGGTGAGCGTCCAGCTGCTATGAGCAGAACAATGCGAAGCGTGGTTTGCTGTCTGGGCGTGACTTAAATAGCCTTTCAAGTAGTCCCAGGTATGTATCCTTCCACTGAAGGTATGTATCCTGCCACCAGCCACACCTGTGTGGTTAAGTAGTTCCTTTTTCATCTGGAAGTTGTAGAATGATCTGCCAAGTAAGGAAATTGCAGCATGGTCTGCCAGGTAAGTTTGCACCAAACACTATTCCTTCATATCTTGTATGAGCCTGGCGCCGATGGTGCCAGGACTGTTATCCCTTATGAGCCTGATGCCAACGGCGCCAGGACTGAGTCCAAAGAGCCCCTATCTGGGGTGGCTGGGACTTCCCTAGTATACATGTTGCCTGCCTCTGAGGGTTCCGGGCCCTGTCTGGTTCCTTGGAGGTAGGCATCATGACAGTGCAGGGACATCATGGTCATGCATGTGAGACCAGTAATGTGTGAACCACATGGTTGGTGCATGAGTTACAATGCAACATGGGTAGCTGTATGGCAAGTGCACACATGAAAGCATGCCAGTGTCTGTTCTTGCACATGGTGGGGGTGTGAGGGATGGGTACTGCTGTCATGTACATGTATGGTGCACATATGTGTGTGTGTCTGAGAAGTGTGTGTGTGTGACTTAGGAACGCCATGTATTCATGACACATGTATGTGATGATGTGTACATTCACTCATGCAGTGCGGTCACCGTTGTATGCACTGTGTCTATCCACTGTGTCTGTGGTGTGCAAGGCATGATGCATGACCCTCCGGTGATGTGTGTGCATGGTATCAGTGTGAGCCATGATGCATGTGAGTTTGAAGGCAAGATTTTGGTTAATAGAGGCCCTTGTACATGGATGCTGGTATTGATTGCAGGCGCCGTGCCTGTTCATGCATGTGTGTTGCGTTCATTCACCCATGTGTTGTGGAGGGACAGGATGGAAGTGACGTTAGACACTGCAACTCATGTGTTATTGCTTCCTGTCTAGGGGAATGTTGTACTGTACCCTGATGCTTGTGTTCTATGTCTCCCTCTACGCAGCGTCAAGTGAAGAAGAGGGCGGAGATGGCGCTGTGGAGCTAAGCGGCGGGGATGCCTCCACCGGGCGGCGACGCAAGGCCCAGCCACCCTCCCAGGACTTGCCATCATTCGGGAGCAAGGGGGCTGGTGCCGCGTCTGCCACTACGGCTGTGGCGGAAGTGCCGGGTGAGCTCCCACAGGGGCTTGTAATGGCGGAAGACGGTACGGAGACATCCAGGTTGGTGGTCTCCACAGAGGAGGAGGAGCCCGCTACTGAGCCGCACATGGGGCCTGGTGGGGGTAGTACCACTGGTGCAAGTGGTGCAGTCCAGGACCAGGGTCAGGAAACAGCACAGGTCACCGCAGAGGGGCCTGTGCATGTCCCTGTCCTTGACCCTGTGACTGCACCACCATGCACCAGCAGGGATGCCCCGTCCCAGGCCCGTCCGCAGGTAGGGGAGAGTGCCATGTCATCTGCCTCTCCACTACCTGCGGACGAGGGGTCCCATGACCGTATGGGCTCCGTCCTGATTGGTGTTGCGTTGCGCACGTGTGACATTCGTGATGATGTGCGTTCGTCCTGGGCGGAGAACGCACGCCATCACGGACAGCAGCGTTGCGACGTGGCACTGTTGGGAGGGGCTCTGGTCGGTGGGTTCCTACATGTGTCGCACACTATGGTGGACCTCTTTTCCTCTGTGGAGACTATGCGCCAGTCGTTCTCCCTGCCGTCTTCCGGCCAAGATTCCACCAGGGCCCCCTGTGGACCTGGCCCGACCAACACAGCCAGCTTGGTGGAGCTCACATCCCTGCCACAGTCGGAGTCGGCGGTCCAGCAGGGGTGGACACCAGAACTGGAGACCAGCTGTTGGAGGATGTGCAGGCACCATCGGACAGTGCACATGGACAGCAGCAGCAGGAGCAGGCTGTAGGTGGGAGCAATGATGGCTCGGGGCCCTCAACATCGGAGGGGCAGGCATCGGTCAGAGGGCAGGAGGACCCAGGAATGGGAGTGTCTTCCGTGTGGCAGCGGTTGGGCCAGCGGATAGATGCGGAGCGGCAGCGGGCGGAAGAGGCGCGGCTCACCATGGTCATGGCGGAGTTCTCCATGCGTCGGGCATTGAGGCGGGCAGAGTGCCTCGAGGCAACTCGCAGGGAGTTGGAACAGGCCATGAGCGCCTCCCTGCGAGACCTCGGGGCCAGGGCAGGGGCCCGCCTCCGGGACATCGACATGGAGTTCGATGATGCCCTGGCCCGGGACAGCACAGAGTGAGCCGCAGGACTTGCCCGCTGCCATTGTATATAGTTAGATAGTGTTGGGTTTCCTTTCCGTTTTTGTTTATTTTGGGGCGATTGGACAATGCACCACGTTTTTGTATATAGTTCTGTATTAGGTAGTCTTTTTTTGTAGGCTTCATTTCATTTGTTGGGCTCATGGACCCTGGATAGGTGATTTGTATATAGTTGAACAGTGGATTTATTATTATTTTTTTTCATTTCACCATGGAGCAATGGATTTCACTTATTTTTTTACCTTGGATTTGCTTTGTTGGACCGAGACTTTGGACACATTTTCATTTGGATTTCTTTGAATTCTGATTTCATATTTTTGATTATTTTCTGGACATGCTGCCTTTTATTTCTTATTCACATTATTGTGTGTTTTCTTTTCATTACATTTATTTTGGGTTCAATACATTTTTGTTTCATACTTCGATGTGTGATATTCTCTCATTGATTTCATGCATGTCATGATGTGGGTTTTCACATTGACCTGCACACATGTGTGTGTGTGACGGACATGTGTTCATTTATATATTTGCCATTCGGGCTGTATCATGTAATGGGCATTTCTATGTGGGTGGATGCAATACTTGGTTGGGTCTTTGGGGTGGGGTGGAGTGGGGTGTGATGTGGCGGGCCATTAGGCCCATGATTGAGGATTGTCATGACGTGGGGGCAGGGGGACATGTGTGGGGGCCTGCTGGCAGGTGCCCCTGACTGCTGGGGGGTGGAGGTGCTGGGGGACATGAGTAGGGGCCTGCTGGCAGGTGCCCCTCACTGCTGGGGGGTGGGGGTGCTGGGGGACATGAGTAGGGGCCTGCTGGCAGGTGCCCCTGACTCCTGGGGGTTGGGGGTGCTGGGAGACATGTGTGGGACATAAGTGGGGGCCTGCTGGAAGGTGCCCCTGACTGCTGGGGGTGCTGGGGGACATGTGTGGGACATGAGTGGGGGCCTGCTGGCAGGTGCCCCTGACTGCTGGGGGGTGGGGGTGCTGGGGGACATGAGTGGCGGCCTGCTGGCAGATGCCCCTCGCTGCTGGGGGGTGGGGGTGCTGGGGGACATGAGTAGGGGCCTGCTGGCAGGTGCCCCTGACTGCTGGGGGTGGGAGTGCTGGGGGACATGAGTGGGGGCCTGCTGGCAGGTGCCCCTGACTGCTGGGGGGGTGGGGATGATGGGGGACATAAGTTGGTGATCAGTAGTGCAAGTTGACATGTGGCTTGGCTGGGGGGCATGCCCATGGTGGATGGGCTGCCTGCAGGACATGACCAGGGGTGCAGAGTAGTCCCCTGTGGTGTGGGCTGCCTGCAGGGGCCGTGGAGGGTGTAGAGGGAACACCTGGGAGGACCCACAGTGAAAATTCACATGTAGGACTCCCCGCGCACCCCCAAAAATCATGTGTGAAACTTCCCGCGCACCCCAGGAATACACATACCCCAATCGCACAGGGCCTATCGCGTGTGAAACTTCCCACGCACCCCAGAAATACCCGTTCCCCTCTCCAATCGCATGTGAAAATTCCCGCGCATCCCAGGAATACACGCACCCCACTCGCGCAGGGCCTATCGTGTGTGAAACTTCCCACGTACCCCCCTCCGATCGCGTGTGAAACTTCCCGCGAACCCCAGGAATACACGCACCCCACTCGCACAGGGCCTATCGCGTGTGAAACTTCCCGTGCACCCACGAATTACACGTACCCCGATCCGATCGCATGTGAAACCTCCCACACACCCCAGGAATACACGCACCCCACTCGCACAGGGTCTATTGCGTGTGAAACTTCCCGCCCACACCCGAAATACACGTACCACGCTCCGATTGCGTGTGAAATTTCCTGCGAACCCCAGTAATACATGTTCCCCGCTTGCCGTGTGCTGTGTGGCAGCCCTGTATACTGGTACAGGGTTAGCGCAGCCCTTTGCGCTGGATTGGGGATTTTGATGGCTTTTCCCTGCGCGAAGGGCGTTCTTGGGGGCGTAACTGGCACTGCTGCAGGGTCGCTGCGCCACTGTGCGCCACGGCTGGTTTTGGTAGCTAAAATCCATGAATACACTGTGCGCAGAGATTCGCACGCGCACACTGTGCGCCAGCTGCGTGCGGCACTTGTGCACTAAATTCTATGAATTACCCTCTTTGTCTTTCAAAGTGTCATATTGGGTTTTGCTTTCCCTGCTTTGAGTTATGGGTATCCCCGCTTAAAAGTATTTAGGTCTTACAAGTTCAGAAGAGCAGCAGCTATTCAAGGTAACACTGGGTTGTGCTTCCCTGAACTGCTTAGGTGCTATTCTAAAAAGTTTTCATAAAGTTCATACTTAACTTAGAAACTGTATTATACACTTCTTAAAAGTATACTGGCTATAACTAGCTATTAGATAGCGCACAGTTATATACCAATAGGTAAATTACTTAACGCCTTGGTTGACGCCGTACCCGGACCGGCAGCGCCTTGGTGGATGGCGGAATTACCGCCCCATTCCAAGGTTGGCGGGGCGGTAATTCCCCATTCACCAAGGCTCTTCCCCATTCCCAAATGAGCCCCCATAGGGCTCAATGGGAATGGGGAAGATGCAAATAACGGTGACCGTTCATTACGGTCACCGTTATTGGCTTGGAGGCCCCTTTACGCCCTCGACTTTAACACCTGCTCAAAGCAGGCGTTAAGGGCGAGGGCGCAAAGGGAACTCGGAGTATGGCGGTAAGGGATCACCGCCACCGGTCTCGTTACCGGTGGCTGCTATCCCTTACCGCCATACTCGGAATGAGGCCCATTGTGTCTTTCATAAAGTGGAATTGGGCTTTGCTTTCCCTGAATTGCTTAGAGCATTCTAGAATAGTTATTGAGTGTTCATACTTATCAGTGAGTAGCTTAAGGCCCCTCCAGAAAGTATACAAGTTGTTTTACTATCTCTGAACTGGGTTCTGAACAATAATGTTATAATGTTGCCAGGTGTATACTTGTAACAGGGTTTTGTATTATGTGATTTCTATAACTGAGTGTCACTGCATGACTGATTGTATTAAAGTATATATAACCTGGTTTTACTCTGCAAGAAAGCTGACTGCCATTCTGAATGTTTTGTAGGTTTCACTCACTTTGACTACTGATTAAGGTTATACTTTCGGTTGTATCCCATAAGTATGGAGTTGGTTTTTATAATTGTGTTCATATGATATGTTACAGTACTTATTCCCCCAAGATTTAGCGGGGCCTACTTGTATTTAAATAAATCCTTTTATGTTTACAATGCATAGTGTTTCAGCGTTTCTTTGGACCATATGTATGCTGCAATTTCTTTGTACCAAGCTACAGCCCTCTCTCCCTCCTAAGATGAGCCTGGCTGCTCTGTCCATGCTACCAACATTCTCAGGTGCTACCGCATTATACCAAGAGTGGAGCTTATGCACTGTTTTAGGACAGTTTTTCTAAAGTCCAGGACTTCATAAAACCATACATCTAACAGACACTGTATATCTACCATCTGGCAATCCCTTCCATTTACAATGCAATTTCACAACTTTTATACATTACCCATGAACATACTAGTAGACCATGTCCTCCTAGTCCTCCTGGCCAACCTGACGAGGTGGCTTTCCCTTTCCAAGAACACTTGACAATTTCTTTCAAACACTTGTTAACGCCCACCTTCTACTGAAATCATGAAACAAACACAACCATTCCCAATAAGGTATTTATAAAAACACACCAATTTGTAACAAAGCAATAATGGGACACACATGCCAATGACAAGAAGAAAAATACCAAAAACCCAAACCACATCTTGCAGGAACGTAATGACCGCTGCCAATCTACTGCACATTTACAATAATCGAACAACAAAAGTAAAGTTCTCTTCAAAACCATTAAACACTGCATCCACTCCTTGCCTGAAACAAACATATCCCAAGCCACATGCAATACCATCTACGAGCTCTTTACTGATTGAATCAACAAGGAGAGGTGTTTATATTTTCAACCATAACATACATTTCTCACCTCACATCTCACAATATTCCCAATTTTATGTAATACCCCGGGAAGATCTCGCCACCATCATCTACGACTTCAGAGCCAAAGCTCATTTAAACAACATCCTACTCATCTCACTCATAGAATCAATTTCTGGAGCATCCTTACCGCTTTTCCACACAATATAAGCTTGCCTCCTAAATAAATCTTTCCCGGCACGCTGTGTATAGGCCAGATCCTAACACATTTGAGAAATGCATATTTAACCGTGGTGTTTTGGCTAGCTACTTTCCCATCATCAATCTTCCCATCAATGGCAATATCCAGAATGAAAATTGTCCCCTTTCAATTCCTACACGATGGCAACCCAAGTTGCAGCACTGAAGCAGTCACAATCCAGGTTGTTGATGCCCTCCTCAACCTGAACTAGGGGGGACACATTTCTACTTGTGTTGCTCTATCGCTCTGCTTCCTTCATTACCATTGGCCACATAGCATGCCTCTAAATCCTTGCAACATACATGGGATTCAATTATTTGATCCTGCTATGGCTCTCCTCCTACTTCACTAACAAATACCTGCTTGTCCAGGCAGATCAGATCAACATTCCACCAGATATGGAGTTCCTCAAGGCTCCTTACCCTCAACTGTCAATTTCTTTATGGGATCCCTGGGTGGGAGGAACGCCTCAAACCAACAGTGAACAATATCCATCAAATAAATCACTGACTCGTTCTTTTTCAAGTCTGCATATCGAATGCCTCCCTAAAGCTGAACATGACCAAGCCTGCATATCGTATGCCTTGTGAACCGTCCAAGCATGTCCGAAAAGCATATTAAGATATGTAAATCAATGGATTTGTTCACCCCACTAACACCAAATCCCTTGGCTTCATCAAGCATCGATGGTGATCTTTCAGTCAACGTCCTTCTCACTATGGACGCATAAATGTTGTGTTTGCAGGCCTTTCCCCCCGAACCCCCTTTACAAAATCAAACCCACATCTGACTTCAGAACCACCATCAAAGCCCTGGTTCTCTGCCATATAGATGGTGGGAACGCCGTTCATTAAGAAACCCCCAAGTACTCTCTCCTCCAGAAAGCTGTCCACCAAGTTCCCTCATAACGGAGGCAAAGATATTCAACAAAATCACCTGATCTTCTGGGATATTTAATAGCTACTCACAGAAGCCCATTTCAGCTTCAAAACATCTTGCTTTAGCTCCAGGGGCATGACGGCCAACCTTCCGCTCTCCGTCCTATCTGGATGAGAAACTTGTATCCCTGTAATCTAATAGAATATAGCCATTTGCGACAATGGCAAGTTAGAAATTAAGAACTACAGAAGAGAGAAAAACTGTAAAAATGCCATGTCGCGCTACTCATATGGAATCTCGAACATCAGGAAGGCGCAGGCGCAACTTATCTTACACTTCTGGGGGATACCTTTCATAATTTTACCACCACACTCGCTTTCTTCTATGCCCCATTATTAATTTGCCACTTAGTCTTATCCCATCTATGTGTCCACGCTGTACATGCTATGTTACCCTCTCTTGTACGGTGCTCACACATGCTTAACATATTCAGGCCTTCACCTGTAACCTCAGTATCGGGCCGGATCAGAACCTCTCATTGTGTTTTACCAACGTACGAAAGAAAGCCGTTTGTAGTCTATATATTTGATAGTAACTCCTGGGTTCAAGATATACTTCAGGTAATAATGTCATGCTTATTGTCTCCACTACAGAATGTTACAGAAGCACAATGTCTAGCGAACCAAGTGCAGCTGTTTTACGCAACCAACAGTGCAGAGACCTTTAAACTGGTGGAAACCTTCAACCACAGTCCTAACAACTTCAAGTATATGTCGGTGATTGCAGAGCTGGAGCAAAGTGGACTTGGGAGCGAGCTCAGGATCCAGCAGGGACATAATAAACAGGGCCCACAGCC